>NC_139024.1:26182349-26584418 GCF_964662115.1 Mustela nivalis
CACGTTTTCTGGAAGATGTCTTTAAACAACTGAAATTTCATTATGGTAACAGTTGGTTAACACAGCCCTGTTTTCTTTTTAAACCAAGAGCAGTATCGGGTACTGATTCGTGGCTTTTTATTTTTCATTTTGAATTTTTTGTAATGTGAAACTTCATTGAAATACTTATGCAGAGAGGCACCTGGGTGGCGCGGTGGGTTAAAGCCTCTGCCTTTGGCTCAGGTCATGATCTCAGGGTCCGGGATTAGGCCCTGCATCAGGCTCTCTGCTCGGTGGGGAGCCTGCTTCCTGCCGCACCCCCCCCCCCCCCGCCTGCCTCTCTGCCTACTTTTGATCTTTGTCTGTCAGATAAATAAATAAAAATCTTTAAAAAAAAAAAAAAAGAAATACATATGCAGAAAGTGCACGCATAAAACGTGTATGGTTCGATTAATTTTCACAAAATGAACACCCCTATGAAGCAAGCGTTCGGATGAAGAGCTAGAACAGGACAACACCCACCGAAGTCCTCTTGTGTCCATCCCTGTCACTCACCTTCTCTCAAGGGCAACAATCATTTTGAATTGTAACACAATAAATTAGTTTGGTCTGGTTTTGAACTTCACAGAAATGGAATCACACAGATTTATATATTATTGTATTCAGCTTCTCTCATTCAGTATTGTGGGATTTGCTTATATAGTTGCATGCGGTTTTACTTTGATCATTCTCATTGCTATGCAGTATTCCACAATTTATATATCTACCCTATCATTGATACATATATGTTGGGGGGGGGGTTCCTTCAATTTTTGATGGGAAAACACTGCTATGAATACTTCTACATATCTTTTTGGGGAATGTGGGGGGTCATTTTGGAATCATTCAGATGTATTGGCTATATTTTTGATAATTTTGAATGGAACTTAAAACTCTTATCTTTTCTCTCTTTTCAGTGTTTCCAGTATTCCTTCATTAATTCTTGAGAACATCCACTCTACTATATGTTTTATGTTAAATCTTTCCCTAACAGTGCTTCTAGGGATTGCTTTAATAAATGGCGAAGGCTTAAGCTCCTTGAACATATTACTGCATGATACAGAAATTCAACAGTAATCAAATAAGATGTCCCTATAGACTTCTGTTAATGAACGTATAGTAGATGAGGTTCACAACCAATGGGAAGTGCTGGATAATATTTGTCTTTTAAAAGTCTTCTTAAGTGCATTGACAAACTGCCTAGACTAGACTATATGGAACACTCGGGTCAAAAACTAAAGGGAAGAATGCAGAGAGGAGAGGACACTGATGTGCCTTTCATCTTGCAGGCCTGTACTGGAGTGAGCAGAAGCCTTAATACGTGCAGTCTCCTGGGGCTGGGCAAGAGAAGATAAAACCCAGGGCTTGAACAAACAGTAAAGCTAGGACTCAAAGACACTCCCAGTGGAAGGATGAACTAGAAATAACCCCTATCTCCCAGGAAATTGCAAAGATAATTGCTAATGAGTGGAAGAAGAAAAAAACATGTAATAAAAAATAACTCCAAACTAGTCCATAAAGTCTCAATAAGTTTCAAAGGAATGGTATCAGAGAGACCACATAGCTTAGAAACCAGCAACAAAATAATGACCAGAAATATCTAATATTTGAAAACATAGAAATACACTTCTAAGTTATCTATTGTTCAAGGAAGAAGTTATAACAGAAATCAGACAACATTTAGAACTGAACAATAATGCAAATTCTGTATATCAAAACCTTTGGCACGCAGTTAATATAATAATGAGAGAGATATAGAACCTTTGATGCATCTAGTAGGAATGAAAAAGTGAACGAAGAATTCAACTTAAGAAATTAATGGAAGAACAGCAAGATAAATACAAAAAAAATATGGAGGTAAGAAATAATAATGATAAAATCTGAAATTAAACATCAAAAAACAAAGGTACAATAGTGAAAATTAACAACTCCAGAAGTTGGTTCTTCAGGATGATTAATAAAATTGACAAAGTTCTGGTAAGACTGATAAAGAAAAAAAGAGAAGAGGCACAAAGAGCAATGATAGGGAAAAAAAAAGGAAACATAACTACAGACTCTATAGACATTCTAAAAGGATATTAGGAATGACTTTATACTAATAATTTTTTTTAAAGATTTTATTTATTTGACAGAGAGAGAGAGAGCACAAGCAGAGGAGCAACAGAGGGAGAAGTTGCCCTCTGAGCAAGGAGCCCCACGTGGGTCTCCATTCCAGGACTCTGGGATCAATGACCTGAGCTGAAGGCAGACGCTTAACCAACTGAGCCACCCAGCTGCCCCATACTAATAAATTTTTTAAAACTTAGATAAGATAGATTCCTAGAAAATTAAAACTTACCAGGACTGGCTCCTAGTAATTGAAATATCTAAAAAAAAAACTGACTTGGTGATCCAATACCTTCCTATATGAGAGATGATAATAATTTTTTTTTTCCAATGCCTCCATATTTTGGGGTAGTTTGCACACAGCATTAGACTACTACAGCAGTATCCATATTTGTGATAAAGGTCTCTAGGTAAATTTCAACACAAACTAGAGACATACTGATATTAAGGCATTATGATTAATTTTAGATATGATTCTGGTATTATGTTAAAAAATAATTCCTTATCCTTTAGAGGTACATTTTTGGATATTTATGGGCGAAATCATATGAAATTGGAATTTCCCTTAAAGTAATGAAACGGGTAGGGGGTCACACAAGACTGACCATGTGCTGATAGGGCATGGAGGTGGATGGCAGGTGCAGGGGTCTATCACATCGTTCTCTTCACTTTTACCTGTGTTTCACATTTGTCATAACGGATTTTTTTTAAGTTCTCAGGGATTAAACCATAACTTCCATATATTTTATACAGATGATTGTGATCTAGTCAATAGTTAATTAACAAACTTTAAGGTGAAGTCAGCATTGCCAACATAAATTTGATGCAACTTCTTAGATAATTTGGATACCTCGCTTATCTATTTTAGGGAAAATACATGGCAGCTTTAGCTCTGAACACACTTTAAATACTTTTTAGACTACCACATCTCTAACAAATTATTTCCTTTGTGTGAAATAACCAAAACACCCCATCATCTTGCCCAGACTGAATCCTTACGTCCAAACTCATCCTCTTCCTAGGATACCAATATTAATAGCAATTTCATGCACAATCTCCAGCCTCAATTTCCCTGCCATATACCCACTAGAGTTCATGTCATTCCCTTCAGAACAGGTACCTCACTCTATCTACTTTGTGTGCACGGTCCTAGCAGAGTCCCAGTCCCAGTCCAGTCCCACAGTCCCAGCCCATGGCTCATGCTCAATAAATAGCATCTTTCCGGTTCCCACCTCTTGCCAGCTCCCACCTCCCTCACTGGCTTATGGTGAGACTTCAAACAGATGAAAACAAAAACCTTGTAAATTGGATGTCTAATTGTTCCAGATCTTCTTCTCCAGGTAGAAAGCAGGCAGCTCTCACCTGTTAAAAGAGGCTTCTTGAGTGGAGGAGGAAGCTCCTTCCCTCACTCACTCCAGTACCACAAGAAAATGGAGTATTTCTTTGTTCCCTGACTCACCAGTGGACTTCCCCAGCATGGCATGGAGAGGCTAGAGCCAAAAGGGGACAAAGCCCCGATTTGATGCCAGTCCCACCATGGCTGTCTCCACAGGGACACGTATGTTACTCAGAGCACGTTTGGGCAAAAACTCAGTCACTTCAGTTAATTCAGAAGGGGCACAGTGAGCTCCTGGGAAGGAGCCACATCATACCTAAAGGGCGTGAAATATAAGGAATTTTCCGTTGTCACCTCACTCAACTTAAGGTATCTTCTTTTTTTTTTTTTTAAGTTTTTATTTATTTATTTGACAGACAAGTAGGGAGAGAGGCAGGCAGAGACAGAGAGAGGAGGAAGAAGCAGACTCCCCGCTGAGCAGAGAGCCTGATGCGGGGCTCCATCCCAGGACCCTGGGATCATGACCTGAGCTGAAGGCAGAGAGACTTTAACCCACTGAGCCACCCACGCACCCCTTAAGGTATCTTCTTTAGTAGCTTCAGTGCTAACCAGAAATACTACAAATCTCTACTTCCTTCATCCCTTTGCTCTTGACAAGGTGAAAGGAATTTGAAAGGGTTCTGAGATCAAGCCCAGAGTCAGGTTCCCCCGCTTAAGATTCTCTCTCTCTTCCTCTGCCCTTCCCCCTCTCTCGCTTTCTTTAAAAAAAAGAAATGTCAGAGAAATTGTGGGTTTTTTTTTTTTCAGCTTCTTTTGCCTTTCCGTAGTCAAGACAAAACAAAATAATGGGTTATTATGCTTCACAGGAGCATGGAATAATTTCAGTTAAATTTGAGATTAGTGTTGAACATGTCAGTTATATCATTTTAAATTGATTTCTCTATGCAAATCAAGAAAGAAAACAGGGTTCTGGGATGAGTCCCAAAGGAGGTGAATAACCAGCCACTCTGTGTGGATTTGTTTAAAAAGCCCTAACTGAGAGGTAGTCTACATAATCCTATTTTTTAAAAAGATTTTATTTATTTATTTATTTGACAAAGAGAAAGATCACAAGTAGGCAGAAAGGCAGGGGCGGTGGGGGGGGGGAGGCTCCCCACCGAGCAGAGAGCCCGATGCGGGGCTCGATCCCAGGACCCTGAGATCATGACCTGAGCCGAAAGCAGAGGCTTAACCCACTGAGCCACCCAGGTGCCCCCATATTCCTATTTTTTTATCTGTTGAGATGAATTTTCCTGACTTTTCCTTTGTCTGATAGATACTTGTTTTTCCACATGGTGTAAGTAGGATTAGCTCAAGAATTTCACACCCAGGGCCAGCTAAGGAACCATTTTATATCTGAGTATCTTTTTGCCCTCCTAATCCACCTCTTTCCTTCCCGCAGATGGGACAAGCTTCCCCTCTCACACCCTCCTGTCATGACTCTGGTCCAGCTCTCCTGTTCCTCCTGGGACATATGCATACAATTTAGTCAACCTTATTCCACAGGAACCAATAATGCACCCTCGTAGCTTAAAAATGTTATCATAGCTTCGAGAAAGGACCCCCCCACCTTAGTCCCAAAGATCAGTGTACTCGTTAAACCAATAATCCCAATTCTTCAGGAGAATCATGCACCATATATACTCGATGTAGGAGTTATTTTGCAAAAAAGTGTCACAGGACCATATACACATTGACGAGTTCTGTTTTCTTTGGCTCAAGAGAAAACTGGCATTTCTTGAAACACTAGAGGAAGTAACAACCTCTCTTACCAACCATATTTGTTCTCCAGGTCTCCTGCATCAGCTCAGCACTAGTGGAGACTTGCGGCCACCCACCTGCACACTTGACAATGGATCTGATCCATCTCCATGTGTGCCTTTGAGACGGGGTAGGGGGGAGGTGGTGGACAGGAGCTGCTCAAACTAAGATCATTTGCTTTGGTTCCCATTTCCACTGAGGATCCATTCACTTGTGTTTTCTCCTCTCAGACATCCGTTTTGGCTAGTGAACCTATGGAGAAATTTCCTATGGCCTGAAATGGTGTGTGAATGTGTGTGTGTCTCTCTGTGTGTGTTATTTAAGTAATTTAGGGAAAAAAATACATTTGAAAGATAAACCAGTAAGCACCTGGAACTGATGTCCTTTAACAAGGTTTCCTGTTGCCTTAAATGTCTCTTACAATCCTGTACTTGCTGGTGGCCGACAGAATTCAAAAGGAAATTATGCCTAACACAGACCAATACTTTCCCAGATTCGGGAGAGCAGCTTGCTGTAGGGCTCTGCTTCATCAAAGGGAGCCCTGCTCTGTTGCAAGAATGGCTTGCTCATTCTGGTAATGAATTAGTTGTATTAACAGGCCAGAAAGAAAACAACAATCTGGAGATAGTTTCTATAAAACTCGACGTTTCGTCCAAATGTAATTAACACAGACCATATTTTTTGTCCCTGCAACTCTGAAATAACTCAGAGCCAGAGGTTGAGTTAATCAAAGCTAATCTTTTGTCCACATTTGAAGAAAGGTGTCACTTGAATTTTCCTTTCTGCATAATCGCTTTTGAGAGAACCATTAATAAGCCTCTTGGTTTTTCTTTTTTCAGTGTGAAGATATTTTTTAGGGAGAATCACACAATGGAATCTGCCCGATTAGAGATTAATTTGGAGATACAGCATATGTAGGGGATCAACAATATGCACATTTTGTAACAAAACAGTTATTAGGGGCTCCTGGGTGGCTCAGTCATGTGAGCATCTGACCGTTGGTTTTGGCTCAGGTCATGATCTCACAGAGACTCTGCTCCGAGCTCCGCGGGAGTCTGCTTGAGATCCTCTCCCTCTACCCCTCCCTCCTACATGCATGCATGTGTGCTCTCCCTCTCTCTGAAATAAACACACAAGTCTTAAAAAATACTTATTAAATATATATTAGATAGACCCTGACCTCGAAAGTTATAGCATAGTAGGTCAGAAGCTATCAATGTAGCCTTGCTTTTATCTACTCATTGGGAAGCAGTAGAGAATTGCCGTAAAATATACACACATGGGCAACGGAATGAGTCAAGGTTTTAACGACGCCTCCACCAGTTTTGGCTATGGTGGGAATTGAAGGAAATTGCCCGAGAGTGCTCTCGGTTCCAATTTCACATCCACAGAGAGGGGTAAAGATACCTACCAACCTCACTGAAAACCTGAATGAGAACTTACGTAAAGCACCTAGCACAAAATAAGTACTCAATGAGCGGTAGTTATTCCTACCACCTGCTTAACTATTATGTGCTTAATAATTACGCTGTACGTGATAACAAAGATTATGCAGAAAATTGGAAGAAATAGTAAGAATTTATCTTATTCGAATTAGCATTAACTCAAAGTGTTAGTACACTAGTTTTCTGCATAATTCACACTGCTTTATCCATATACACTTAGTAGGTTATTTAAAACACACACACACACACACACACACACACACACACCCCTCAGCGCCTCTGAGACAGCTGACGTTCAGGAAGCTTTCCGAACGCCTGATGATTTGACTACAGCACGCTGACTCAGAGAGTGGCAAAACAACACAGTGTTTGGGTACAGAACATGATTTCTATTTTAAATATCTTAATCCTTTAAACCTCAGTTTCTTCACCAGCCACAGTTTCAGATGGAGAGAGAAGGCAAGGCAATCACTTGCCGCTTCCTGCTCACTTCTCCACTAAGTGTGGGAGCCTGGATTAAAAGATGACTCTTTCCCGACCCCCAAGGATGTGCATTTCGCTACTGTACCTCTACGGCTTCCCAAGTGAGGGATAAAGACAGGACTGCACCAGAAGTTCCCCAACAGCCACACTCGAGAGAAGCAATGCGGTACAGGGGTGAGAAGGGCGGCCCCCTAGAACCCACGGCCTGAGTTTGAGCCCAGCTCTGCCTCATGGGCTAGAAAACCTTGGGAAAATTACTCACCTCTGTGCCTGAGCTTCCTTCTGTGAGGACAGAAACAATTCCTGCCCCTAAGTTTATAGGAGGATTTAAAAACCTTAAAATATGCAATCTGCTCAGAACAGCGCCTGACCTATAATAAGCAGTTACTACCTGTTACGTACCTTGACGGACATATGGGAATAAGGTTTTACTCTTTCCTTCATTTGTTTGTTATAAGATCTGAGGGATGGTGACTCATTTCCACAAATTTTTCACTTTGTCCTAAAACCTGAGGATGTGCCTTTTATCTCTTACGCACTCGCTACTTCAAACACCACTTGTATCTGGTTTTTCTTCCTTCCTCTTTTACAGGGATTTCTGGGGATTAAAGGAGATATTTCTAACTCAAGTTATCCCTCCGTGAGGACTGTAAGTGGTATTTATCTTTGGGGAAATGATTCCCAAATCACTAAGCTTAAAAAAAAATGGGTCATTGGAACTTTCTGAAAACTGCCAAAAATTGGGGGGCGGCTGGGTGGCTCAGTGGGTTAGGCCTCTGCCTTCTGCTCAGGTCATGATTTCAGGGTCCTGGGATCAAGCCCCACATTGAGCTCTCTGCTCAAGTGGTGGGCCTGCTTCCCTCCTCCCTCTGCCTGCCTCTCTGCTTACTTGTGATCTCTCTGTGTCAAATAAATAAATAAAATCTTAAAAAAAAAAAAACCTGCCAAAAATTGTGGAATTGTAAGGTAAGCTCCTACCTGGGGAAGTTGGCTCTTACCATGAAACTTGGCTTTCAAGTCAGCATTTAAGGCAAAAAGATAAAGATAGTTAAAAAGCATTCTGGAGCATAGCTTAGAGGGCAGGACAACAGTTCTGTTTTTGTTTTTGTTTCTAGTAAATCCACTCTAGATACTTTTTTCCTCCAGCTTTAGAACAGATCGCATTTCTTCTGTGCAGCACCAGATGAGATAATTGGCTTGTACTTAAGCCAGTCAGTATGAAAAACATGGACAGCCTAAACCAAGCACATTTATATATGCTGTCTCATTTACTCCCCACAGTTAACCTTATGAAGTATTAGGAATCCCTTTTTTTAAAAAATATTTTATTTATTTATTTGACAGACAGAGATCACAAGTAGGCAGAGAGGCAGGCGGAGAGAGAAGGAAGCAGGCTCCCTGCTAAGCAGAGAGCCCAATGCGGGGCTCGATCCCAGGACCCTGGGATCATGACCTGAGCCAAAGGCAGAGGCTTTAACCCACTGAGCCACCCAGGCGCCCCAGGAATCCCTTTTTTTTACTGTGAAGGATTGAGGCCCAGCAAAGTGCATGACTTGCCTAAGTCACCAGCAGGTAGACTGGGAACCGGAATTTTGACCTTGATTGTCTTGGACATGGAAGCCCCTATTTTCCCTCTAGATGCTCCCTCTGCCTAGAATCACTCTTGCATGGCGGTGAAGGAGACAGACCGTCCTTCACTCTGCTGAAGACTGCTTAGCATCTATTAGAGGAAACACTGAATTTAGGCCTCTTTAGCTGGACTTGAATACAAAGAAGCTGGACGAAGTCCAACGAAGACTAAGGGACTGGTTTGAAAGAAGTCCCAGGAGGGCTTCGGTTAAGAGTGGAAAGATTTAGAGAGGGACAGAAAAGCCATTACTGACTCCAGCGGGTTTTAGAGACATAAATAAGTGATGCAGGGCAGCCGGGGAGGAATCAGGCTGGAGGGCTGTGGGGCTTGGCGGCAGCCCTCCTCGGACACAAGGCTGGGTGGGGCCTCCTGTTCCACCTCCTGGTTCTAGGAATCCACCCTGGGCATCGCTGATGAATGTAGCAAAGTCTGAAGGGGTTTTGGCCGAGGCCAGTTACAGATACCACTCAGCTAATTCCTGGAATGCCTTTCTGAAGGGAAACCAGACGTGGCTGTCTTTCTCTCATTTAATGATGGGCAAATGAGACCTAGACACTCAATTCACAGGAAAAGTGACTGTTCAATGGGCCGCCCCACAGTACAGCTTGACACAGTGGTTTCCAGGGCAGGACTCCAAGGACATCAGTGAGAGGGGCCACGCCTACCCTTCAGGCCTGGAGAAAGTGCACAAAGCATACTGAGTGACCCCCCAACTGCCCGTGGGTGGTTATCAGGGCACAAAGAGGGCAACATTCCCCATGGCTCGTCCCGTCTACCTGAGGCCCCCAGCGCAGCCCATCGCCTGAGACCAGTTACTCAAATTGCTGGTCACAGTAAAGGCAGGATCCTTCCTTGTGGTCTTCCTCTCTCTAAAGGGTTCTTTCCCTTTTCATTGCATTTTTCTGATTATACATACAATATAGTTAACATAGAAAAGAAAAAAACAGAAAAGTACACAAAATAAGATAAACAATGTAAAGAAGATGACATAGTTACTACATGTATTTTTCCTTATAAAACTTAGATATACAATAGTAACAATAATTCTGATGAGATAGCCTATGTACCAGAGACTGTACCAGGAGCTGAACTGGCACCTTCTCACTCAATGAACGCAGTCCTGGACTGGAAATATGGGACACTTCCTCCAAGTCCAATCCCGTATGGCCCTCTTAAGGAGTCAGATTTTTTTCTTCTCCTTTCTTTAAAAACAAAACAAAACAGCAATAAATAAATAAATAATAATCCAATGATCCAGAACATCAAAATGAGTTAGATCAGTTTATCATCTTAATTATAGTCCCAAGGGTATGGTTAACATTAAAACCTAAGAACTAAAATGAATGAGAAGCCCTGGGCCAGAGGCCCCTCTGGGCTCTGTTAATCTGGAAATTCCGAAATGGCCCAGCACACTTCGTCACCAGGCCACAGGTAAAATTGTCAGTCTAATTTCAGAACTTGTTTGGAGTCTGTGATTCAGCCCAACTTTATTTTGATGGCCTTCTGTAAAGGTCTACTATTCTTTTCAGTTCTGCAATTTTCAGTCATGTAATTGTTAAAGATGATGCTGATATAAACATTTTACTACGCTTTATGGAAGGTATAATAAAAAAAAGACCAACACATCTAGATAATCCATTTCTAAATTTCACCTATCATTTCTAAATAGAATTGTGTATGTAGACTAATACTAAAAAATAATCAATAAAATGTTTAAAGCCCTTACCGAGGAACTCACATTTCCATCATCCTGTTTTCACTATAGCTGGTTTGCATTTCTCTTTTTCAGTGTTTTTCCATTTCTCTATTGGCTCTGAGCATTAATTTTCTCCTCTGGAACTCAGAGATAATTTGTGTTTTAAAAATCCTTTAAGGCTACTGAATTTTAAAATGTGCTTTTTAAATTAAAATCATAGCAAAAAACCAAGTCTGAACAAAGGGCTTACTATTGTGAGACACTTTTACATGGAAAGTTTTCCTCTTTGCATTGTGCCTTAATTCCAACTATTACCTATAAGACAGAAAATCAGACCTGTCCCGTTCACTATTCCAATACATTAAAGCAACAATATCAAGTCACTCAAATCGGGTTTGAAAATATGAGCTGTAAGCAGAATATATTTAAAGGCGAATTTGCCTTCTTTCCTGAGTATATTTTCCTTGGAATGTGGGTTTTAGAATGAACTGCCAAACTCAAACTGTGGCCAGGCCATGACGATGGACCCTAGAGCCATAGAGGGGGATTTGGGTGACAACCCATTTGTGCCCAGAACAGTGCCTGGCATGTAGTCGTACTTCATAAATATTTGTGGAATGAATGAATTTGCAACTGATACAGTGGTATGAGGAGCACAGACAGAAAGGGACAACTCTGGTCTCTACCCCTTACCATGAACCAAGCCAAAGAAACCTCAGTTCCTCCCCAGGTCCTGCAAAAAAGGCAGGGTCACCCCAGTCATTTGGTCTTAGGCATAAAGACCGGCTATCATTGGGTTTTTGCTATGGAGCAGTTAAGACCTCTTCACAATGCTGACCTGGACCTTAACTGTGGATCGCCTATTTTTTTCTACGAACGTCTCTGACACAAAGTAGAGAAACAGAGGTTAGATAGTAGTGAGCCACCTGAGTATCTAGGAAAGAACAATAGCTTGTATGACCTAGACATTGAGATTGGTGTTCTAGTTACAGTACTCGTCAGTTTGACTGGATGCACAGAAGAACATTCTTTTTGAATGGTTATAATACTTTAAAATGTTTAGTTGGCACTTGCATATATTTGGACTGATTCATTGGCGAAGGGAAGACTTAAATAAATTTGTTACTGTTTACTCCACATACTATCGCCGTTTTCTCCCTTTTTCTTTACAATTATTGTTTTATTCAGACATAGTGGAGTACAATTAACTTTTTATTTAGTCAATTGGAACAGGAATATTTCCCACACAGTTCTCACTCATTCGTTCATAGATCAGTGTTTGTTTATATTTCTTTAATCTGCTCCATACTGATAGTCTGGACCTTACTGTAATTTTTATGCCAAACAGTTTTACTTACTGTCTAAAAAATAACTCTTGTTCATTTATATCCTAAATTTCTTGAATTTAAGTCTTTTTTTTTTTCAGGAAAAGAATATATGTAAAGATAATGATGGCATACTCTTGCTGATGTAAAAATTTACATATTATTATTTTCCCCCAAATTTAATATTCTATCCTAACTTTAATCTTTTGCCTTCTGCACTACATGAAGATATATCTTGAAATGAGGAATGAAACTGAAAATTGCCTGGGCCTCACTGGGACACATAGAAGTTCATTGTTCACGACTCAGGAAATATCTCAAGATGGATATTCTAAACTAACGAGAGCCGTTCCAGATACCAGTGTCTCACTAAACTCCTAAGAATCTTGAATGCCTCGAAGACCCCCCAATCTATTCCAAGCAGATATTCCTGCTATTACACATAGAGACTAAGGGCTTCTGGGTGGATAAATGCTCAGCGTCCTCTGACAAGATGTGACCTTCACCTGAAAGCTGGGAGCACTGGAAACTCTCATAGGAACGACTCCAGGAGCATGTTCCAACAGAGATGACTCACAAAGATTTGGGAAAACAAAGAAAAAAAAAAGCCAAAAACAAACTAAAGAGCAACCTCGATACAGCACACAACACTTGTTTTAAAAAGCAACAGAAATGACTGAGGTTTTTCCTGGGTGCCGATGGAGATCTAGTCAGGATGGCTCCCTCCACCGGACTGCACACCAAAACATTTCCTATTCCCCTGGCCAAATCCACCCCCCAGCTCCCACTGCCCAAAGGCCTACTGGGCTCCTACCCGCCTCCACATATTGCTGCTTTCCATTCTGGGAGCAGCTCTGACAGCCTTGACTCTGACATGTGCACAAAGATGAGAAGGTCAAGAACTTTTTGCCAGAAGAGCGCAAGATGAGTAAGAAGATGAAGTCTAGACAACTCTAAGTGTTTTGATCTAGAGCCTAAAGAAGTTAGTATTTAAGTGGGAGAAATGTCCAGCTTCAGAGACAAAATAAAAAAGGGAAAGAGAAAGGATAGATGGAGAGAGTAAGTGAGAACAAAAGAGGAGTAAGTGTAACCAAGGAAGCACAAGATTTGTACACTGAAAACTAGAAAACATTGTTGAAAAAAAAAGATCTAAATAAATGAAAGATATCCCATGTTCATGTACTGTAAGACTTAGATGGCAATACCACACGAAAATAAAAAGCTTTTACACAGCACAGGAAACCATCAACAAAATGAAAAGGCAACCAACTCAATGGGAAAAGATATTTTCAGATGATATATCCAATAAGAGGTTAATGTCCAAAATATATAAAGAACTTCTACAACTCAACACCAAAACAAACAAACAAACAAAAACAAATAATCTGATTAAAAATGGGCAGAGGGCCTGAATACGTATTTTTCCAAGGAAGGCACACAAATGGCCAACATTCACATGCAAAGCTGTTCAACATCAGGGAAATGCAAATCAAAACCGCAATGAGATATCATGTCACACCAGTCAGAACAGCTAGACAAGAAAAAAGATAGGAAATAAAAAGTATTGGTGAAGATGTGGGGGAAAGTGAACCCTCATATGCTATTGATGGGAATGTAAATTGGTGCAACCACTGTGGAAAACAGTATGAAAATTCCTCAAAAAAAACACAAATACCACATGATCCAGTAATTCTATTACTGGGTATTTACCCAGAGAAAACAAAAATGTTAATTCAAAAAGATACATGCACCCCTAAGTTTACTGCAGCATTATTTACAATGGCCAAGACATAGAAAGAAGCAACCCAAATGTCCATCAGTAGATGAATGGATAAAGAAGATGTACATGTATATGTATATGTGTACACACACACACACACGCGCATATAATGGAATGTTACTCAGACATAAAAAAGAATGAGATCTTGCCATTTGCAGCAACAGAAATAGATTTATGGTAATATGCTAAGTAAAATAAGTCAAAGGAAGACAAATACCATATTATTTCATTTATATGTGGAATAAAAAAAAACAAAACAAAGAAACAAATAAAAATCAGAAACAGACTCATAAATACAGAGAACAAACTGGTGGTTGTCAGGGGGAGGGAGTGGGGGGATGGGCAAAATAGATGAAGGGAATTAAGAGGTACAACCTTCCAGTTGTAAAATTAAAAAGTCATGAAGATGAACGGTACCTATAGCATAGGGAATATAGTCAATAAAACTGTAATAATGCTTCATGGTTACAGATGGTAACTCCACTTAATTGTGAGTACTGCATAATATATAAAATTATGGAATCACTATATTGTATAACTGAAACTAATACATTTTATGTCAACTATACTTCAATAACAAAATATTTTTAAAAATAAAAAAAGGAGGGGCACCTTGGTGGCTCAGCTGGTTAAGTGGCTGACTCTTGATTTCAGCTGGGGCCGTGATCTGAGGCTTGAGAGATGGCGCCTGGACAGGCGCTCACCACAGAGTCTGCTGAAGATTCTCTCTCTCTCTCTTCCTTTCCCTCCCCTCTTTATGTTTTCTCTCTAAATAAGTAAATAAAGTCTTTAAAAATAAGTAAATGGGGTGCCTGGGTGGCTCAGTGGGTTAAGCCTCTGCCTTCGGCTCGGGTCATGATCTCAGGGTCCTGGGATCGAGTCCCACATCAGGCTCTCTGCTCAGCAGGGAATCTACTTCCTCCTTTCTCTCTGCCTGCCTCTCTGCCTACTTGTGATCTCTGTCTGTCAGATAAATAAAATCTAAATAAATAAATAAATAAAAATTTAAAAAGGAAATTTCCTCTTTAAGAACTGCTTTTAATCTATGCACCCAAGCAATCCTGCACACAGCTTTCGCTTATGATAGCAAAATATTAGAAACAATCTAAACAGTTAAGGAGATAGATACATTGTGATATCCTAATAATAATACCATAAAATCACAGAGTAGTTCTCAAGAATGATTATATGTGTACGAAAAGAGAAACAAGCTCCGACTTATTTTGATGTCTGAAAAAGATAAATGACAAATGTAGTTTGATGCCACACGATGTAATTTGTATATGACATTATATTAATATATTATTTGTATAATGAAAAAAAAATTTAATAATGAAAAGCAAATGAGGGATGTAGAGAAAAAGAACTATGGGAAATTACATGGGGATTAAAAAATGAAAGAACCGGGGCGCCTGGATGGCTCAGTGGGTTAAAGCCTCTGCCTTTGGCTGGGGTCATGATCCCAAGGTCCTGGGATAGAGCCCCATGTCCGGCTCTCTGCTCAGCGGGGAGCCTGCTTCCCTTCCTCTCTCTGTCTGCCTCTCTGTCTACTTGTAATCTCTGTCTGTCAAATAAATAAATAAATTCTTTAAAAAAAAAATGAAAG
This sequence comes from Mustela nivalis, assembly GCF_964662115.1. NCBI lineage: Eukaryota > Metazoa > Chordata > Mammalia > Carnivora > Mustelidae > Mustela > Mustela nivalis. The sequence continues at coordinate 26,197,575 of NC_139024.1, forward strand.
AACCATGGAAGAAAGAAGGAAGGATGGAAGGATTAAAGGAACGAGGGTAGGAAAGAGGAAGGAAGAAGCAGGGCTAGGGCTAGCGCCAGGCTGGAGCCACACCAGGAAGCAGGAGCTATTAACAAATAAATGCATACAAGGAGGGAGGCTTAGAGGGGGGACAAGTTGATGTCAAGGAGAAGGAAAAAGGAAGACTCTGGAAGCCTCACATTAAAGCTTCCCCCAAGAAAAGTGACTTGAATGAACCCTGGCTTAGCGCTTAATCTGTTCCTAGTCCTTTCCTGTGGTATCATTCCTTTCACTGTAGGTGCAGCTTCAATGGTGCGAGCTGAGCTGACTGTGTTTTTGTCCAGCCTCAGAAGTTTAGTCAAGAGACTGTCCCAAAGGACCTGAAGAGATGGAGGCTGTGGATCATGAACTCATAATCTTGGAAGTAGAAATGCAGCTGGGAATTCCAGGGAGACCTACACCTGTGGCTGATCTATAGGGTACCATGTCATTGGAGTTTTGGTTTCACAGGGACTTTGCAAGGAAGATCAAGGCAAGGATTCGTATGGCTGGGAAGAAGAAAGATAAATCAGAACACAACAAGGCAGCAATATTTAATATAAAATTTACCAAAGAAGGGACAACACCGAGTGTAGTAATGGGCTGAATATCTAAACAATGCATATAAGCTTTATTAGTTACCACAAACTTAAGGGCTTAAAATAACACACATTTACTAACTCATGGTTTGGGTGGGTCTGGAGTCCATGCATGACTTAACTGGGTCCTCCACTTAGGGTTTCCCAAAACCACAATTAAGGTGTCCTCTGGTCCGCATTCACATCTGGAGGCTTGACTGGGGAAGAACCTGTTTTCAAGCTTACTTCAATGAGTTCATTTCCTTGTGTTTGTGGAACCAAGGGAAATGGCTTCTTGGTGGGCGTTGGCTAGAGGCTGCTTTTAGCTCCTAGAGGCCACCTACAGTTCCTGCCACAGGGACTTCCCAACATAGCCACTGCTTTCAGCAAGTCAGAGAGGACGATCTCCAAAGACAGTCTGCTAGCAAGACGGAGACTTTTGCAATGTAATGCAGTCACAGGAGTGACCTCCTTCACCGGGGCTATACTTACTGCTTATAAGCACGTCACAGGTCCCATCTACACTCAAAAGGAGGGGATCCCACAAAGCTGTCCACACCAGGAGGTGCTGGGAATCATGGAGTCACCTTAGAGTCTGTCATACATGGATGTCTTTGCTGCTTCTGAGTTTTTATTTTTTTTTTTAAAGATTTTTATTTATTCATTTGACAGAGAGAAATCACAAGTAGATGGAGAGGCAGGCAGAGAGAGAGAGAGGGAAGCAGGCTCCCTGCTGAGCAGAGAGCCCGATGCGGGACTCGATCCCAGGACATTGAGATCATGACCTGAGCCGAAGGCAGCGGCTTAACCCACTGAGCCACCCAGGCGCCCTGCTTCTGAGTTTTTAAATCAAAAATAACCATAAATACAATCCTTAAAACTTTGTGATGTGCAACACTAAATAAGAAGTAAAATCTAAACCCAGAGTACGTCCGGTATCAGAGCTTGTGACCTTCACACTTCCTTGGCCGTATTTCAAATGTAGATATACATAACATGTAAATACACACACCATGGGCTAGATTCAGTTCAAATTTTATTTCTAAAATTTCCGAGTAAATCTCTGGAATGAAGAGTAAAGGCAAAGACTGACCAGAGGAGTGTTTTCTAGCTGTGCACAGTGTTTAGGAATATGGGTATTTGGCCCCCAGTTTCAGCACAATTAGAGGAGGTTAATTTTACAGTTTATATTAATTATTTTGGCAATTATTCTGGGGACCAAAAGAGACACTGATTATTCAATAAATGTTTGCTTCTGGAATCATCATCACCAACTCTTAGCACCAAGTAAAAGTGAAGGTGCTAAGAGAAGGGAGACGAAATCCTTGAGTAACTTTGTGTGTTTCACTGGTACCTCACTGACTACCCTATGGTTTGATCACCAAAACTAAACAAAACTTCACTAATTTCATGGGAGGAAAATGCATTTGAGTGTTGCCTGAAATTGTACGCATTTGGCTTAGTGCTGATTTGAAGATTTTCTGTCATTTGTATTTTTAATTTTTTTCCTTCTGTGGTTGTTCGTGCTTTCCCAATTTTTTTTTTTTTTTTTTTTGAGATATCCATTGATTTGACCTTTCTTTGTCCCATGCACCCAAATATTCTCGTCCCCACTCCGGTCATTTATTTCGTCATTTTGTTTTTGGCGTGCCCGCGGAGAGGGGCACACATAGAGTTGCTTTTCATTTCAGTAGTCAATTCCATCCTTCTCCAGAACAGCGAACACCAGGTTTGTTTCCTAACCCTGATCAGTGTTGACTTCGGGAAACCCTTCTTGGCAAACTTTGGTCCGCAGCGCCCGCCAGCTTTGTCCGCAGACCTGCAAGCTGGTGGCCGCGCCGCCTGCTGCGGGGAGGCTGGGGCGGCCCGGGCCCCTGAGCCGCCGCCGCCGCCGCCGCCCTCCCCGCTCTCCCCGCTGCGCCCCGGGGCGCGCGCCCGTGCCCGGCCCCCACCCGCGCCGCCGCGCGAGCTCGGGAGTGGGCTGCGGTCACGGCGCGTCCCGGCGCGGGGCCGACGCCGGCCGGGTGGGCGGCGTGGAGTGCGCGAGCCGGACGCCGGGGGCTTCGGCGCCGGGCAGCCCGACTCAGCGCGCTCGGCTGGGAAACTTCTGTAGGCGCAAGGCCGGAGCTCTGCGCAGGGTCGGGGAACGAAAGGTAAGGAGGGGAGCCCGGGGGCGCCTCGGCGGCCGCCTTCCGGGAGCTATCCGCACCCTCGCACCTAGCGCGCTTTGGTGCAACTTTGCTGGCGCGACTTCTACCCCGGCCCCGCCCCAGGTTGGGGGCTGCGAGGCCGCCGACCCCCCGGGACCGCCTTTGCTTCGCCGCCCTGTGCCCCGCGCTGCCAGCACCGCCGCTCCGCTCCCGGCCCCGCTCCCGGCCCGGCTCGGGCCAATTCGAGCCCCGGAGTCCGGGTGGCGCCGCTCGCAGCTCCGCCGGCTGAGAGTCCGCGGCTGAGGGCTCCGCGCGCACCAGCCCCTGGCAACTCCAGTCGTCTGCTCTCGAGGTGAATCTTTCCCCCAGATCTTCTGTTTGCCCCCCTCTTGCCCAGGCACCCTGGAGCCCAAAGAAAGGGGCCAGATTTTCGAGGGAGAAAAGCTGGTCCAAGGGGCCCTGACAGTCTTAGGGTTCGTGGGGAAGTGCAGCGGCTGGGAGTTCCTTTCCCTGTCTGCTAAGGGCCTGATTAGGGTCAGTGTTTTCACACTGAGTTGGGGACACGGGAAAGCTGCCTCATCAAAGGTCAAGCTGACCTGTTTTCTCTACTTGGGGATCCACCTTGGGAAAAAAAAGAAGGAAGGAAGGAAACAAAACCACCAAATTACCTAATCACCAAGGTCAGTTACAGAGGTATAATGCATTGTGAGGGTCTGTATTTTAGGAAAAGATTAAAGGCACAGAATCAAAATACAGTAATAGGGCTATGCCCCCCCCCCCAAAAATGTTTTAGCCAGGAAACATTTTTAAAATATGAAAAAGTTCTACATGTGACTTATAAATGGAAAAGCACAATTAGAAGCCCACTTTTGAACGTAATTTAACTTGATTTAGTAAACATTTAGAATGGGACAATCTTCCTTCCTGACTTTTTATTCTAATTCTTGTACTTGGGTTTGAATTTGCAAGCTTGGACATAAAAATTGAATTTTATGGAGCCTTAAAAAATTATTGGTCCCTGTTCATAGTAAGGTTTGGTGGTGGCTATTTTCTGTTCTTTTTAATATTAGGGAGTATTGCGTGGTCATGTTCCTTGCATGACAGGACAGTAACCTGGCATTGTTCTTTGAGCCCAAAGTAAACTAAACAAGAACTACATGAAACTAAATACAAACAAAACAAAAATTAGATCTCCTTCCACATTACAGAATGAAGAGGTCTAGCTGATCTCAGATGATTTTAAGGCTCTTTTCCTTCCCCGAAGACCAGAGAGTTTAGGATAGAAATACAAACTGAAATGTAGAGTAAGATATTTTCTGTTCCAAAATTTTATACTCATAAACTGGGAGACACTGGAGAACTGAGTTTTTTTCATCTCAATAGTGTCTCAAAATAGCTGAATCATCGTGCATCCTGTGCTTCTAAATGGTGACATTCTTTGCTTATTAAATCAAAACATGTGCTGGAAAACCAAACTCCCAGGCTTCTTAACCACAAGACTGACTAAGCATTGACACATTGGAGCATTCACGCCTGCTTATTTTGAAACAGTCAAGATCAAGAATGGTTATGAAGTATTGGCTGTAGTGTATGAGTGTAAGAACACATCAGCAACATGGCAGGCAAGAAGTTTCAAAACTGCTTTGGAAAATATCCAAATGATGGATCGATCTGCAAGCCTGCAAATTGCAGTTGAAATTGGTTTTTATAATTATGGTTGTTGGCCAACTGAGATTGGGAACTATAGAGAGTAAGTCAGAATTGACAAGAGTATATTGAATCATTAATTAGATTTTTTTTTTTTTGAGGAAAAGGGAAAATGTTTCTGTTACCCAAGTAGTTACAAGAGAATGTCTTAAAGTGCAAGTTATAACAAGCATTTTTATTTAAGATTTTATTTATTTATTGGTTAGAGAGAGAGAGACAAAGAGCACAAGCAGGGGGAGGGGCAGACAGAGAGAGAAGCAGGCTCTCTGTTAAGCAAGGAGCCAGATGCGGAACTCGATTCCAGGACCTGGGAATCATGGCCAGAGCAGAAGGCAGACACTTAAACGGACTGAGCCACCTAGGCATCCTATTATAGGCATTTTCTAAAAAATTAAATAAATTACCGAAAGTTGTTGACCTAGAGCAATGCTGGATCACCCTCTGACCCAAAGAATACAAAGACTGATTCACACAGACCCAACATGAGACCTTCTCATTTTGTTCTTCTTCACTTGTATTCTTCAACAGAATAATAAACTCTGGTGACTCTTATACACACTATGAAATTGGTTCTAGAAAGATAATCAACTGGCTGAGCCTAGACTAGAATCTTCATTGCTCTGGGCCTCATTTTTCACTCCAGACCATGCTGATAAAACCACTGAGGTTGCGGAGGTGTTGTGACTCCTGAACAGGTCAGTAAATGGAAGACCTGGTGACTGGCACGTTGTCAGAACACAACTAGTCATAATTTTCCCTGTCTCCCTAAGTAGGTGTTTGTTGATTGACTGAACAAACTATAGGATGAACAGTAGGTACAGTTTTTGCTTTTATTTATTTTTTTTAAAGATTTTATTTATTTATTTGACAGAGATCACAAGCAGGCAGAGAGGCAGGCAGAGAGAGAGGAGGAAGCAGCCTCCCCGCTGAGCAGAGAGCCCGATGCGGGGCTCGATCCCAGGACCCTGAGATCATGACCCGAGCTGAAGGCAGCGGCTCAACCCACTGAGCCACCCAGGCGCCCCCAGTTTTTGCTTTTTAATTCAAAAACTCTGTGTAGCAAAATCTTGATAATAGTTGAGTCTGGATAATCAGTATATGGAGATTTATTATCTAGTATTTTATCTATCTTTGTATGTGTTTACTCATAAGAAAAAGAATTTAATCATGGACCTGGAAAAAATGCATAAGATACATTTCTAATCTTGCACTGCACTTTAAATTGCAATTTTAAAATTATTCTATATGGCTTGGAAGGATAGACACAATTATATATAAGGAGTGAGTGGGTGGAGAATGGTACTTGAGAATAATCCATGGGGATCTTCAATTTCTGAGGAATTTTTTTATTATAAAAAAGACTTTTGGGGCACCTGGGTGGCTCAGTGGGTTAGGCCGCTGCCTTCGGCTCGGGTCGTGATCTCAGGGTCCTGGGATCCAGTCCCGCATTGGGCTTAGCGGGGAGCCTGCTTCCCTCTCTCTCTCTGCCTGCCTCTCCATCTACTTGTGATTTCTCTCTGTCAAATAAATACATAAAAAAAAAAAAAAATCTAAAAAAAAAAAAGACTTTCAAAATGACAATGATGTTTGTTATTGCTGGTCATTGGGTTCATGGATTTTAGTACTTTGAAATTTTTTTATTTAAAAATTTTCAAATTAATATAAAATCACCTTATTTTATAAAATTGTTATAAAGAATGCAAACAATACAGATATATACAAAGACAAAAGTAATGTATCCTCCATTCAGAAATCATCATCTTTAACATTAAGTGTAGATGGTTCCATGTCTTTCCTTGCATTTGTACAAATAGAAGGATATAGATCATGTATTTATTAATACATATGTATTAATATGTAACATATTACTCTGGGGACACAAATAATGTGTATAATCTAGGGTTGGTTTGTCTAATTGTTTGTGTTCAATCTTTGATGGACATTCTAGAAAACTAGCTTGTTTGAATTTTCATTTATGAGACTTTAGACTATCTCTTAAAATATAGTATTTATTTAAAAATTTAGTATGCAGGGACGCCTTGGTGGCTCAGTGGATTAAGCCTCTGCCTTCGGCTTGGTCATGATCTCAGGATCCTGGGATCAAGCCCCACATCGGGCTTTCTGCTCAGCAGGGAGCCTGTTTCCCTCTCTCTCTGCCTGCATCTCTGCCTATTTGTGATCTCTCTCTGTCAAATAAATAAATAAAATCTTTTTAAAAAAATTTAGTATGCAGTAACTAACTTTAAATGAGTCTTACATAACTTAGGTTTATTTGCATATAAGAGATATTTTTAGCTATTTAAAATAGATCTCATAATTTGAAAGTAAGCTTAAATTGTATCAACATTTGAATTTCACTAAAATGCAAGCTCCAGGAGGGCAGGGATTTATTGAATTATTGCATATTAATTAACAATATTTTTCTGGCCATTTGAAATTTCATGACATAGTCAATTATGTTATACTGTTTGTTTTGAAATTAAGCATCATGTCAATGCAAGGGAAATATTAGGGAACAATTTAAGCATAGCACAGATTTTTTGCTTGCTCGTGGATCATTTACTCAACCAGAATACCAGATGAATATATTAAGCTATAACCTGCTGACTTGAGCCATATAGGAATACACAACGCACAAATACCCGTACACCTGAAACATCTGCCAGCTACCTTGGTTCACCACAGGTCATCCTGCAAGAGTGGGTTCTGCTATTCTTTTGCAGTGGCACACTTTTCTGTATAAAAACACAACCTTCAGCATCCTGAGAATGTCTAAGCATCTTGATTCAACATGTCAAATAGTGCATACAAAAGGAAAGGTTCAATAATGAAGAGAAACTTGAAATAATCAAACATTTCAAAAGAATCAGGAGAATATGTATATTTCCAGAAATAAGGGAATGGCCTACATTGCTTATCCACAGGCAGTGCTGCCACAATAATAGGAACATCTGTGGTTGGAATAACTTCCAAGTGTTACAAGTCAAGAAAAACAAGACCGAAAGAAATAGAAGAAATGGAAAGATTGTAGAGCATGTGGATTGAGGACCAAACAAGAAACAGTCTCCCACAATCAAAGAGAAAGCTCCTATCTCTGTGCAAACACCTTGAAAGGAAATCTCCATACCCTGCAGAAGTGCTCCTTTTACCACTAGTGGTGGCTAGTTTGGTGGTTTCAAACATCACTGGCCCTGATGTGTGGTCCACCTGGTTTATCTGGCCAGAAAAAATGAAAAAGACTCTACCCAGTTAGCTAGATCACATGAGCTTGTTAGGCATGTGAGAGAGAAACATGAGAACCTGAACTTCATAAACATAGAAAGGTGAGTTCATTTGCTGCATATAGGTCACTTGGAGGAAAAGGAAGTGAAGGTGTCTACCTTTGATTCATATCAAGAGAAGACCATTTAATGGATCCATGGATCCGGCTTGTCTTGCATTTTTCATCATGAATGTCTGGTGAACTTACTGCTTGACATGATAGCAGCTGCTCGAAAGTGAATGGCCTGCTTGTGCCAGGTTTACTGCTGTTTCGTCAGATTGAGAATTATAGGACACTGATTGGTCCAACATGGGTCCACCATCCATTCCTTGTTGCTCAAAAAGTTGTAATTTCTTTTTTTTTTTTTTAAGATTTAATTTTTTTATTTCACAGAGAGAGAGAACACAAGCAGGGGGAGAGGCAGAGGAGGAGGGAGAAGCAGGCTCCTGCAGAGCAGGGGAAGCCTGATATGGGACTTAATCCCAGGACTCTGGAATCATGACCTGAGCTGAAGGCAGTGGCTTAACCCACTGAGCCACACAGGTGCCCCCAAAAAGTTGGAGGCAAAAAAGTTTTGGGGGCAAAAATGCCACCCAGGTGCCCCCAAAAAGTTGGGGGCAAAAAAGTAATTTCTTAAGAAGACTTTTAAATTCACTGAATCTAGAACCAAAGGGAGAAAACAAGAATGTTACTGATTTGTTCCCGTAAGTCCAGATATTTAGATTCAAACTGCACATGAAGCAGTGTGTCATTATTTGCATCTCTGTCTGGGAGTGATTCTGAGCTCTATCATTTGTGTATCCTTAGGCAACCTCCTTTACTTCCCTGTACCTCAGTTTTCTCATCTGTAAAACAGGGACAACAGAACTGTATATTTCAAAAAGTTGTAAGGATTAAATGACACAATATTTTAGTATTCTTAGAAACATGCCTGGCACATAGTAAATGCTTAGTAAATGTCCAGTGCTGGTAGTAACGGTGGTAGTAGCAGTCATAGTAGTAAATGAGGTTCAAGAAGATGGCAATGAGATATTGCATTAATTCCCCATCGCTCAACTCATCTGAATGTCATGGAGTCACACAATGAGAAGAATTACAGAGCTATTTATTTGAGTTTCTGTAATCTGTCTTTTGAGTGTTAATCTCTAGATGTGTCTGAGACATCAAGTATTTGCCCTATGCATATGGCTTGGTTTTGCAAAGAACTAAGCTGGAAGTCACCCAAGGAAACTTGGTATTCCAGGAATTTTGGAGATTGTATATGAATGACATAATTATTCTGGAAATTGCCCATGTGTCCAAATGCTTGACAGTGTTGGGTGTCTGACTCCACTAAGAAGAACCTGTAATGTATAGCTGGGAACCACTGTGAATTTACATGTAATTCCCAGGGCCGTTCTTGGTGTCTTGTTTTCCAGATACTATTCTTCAAAAGTATTACTGTTCTTACCTGATTTTCCTGATTTAAAGCTAGCAAAGATTTCATGTCTTCTTCCAACTCCATCATAAAATGCAGATTATTAGATTAATGAAAGTCTTGTATAGTAAGTACTCATAATTGGGTGTGTGTATTAGTTGCCTACTGCTTTATAACAGAGTACAACAAATAGTGGCTGAAAACACCACAGACTCATTATCGCATAGTTTTTGTGGGTCAGGAGTCCAGGCACAGCTGAACTGGCACACTGCACTCCTCGTTTGGAGTCCAAGGCCCTCTTCCAAGATTTTCAGGTGGTTGGCAGAATTCAGCTCCTTGTTGTAGGACTGATATTCCCGTTATCTTGGTCACTGTTAGTTGGGGACTACTTTCAGCTCACAGAGACAGTCCTTGGGTTGTGACCCCCATAAGCAGTTCACAGCATGGTATCTGCTTTCTTCCAGACCAGTAGGAAAATGACTCTCTAATTTCCCCTCTCTAGTCCTACAATCTATATAGATTAATAATCACAGGTGATTATTCTAGCACCATTTGCCATATAATGTTAATCAAGAAAGCCTCTGTCCCATCTCATTCACAGATCTGCCACACTCAAGGAGAGAGGATTATAGCATGTGTAAACCAATGAGACAGGAATCTTGGGGGCCATCTTACAATTTTGCCTATGTGATAAAGTGAGAAATCAGACACAGCAGCAGGTAATCAAATGGACATTAGCAAAGATATGAGAATCAGAGAAGTCCGGCGCGGGCTGTAGGCACATTCTTTAATTTTCTCGAGTCTCAAGAGAAGCCAAGTTCTCATTGGTATGGAAGGTCAAAGGCATATTCCAGCCTGGAAGCCTAGTCATACATGAAGAAACTCGTATATTATATGAAAACAAAGGCTGGTATAGACCCTGTGGAATCCAGAAGACCACAATTCAATCTCCACTACAAAATTTATGAGATTATCTGTCTGGGATTTCCAATGTATTCCATGAGGTATCATCAGAAGATGAAATGAGAAAATGAAACAATGGGATATAGTTGCTTGGGAAAGTGTAATTCTCCCAAGGCAAAAGGAAAAAGTAGTGACTTCCTTGGTAGGATAAAGAGGCCAAGAGCTATAGTGAGTTTGGCCACCACCTATGTAGGCAGAAACCAGATGGCGACATCTATGCCATGGATAACATCTGATGATTGTAGCATGTGAATATTGTAGCCAATATCATTTACATTTATATCAACTCTCTGTTCTTAATCTTAGATAATTCTTCCATATTTATACACTTATACATTATACATATGCACTGTTTGCCCAGTGTCATGCCAAGTCTTTTTCATTTCCTTTCTCTGTTAGTTGAGAGGCTCTAGACCAGCACTGTCCAAGAGAAAGATAATGCAAGTCACATACGTAATTTTAAATTTTCTAATAGCGACATTGAAAAATAAGACATGGGCAGAATTAACTTTAATGTTTTATTTAACCCAGTATTTCTAAAACATAATCATTTCAGCCTATAGTCAATATAAATGTTATAATGACATATTCTTTATCTTTATGCTAAGTCTTTGAAATCCACGTATATAACATATCTCAATTCAGGCCAGCCACATAGGGCTAATGGCTACCATATTGGACAGCACAACTCTAGAGTTCTAGCTAAGGCCTCGGCTCATGGGCATTTAATTTCAACTCTCATTTTCTCTGTGCTCACTTTCTAGCTCCTCTTGCCAACCCCAGGCTTTCTTCAGTATTGCCTTGCGCAATAGGAACTATTGTCCTGCCTATTTTCTGCTGTGAACTCTGCAGGTATACCAAGAATATTCGGTTAATTGAGGATGAAACTGTGTTCCCCTTTCCTCTGATTTCTTCCCAAACTTTGGGATCTCTTAAAATTCCAAAGGGTCTTCAACCCTTCTTTGATCCTCTGTCTCAAGACATTTCTTCCTTTCACTTCTCCCTCACAGTAGAATATATGCTTTCCTGTCTTTCTATGTCCAACATCTAAATCATTGATTCAGGTATTAGATCTCACTGGGGCTTCTTACTTTTTCCAAAATTATTCTGAATACTGCATTTACAGCTGGGCATTGTTATCCTTATCAGTCATTGAACGTTTATTGAAGACTCACTCTGTGCTAGACAGAGGGGAATTCCATAAATATTTCCATACACACACACGTAAAATAACCAACCAAGGGCACCTGGGTGGCTCAGTTGGTTAAGCAATTGCCTTCAGCTCAGGTCATGATCCTGGAGTACCAGGATCGAGTCCCACATCGGGCTCCCAGCTCCATGGGGAGTCTGCTGCTCCCTCTGACCTTCTCCCCTCTCGTGCTCTTTCTCTCTCAAATAAATAAATAAAATCTTTTTAAAAAATAAATAATCAACCAATAAAGCTGACATATGACCAAATATATATGGCCAATGATCAATATATATATAAAATGGTCAGTATAACATAACATATGATGGAAGCCATGTTGACAGATAATAAAGGCCATAAAATTTCAGAGCTAGAAGGTGCAATTCAGGCCACCCTGTTAAGGAAAGCCTGCTGCAAAATATCCACAAGGCTTGCGCCCTCTTGGAATCATGAGTGGCAAGGAAGGAAAATGCTTCCCCACCTGAGCAAAGCATGGGAATGAGAACACACAAGGCAAAATGTGCCTTTCCAGCTCCTTCAAAATAGGAATTAAAATCAGATCCTTTACCGTACAGGCTGTTCTGGTGTCTCTCAACCTCACCATCCCCCAACAGTTCTTAACCCTGGTTGCTCATCAGAAAATGCCAGTGCCTGGGCCTCACCACAGTCAGTAAGTAATTAAGTGAGCAGTCTCTAGAGTGGGGCCCCAATCATAAACGCAGTGTTAAGACCTGCAGTCTGAATTCTGTTCCACTACTCGGCTCTATATTTGAAGCCATGCTAGGAAAAGTCTTCTATTCCTTACCACATAGAGTCATGTTATTTTAGAGCCAAAAGGGACCTCACATTATTTTGTCCACCTTCCATTTTACCAATGAGGAAACAGGTCTAGTAAGATTAAAATCACACAGCTCTTTAGGGGCACGGCTAAAACTAGAACTTTGCTTTTAAGTAACACTGTCAGCCGAACCGAGCAGACGCAGAATGGAGCACTAACACCAGCACTACTGGCCCCGGCAGACAGTGACGATCAAAAGCACAAGAGTAACCAGCACAGAAGGACAGCCAGTGGTCAGCCAGGAAGGAACAAAGCAAAGGTCCGGCAAACAAACAAGGATAATTCAGAAACCATGCAGGAACAACATAAAACAATGACCTTCAAACTTGAATGTGCATCAGAATCAACTGGGAACTAATTGGAAGGGCATCTTCTTGGGTCCCTTCCAGGCTCAGCAATTCTAGGGTGGGGCCAGGGAAGGGACAGTCTAACAAGCCACCCGGGTGACACTTAACATCAGTGACTTGAGGATACCTGCTGGGAAGCACTAAATACTAATCTGAGGTACAAGAGTAACATTGTCCTCCAGGGATGGCTTCTTGGCCATTGGAAAGTAAAGACTCAAGGGTGGGTTGGTTATGAGGGTACCCCTACCAGCCGTAGGAGATCAGGACCTGGATAGGGAAGAACAACTGAGATCACCCCTGCAGGAATAAGTATATTTAGAATTTGAAATTTAAAGTTGGGTAGCCACCGACAGTAACATTTGTATTTGTGTATTGAACTGTAATCCTCTGGGTGAAAGAAAGTTTTTAAAAAACTGAATTCTCCAAAAGGCTCAGCTTTGTAAAAGACAAGCCACAAGTACGGTGACACCATCTCTCTATTATTTTTAAATTTGCCAAGAAGTTTTAATATAGATTTCCTCATCTGAATCTTCGAGCCCCCTTTAGAGTGGACCGAATAAGTGATACTACCTCTGCTTGACTGATGAATAAACATGCCTGAATTTATCTAAGCAACAAGGAGGGAATGAATGCTTACATTCTCTAAACCCGGCTACTGTGGAAGCAGAATAATAAATGTGGTGTAGTCTGTGAGCTTCGGAATCAGGCAGGACTGTGTGGAATGTTAGTCCCCGTATGAGCAAGGGGACCTGAAACAATTTGCTTACCTTCTCTGGGTTTCGATTTTTCTCATCTGTAAGATGGAGATGTAGTACCTTCCCCAGAGGGTTGTTGTGAAGGTTAGGTGAGGTAATTTCTAAATACTTCCGGCAAGTAGGTCCTGAGTAAGTATACCTCCTTGAGAATAAGTAGAGAAAACCAGCTTTAAGCAAATGATTATTTTTGTATATGGAACACATACCAAAGTTAGGATCTATTCCAATTAATGAGTAGAATATTGATGGCATTTTTATCTTCTGGGTTGCCTAGCAACCAAAACTAACGCAATACCACAAGCTACGAGAGTTGTTGTTTTTAATCAGATTAAAATTCCACTGCTCTTAAGGAACTCAATTTCTATGAAGACAAAAGGATTCCCCTATGAGTTTGGAGCTGTGCCAGACGTTTAAATAAGCAGTGTCCCACCTCCTCAGTGATTTTGTACCAAACTTCCTTGGATGTTGGAATAGTCCCTACTTCTTTTCCCCTGGGTGACAGAAGATTTTAGATCATCCATTAAATCGGAGAGAAAATAGGCATGGATAAGGCAGCCTGCTTGCCCCTGGATAGCAGGGTACTCAATCAACGCTCCCCGAGGGCCAGAAATACAAAAACATTTGTCTTTGCCCCTTAAGAGTTTCAGAAGCTAGGAGAGGAAGTCCGCCAGTGTTGAATAATAATACAGCAAATTATTTCACGAGTGCCTTTGTAGGTCTATCTCCCTGGCTCCGCGGTGAGCATTACGGATGGAGCCGTACATGTGGATATGGAAGGTCTTAAATATTTGGTGTTAGGATTATTATTTTCCTGGCAAACCAATCCGGACAGAATATCCCACTGTGTCCCAACACGTTCATATCCGATTCCCAGCCTTGAAAGGTGACCCTGCGTGCTGGTGAGGGCATGGCATTGAGCGGACTGGGACTCCTACCTAGCCACTGGGACTTCCTGCCTCTCTTACCTCAAGCCCGTGACTTGGCCAATCTTGTGCCCTGCTTTTCTCATTTGCAAGCAGGGCAACGAGCCTCCCTCACGGCAACGAGTCTAATGCAATGAGATATTAAACGTACAAGTTTTAAATAGATAAACCCAATTTCAGAGCTAGTCTTAATCCGTTGGTCCCAATTCTCCATCATATTTCATGGACCATGCTCATACCTGTCTTTAAGGTTCCTCTCTAACTTATTCCTCTGTAACTCAGGGCCTTACAATCTAAGGAGTAGAAAGGGGGGAGCTGGGAATTATTGTGTTTATTTGCACTTAATTTGTGTCTCCATTATTTGTCCATGTGCTCATTTCTCTTGCGGGGAAGGTGGGCTTTGTTGCTGGAGAATCTATTGTGCTACTTCAGCATCTCAACGTTTATTTACCCAAAAACAGGACTTACGGCCTCCAGGCCTTCTAAGCAGGCAGCTGGCTGATGAATCACGTACAGTCAGAGAGTGCTGCTGGCACACATCAGAGCAACACTCACACCCGTCACCTGCCCCTGTCAGTTCTTTCTCTTCTAATAAAATACATCTGTTTTGGTGACTGAATAAAAACACACCAAGTGGAGAAAGGCTGGGTGTGGAGTAATTTAATCAGGGCAAGTCAGCACTCCGTGTTGCTGTGTGGAGTGATACAGGATCAAGGATAGGAAGATGATTTGGTAGCAGCTTCTTGAAACAGAAGCCGCTGGAAAGGACCGGAAGCACAGTTCCTCTGATGAGCACAATGGGTCACCCTCCTGGAATGCAGGTGGCCCAGTCTGTCCCCCAAGTCCCGATCGTCAGGGGACAAGATTCCCAGAAGCTCCCTTCTGCATTGCCGCATAGGTTTTACATGGCCCTTCTCTGTTAGCATCATTTTAATATTTTGTTGAGGATTATAAATTTTTAAGGAAGTTCAAACCGAAGTTCAGAGCTCTGCCAGCAGTGCTTTTTAATATTGGCTTTCGCGGCTGTGTTAGGTATCCTGAGGAACTGATTAATTTAAAATACCCTAGTTTTAAAAGTGAAACAGCAGGGAGACTGACATTTGCAGTCTGGTATTCTGCGGTTCTCACTACTCATTGTATTTTTTAAAAAATTTTCTTTGTTGTGAATATCCAGTAGTGTATAATTCTGTGTTGCGCTTAAAGAGGAGAAAGTAAACACTTTCAGGGTGCTGTTCTGCCCTGACTCACATCATCTCACAGAGTGAGGGGGGAGGCACGAACTAGGGGACACGGGGGCGGGGGGTTAAAATACATTTGAAAGTCGCTTTAGTACAAATAACAATGCAAGTTCTAGGTCTGTGTTATTTACTTTTTCTTTTTTTTAATGATTCAACTGGTGATGCTGTTAAAGGCATAGTTACTTGCTGAGAAAAGGATCCGCTATCCAGGATGAAGAGCCAGAACTCCAACAGCAGCTCCTTTACTTCCATTTCTAGTTCTGTTGGTGATTATACTGTTCCCTTTTTTACTTCAGCCAAGTCATTTTCACCTCTCCATGTGTATTTTTTTTTTCTATGAGACAAGATGTGTGATATTTGATATTTTATTAACAGGTGTTCTGGAAATGATCTATCTCAAAAATAAAGGCACTAAATATAGCACTTAAGTTCAAGGCTTCTGAATGTTGTTATGGTTTAAAAATCCAGTCTACTGAATGCTTCACAGTGAAACTACTTATTGTTAAGAAATCTGGGGTAAATGATACATATCCTACAGCTCTATCATCCTGGGTGAATCTCTCCTGACTCAGATCACACATTAGCATTTTTACCATATGGCTCAAAGGGTAGAGAATATATGTGCAGAGGAACAAGTCAGTAACATTTTTTGACCATCTGGTAAATAAATGTGTAAGCAGCAGGAATTTTAATATTATTTATTTAGTTATATGGGTGCAGACTTTAACTTGAAATAACCTCTAATACAGTAAGGTAGATCTGAATTTATATGTCTCAAATAATTTTGATCTAATTCATGAAACAGAATCCTGGTCTACTCGGTGTTCTTAAAATCAGACTCCTGACAAGGATAGAACTAGAGGGTATTGTGCTGAGCGAAATAAGTCAATCAGAGAAAGACAATTATATGATCTCTCTGATATGAAGAATTTGAGAGGCAGGGCGGGGGATTGTGGTGGGGGTTAGGGAAGGAATGAAACAAAATGAAACAAGATGGGATCGGGAGGGAGACAAACCATAAGAGACTCTTAACCTCAGGAAACAAACTGAGGGTTGCTGGGGGGTGGGGGGTATGGATAGGGTGGTTGGGTTTTGGACATTGGGGAGGGTATGTGCTATGGTGAGTGTTGTGAAATGGGTAAGCCTGATGGTTCACAGACCTGAACCCCTGAGGCAAATAATACATTATATGTTAATTTAAAAAATCAGACTCCTAATTACGTGTTTCTCATGTTTTTTGTTTTAGTAGGGCTCCTTACAGTGCCTCATTTAAAGTCTTTTTCATGAGAGGCCCCATGATTGGATCCAGCCTCCAGGCTTACGGGCAAAAGTTCTGCTCTATCCTGACCCCTGGGTGACCTGAGATAAATTATTTGGCCTCTCGAAGACTTGAATTTTTCATCTGTAGAGAGTGAATACCATTGTCCAACAGTTCTCTCTCTCGGAGGGTGGGCCACGAAAGGCTATGGATTGGTGCATCAGAATCATGTGGGGGGGGGGGTGCTGTCAAGATACTAACACAGGCCCTACCTGTAGCATAGGCCTTACCCTCAGACAGTCTGACTCAGTATGCCTGCGCAGCCTATGAATCTGCATTTTTAGTCATTGTCCCAAGAGATTCTGAGGTACACTGAGCTATTATTATGAAGACGAGTTGATGAAAACACCTAGCTTTCTAGCAAAATATGTAGTTAGCTAGGTCTAACAAATATTAAAATTTGGGGAAATAATTTTTTATTATTACTAAACATAACCCTAAAACTATACATGTTCTATCCTAGAAACTTAACAGTCTTTGTGCCCTCTCTGTATTATTCTTTTTAACTAAAGCAAATATATAATTATGTCAAAATAAAATGTTAAAATACATTCTAACTTCATAGAAAATAGGATACCAACTTGAATAGTAATGCTGGGGATTCAGTTAAATACACCCCTCAATTTTCCTTGTCTAATTAGATCCTTCTTTTTTTTTTCTTGTCCAGGAAACTGTAAAATATCTGTGGACTAGATCTTATGAACTTAAAGTCTAGTCTGTGGACTAGACCAGATGAACTTAAAGAAGCTAGCCTGGGATTTTTAGTGTTTCAAGATCTAACCACTCCAACCCCAGGGTCCAGGCTGTCTCCGGTTTTATAAGGACTTAGGGAAACTCTGATGATGGAAGAACAAAGGACTTAACTACTCGCTTCCGTATCATCTAATGTCAGCTGAAGAGTGAACCAGACAGAAGGACAGCCATGGAGAGAAACTCAAGTCTGTGGACGAACCTGATAGATGAGCACCCAGTCTGCATCACCTGGAAACAGGAGGCCGAAGGAGCCATTTATCATCTTGCCAGTATTTTATTCGTCGTAGGTTTCATGGGCGGCAGTGGATTCTTCGGGCTCCTTTACGTCTTCAGTTTGCTGGGCTTGGGTTTTCTCTGCTCTGCCGTCTGGGCTTGGGTCGATGTCTGCGCGGCCGACATATATTCCTGGAATTTCGTGCTGTTCGTCATCTGTTTCATGCAGTTCGTTCACATTGCGTATCAAGTGCGCAGCATAACTTTTTCCCGAGAATTCCAGCTGTTGTACAGCTCCCTTTTCCAGCCTCTGGGGACCTCGTTGCCCGTCTTCAGAACAATCGCTCTGAGCTCTGAAGTGGTGACTTTGGAAAAGGAACACTGTTATGCCATGCAGGGGAAGACCTCCATTGATAAACTCTCCCTGCTAGTTTCGGGGAGGTTCGTACTCTTGGTCCTTCCTCTATAGCAGTTATTTCCGCTGTACAAGCTACTAGCTGGTGTTTCTTTTTGCTACGCTTTTCTATCTTAACGTAACACAGTCCTGGGCGGTTTTTAGCACTGTGAGGCATAAGAAACCCCTCGACACGTACGTGAGTCACGGACATAGGCATTTAGAGTATGTGCTGTTATTTACTCGAAGCAGGATATAATCTAGAGCCTTAATATTTCTTCTTATAAATTTGTCTGGATGTGCTATTTGTTTCCAAGCTAGTCATTGAGCATCAAGAACAGGATGGTGCCAGCTTCAATTAATAGAATACTCAATGTGGGCATCCAAAGTACTTTAAGTAAAAGACTCTGACTCTTTCAAGTAATAGAGAACATTTAAGTTCTATAATGATCAATTTTTTCAGTATATTCTAGAATTGCCCACTTCCTAGAAGTGGGGGCATATATTTGTAGGTAGATAAATTTTGAAAACACAAGGTTTGGGGGAAGAAACAATAATGTTTAAATGTCTTTAAAAGCTTAAATATTTAGTCAACAGAGGTATCTACAGTGATATTCCTTTATATTCTGCAGTGTTTCCCTACTTAATTTAAAATCTGACTGAGTGCATTGAAACTTTGTCTTGAAGTATCTTGAAATATAATAAATCCACACAAATGGGCACATACCATCCATGTACACTTTGATGCGCTATCTGATAAATTTTACCTAATATTCTAGAATCCCAACTGTGAGGAACATCTGTACATGTTCAATCTTACAGGAGATTTTGTCACTTACTGTAATGTATGAATTTAACATTTTAGCCTACAAAATTTTAAAAGCATAAAGGCTACCAGAGATCTAAAATACTGCTCCCTCCCCTTTGCCTCCGGTTATGGGCTTGCTTTCTCTTTCTCTCAAAAATGATGTTCTTTGTGTTTGGGTAGGATCAGAGTGACCGTTGATGGCGAATTTCTGCATTACATTTTCCCCTTCCAGTTCCTGGATTCGCCTGAATGGGACTCACTGAGACCCACAGAGGAAGGCATCTTTCAGGTAGGTAAGGGATAACTGGACTGTACAGTGAGCACTTCCTTTTCCAAACAGATGTTTGGTTTAAAAACAAGCAAACAAGTAAAGCAGAACAATGATTTATATTCAACTTTGGAATGTACTTTGCAGCATGCATTGACTTCCCAGTTCTCTTGCTGATTACCGTGTCTGTGGAGGGCCAGTGACATGAAAAAGAACGGGTTTTGTATATGGCAGAAAGAGTCCACAAAAGATGCTCTTCAATTTTCCATTGCTTAGCTGCATATATGGAGATTAAAATATAATTAATTGAGATTTGACTATAAACAAAACACTGCCACTGACACAGTGTAGAGAAACACCAAGAATTTAAAAGTTTGCCCTTATTGCAAAAATGAGTGATTCTTAAGATTTAAAATGCTAATAGATTTCAGTTGTTTTCTAGAAAAAAAAATAAAAGTGCTAAACTTAACCATCACTACTCTGCTGCTGTGTCTGATAATTTCAAAAGATACTTACTTCAGTGGATTCTACTATGGTATATGTTTTCCTACAATGAATATATGTAACATACGTGTGTGTATGCAACTATAAATTCATATACATATGCAGAATAGGTAAATAAGTTCCATTTTGTGCTACAGAAATGATTAGAATTAAATATTTGTCTGCAGTCTTTGGGACTGACTTGGAAATACTTCTCTAACATTCGCCAACTTCATTATTTTTTAGTATCAAGTAGCTCTCGCTTCAGTAAAAGACAAAAATACATCCACCCAGATTTTGAAAAGAGATGGATTGGGAATGGGCACAACGTTGTGATTGTTCATGTTATAAATTATGTATGTGCCAAGACATTTTGTAGTTTCTCCCCATTTTTACCCTATATTGTGAGTCAGTTTTTTTTAACCCAAGAAATCAGCAAGTGAAAGTCATTTAAAATAAGGGCAAAAAAAAGGGGGAGGGGGAGGCAGAACTTTAGTGGCTTCCTAATCTTTGTTTTTTATGTGGCCTTACACTTTTTTTTTTAGGTAACCCTCACAGCAGAAACTGATTGTCGATATGTGTCTTGGAGGAGAAAGAAATTGTATTTGCTCTTCGCTCAGCATCGTTACATCTCCCGCCTGTTTTCAGTTTTAATTGGCAGTGACATTGCAGATAAACTCTATGCCTTGAATGACAGGGTATATACAGGAAAAACATACCACTACGATATTCGGTTACCCAACTTCTATCAAATGTCAAGTCCAAAAATACGCAAATCACCCCTGACAGAACATTTCCGGAATTCCAAACGGGGTTGTGATAAGTGATATCAGAGTCGGAAGTTTTATAATCATAGAAAAGACCCTCTTTGTCATTCCCCAAATGAAATACAGAAAATTGCACTCACTATTATTTTTATAAATCAAACTCCGAGGCAAGATGCCACTGCCAGCTGTTTGACTCATCTCAGCTTCTGCATTGTGAATCAAGTTTACAAATTTCTCTGTATTTCTTATTGGAATAAATGGGGAGGGGGAAATGAATAACTGTGCGCAGTTTCTCCTTTTCTGTGTCAGAACTGGAAGAATGGAATATTGTGTTCTCAAATACTTCCTCAGATCTATTCAAATCTGATGTCCTGCCCTATTGAGTTGGACACTGCTTCTCAAGCAGCAGCCAGAAAGTGCTCTCAGCATGAGAGTGGGCTGTGACTGTCCACATCAGTGTTTCCAGAACTGACTTTTGGCCACAACCTCTGAAAAAAGCAAGGTCGATTACTGTGGTAGGCAGCAATTATTTATTTTAAATGTAAAGTTGTTTACTATGACTAGAAAGTAGAATAAATGCGAGAGATGATCTGTCCATCTTGAAGGCTATTTTATTGCAACAAATACTTTATCAGCTCAATCTTTCAGTAACATTTTAAAAAGAGGCATTTCGTGGAAGACAAAGATGTATATTAATTACGTATATTAATTACGGAGTAAAAAGAATATTAATTACGGAGTAAAAATACCCGGGAACAAATAGTAAAAACGTTGCACAGTGTTTCAGTCTCATACGGTTATAGCTGAAAGAGCAAGTGTGAATGGTCTGACTGGACAGCAAGGGACCCGTAGCGAAAACTCCACCCGCCACACCAACACGGGAGACCCTTTGACATCGTAAAGAAGAGCTACCAGACAGATGGGCAATCTGATCCCTATCTTCAGAAAACTGGTTCTCTAGAGATCGTGAGCAGGCCACGTTCTTTGGTAGAAAGATAAATCATCAGACATTTAACCAATATGTATTGAGCACCTGCTTTGGCTCCCCGTGCTGTCCTGAGCTCTAGTAATACCTCAGGTAACAGATCCCATACCTCAAAGAACTTACATTCCGGGGTGAGAGAGACCAATAAGACCAATAATAAAATAAAACAAAAACTTGGGGTTAAAAAGAGTGTCACCATGGAGGGAGAGAGATTAATTAGGGACCGTGGGTAGAATGGGGCATTGTCATTTTAATAGGATGGTCAAAGAAGGCCTGAATGAGAGGGTAACCTTTGAATAGAGACCTGAGGGAAGTCAAGGAGCAATCCATGCAGACACCTGGGGAATGGGCAATCTGGGCGAGCAGAGAGAAAGCAAATGGGTAGGCCTTTAGGTCTGAGCAGGACCAGCTAGAAGACAGCATGGCTACAACGAAATGAGCACTAGGGAGAAATGACAGAATTGGGGGCAGATTGGGTGGGGCCCAATAACTCACTGTAAGGACTTTGGCTTTTATTCGGAGAGTGACCAGAAGCCACTGGGGAGTTTTAAATAGAAGGTGGTATGATTGACCCTATTCAATAAATTCAACTATCACATTGGTCAGCCTAGTGAGAACGCACTAGGGGGGAAGGGGAACAAGAAGAGTGGACTTGGAAGGGGAGATGAGGGTTAAGTGTGAGATGCCTGTTGGGTCGGAGGCTCCGGGAATGCAAGAGGAACAACAGAAATGACCACTGGGCCGCCATCGTCCAGGACCTCCCCCTCCTTAACCCTTGACTCTCCCACCAAAAGGATGTATGCCCAGGACACCTCTCTAGAAGTAACTGGATACCTATGCAGGAAACAGGAGCATCAGGACTCCCCCATACCCTCCAATCACCAAATACCCTACCTTATATGGCTGTAAACCTATGCCCTGTCTTAACCCAGATAAAAGACTCCCCCAACCCACTCCCGTTGCCACTTCCCTGACTCCTCTCCCAAGTCTCGGAACCTCTCGCCCAAGGGCGCCTTTAATAAATCTTGCCTGGTGTTGTGTTTATCTCACCTGTAAAACCTTACAAGACACTACTAGACACTTAAGTAGAATAAATAGTTGGATGAATCTAGAGTTCAAGAGAAAAGTCTGGGCTAGAGATAAAAATCTGAGCGTATGTCACCTACAAATGATATTTTAAAGCCATAAGACTAGATGAGATGGCCAAGGCAGTAAGTGTAGTTTCAGAAGAAAACCTATTGGGAGGACTTTCCCTTAGAGCCCTCCATTGTTAAGAGGACAGGGAGATGCGGAAGAGTCAGCAAAGGACAAGAGAAGGGGCAGCTAGTGAGGTAGGAAGAAAACCAGAAGCGTCAGGTCCTGGAAGTCAAGTGAGGAAAGTGTTCAAGGAGAAGGGAGCGATGAACCGTCTCAAACAGGGCTGACAGGTCAGGTGCTGTAAAGTCTGAGAAGAAACCATGGGGTTAAGCAGCATGGAGGTCTGCAGTGAACTTGACAGGAACAGTTTTAGTGCACTGATTGGGAACGAACACTTGACTAAAGCAGGTTGAGGGGAAAGGAAAGGCAAGAAATTAGAAAAGCAAGTACAAGTAAGGTTTTCGAGGAATGTTGATAAGTTTAATAGAAAGGAACGGTAGCCTGAGCAGGAAGTGGGGTCAAGAGAGAAGAGGCTTTTCATGGTTGGTTGTAAGATAAGGGAAATAATGGTGTATTTGTATGCTGATGGGAATGATCCAGGAGAGGGCGGTGAATCGCTCGAGGGATGACCTTGAGCAGGTGAGTGATGATGGGATCCAGTGAACTTAAACAGGGACAGGGACAATCAATCATTAGGAAGAAGAGTAGGCAGAAAGTATGGGGGAGCGCAGTTGCTGGCAAATGAGAGATATACTAGCTTGTGGAAGTTTCCTCATGATTCTCTTTTCTCAGTGACCCAGGAAGCAAAGTCAGCACGAAGGGTGGGGGAAGAAGTATTGGGGTTATGTAACATACATTATCTTTCTGTACATTAGCATCTGCTGCAAGTGGGACAGTGTGACGAGGTCTGAATCATTAGTCTGGATGAGCTCCTGAACTCAGCCAGTTCAGCACGAACTAAAGGAGTAGTTGGAGGGGTTGGCTCCCAGCCCCACATGGCCATCATGGGCAGCTATTACGCAAGCAGACACAATGGCAGCTCTCTGCTGGGTACAACAGAAGGCCTTCAGCTATTAAAGTACAGAGAATCCTAAGGAGAAGCCACACCTTAAGTTAGTACTAGCTAATAATTTCACAGGTGTTCCTGACAGGAGAGCTTTCTAACCAGGAAAATCAACTGAGAACAAACCACAGAGAATATGGGATGTAGACTTTTGGTTCAAATCATGTTGGCAGAGGGAGCAGAAGAATTTTCCAGAAATTTTCCAGAAATCTAACCATTTTTAGGATGACGACGAAAGAGTACCAACAGAACAGGCTAAAGGGATGTTGAAAGAGGAGGTACGGACATGAACCTGACCTTTCTCCCACTTGTGCGTAGGGCCGGCAGCAGCCCTCCTCTGTAGAACGGACACACGACCATCCAACACCTTGGTTTGCACCCAGGTGTTCTCACTTCCACAACAATACCAAAGTATCAAATCCCTCTACTAACCTCCATGTGCACACACTGTATGTGTGGTTTGAAATGTCTAGCAAACCACAGTTTGCTCTCTCAAAATACTCTGATCACTTGAGACAGAAAGAAAAAACCACAGACACCAAAAAAAAGTACCCCTTTAGCACAATATCACAGTGCCCTTAAAATTTAATTTCTATTAGAAATTGGGCTCATTTCCATCTCAGCCTAATTGTCTTCAGCCCTAAATCCTTTGATTTCTTTATCACTGGCGAAAGTACAGTAAGGTAAGGAACGGGTTGTTTCCTTGTGTTAAAATGGCTTTCTGGCTTTGTATACAAGCTCTGTACACGCATAAATAAATAAAGCACCTTGTTCAAAAGTATGAAGAATTTTAAAGGGGGAAAGTAGAGCACTGAACCGAATGCAGAGCTTTTTGTAAGCCTGAGGCCCTTTGCATGCCCACGAAGCTGATCCTGGTCAAGAGTTGTCCTTATGACTTAAAGAACTGGGGTGACTGTAATTTTCTGTCCTTAATTTTGTGGTCGGAAATAACCCTAAGAAGGAGCCTGGGGCAGGGGGTGGTGGGAAGGAAGAAGTGGCTTAAAGAGAGCCCATGAACACTCCCCCCAGTTACCTAGGCAAGTTGCCAGAGGCTGCGGGCCCCGGTTGCTTAACCTTCACTGCAGTTGGATATTTGAAGGCTTCTCGTTCCCCTCAAGAGCTTGTCCTTTGAACTTGACTTCACCTCCACACAAAGCACCAGGAAGATTTGCCCTGGACTCTGCACCTCAAGGAACTCATGGTGCTAAAATTAATCCACCATAAAGAATACCGTGATGCTCTCTCAGCACTTACAGGCTGAGGAATTTTCTCTCCCCTTCAACAAAGGAGCAGAAGGCAATTCAGTTGCTCTCAGCTCATCTGGATAAGCTTTGGATGTCATTTTGTTACACTGCACAGAAGCAGAAGGACAGAATTGATTTGACAGAGCAGTTACTAAGTGAAATCCCCCAACCTAGCTGGCAAGAG
This sequence comes from Mustela nivalis, assembly GCF_964662115.1. Taxonomy (NCBI): domain Eukaryota; kingdom Metazoa; phylum Chordata; class Mammalia; order Carnivora; family Mustelidae; genus Mustela; species Mustela nivalis. The sequence continues at coordinate 26,222,607 of NC_139024.1, forward strand.
CCAGAAGAAAAACATACTAAGCAGACAATACAAATTATAACAGCGATACATTATACACCATGTACTTGAGACTGCTGGTTTGACCAAGGACATAAATACACATGTGGCATTGGATTGCACTGACTGGGTTCCACATCGTGATAGGACACATGGTTATAGAAGAAATTAGCCTTCAAAAATGCTGCTCCCAAATTAATATTATTTTTTAGCAAATGACAGCTTACTGAAATGTGGCCATCAGTGGGCCCAGTTCCCTTATTTTTCTTCCTTCTACTAAAATTTAATACCTATGTATCAATAAAAAATAAAATGAATATTAGTATCGATAGACTTATAATAAAATACAAGTTCAAGTTGATAGAACTGTGTGTGATTTCAAGTTCAAAATCTTACAATAATGAAAAGATGTTGCAAGTCTGAAATATTACTTTAGCTCTTGGTCATCTGTGAGTGTTACCAACATTTTAATGCGGTATTGTACATTTGCATGTAACATCAGCACGGTTTCAATTTAATCTGAGGTTTTATTATTATGCTAAATTCAACTAGTTTTAAAACCTGCTAGCTATTAAAGATTGACAGGGAACTTTTTTCCCCCCTGAAGAACTGATTATTTGTGTCTTGACCTATAGTTTTTCCCTTTACTCTATTTCAATTCACGCTTTAGTGATCCTAATAAATATAATTTTATTTTATTTATAGGATTCCAAAGCTATTTGTTTTTACATACTTTTACAGTAGGATTCTAGCCCCACTTGATATAACGTGAGATGCTTTCCATGATCTAACCTGTGATTATCACTCTTACTAAATATAAAATTATCTCCCAAATTATAGAATCACAAAGCAAAATCTTACATCGATTTAATACTTTATAGTTTACAAAGCATGTTCACATATTATTTCCTCTACTTGTTTCTTGAAAGAATCCCACTTTATGGGTAAAGATTAGAGAGGCTGGATTACAGTAAATGGTGACACTCAACTTCACCGTGTACTTCCAAATCAGTGTGCTTGCATTTCGCACGCTACACGGACCATGGTGCTGAGTGACTTGAAGGAAGGTAAGATGCCCCCAATCTGAACCAAAAGAAAAGTCAAAGCCAAAAGGCTAGTTATACATCTGCTGAATTTGTTGGTGACAGCGCAGGGATCTAAACATGAACCTTTCTTCTTCAGAACCATCAGCAACTCACTTGAGTTCAAATGAGGCTTATAAGTAAAATGTGCAATTAAATGTAACCTTATTAAAATGGCTATATGAAAGAGCATGGCCCAGCTTCTCTGAAGAGTTTCTTTGTTTGTTTAATTCGAGAGGGAGAGAGAGAGCATGAGTAGGGGGAAGGGCAGAGAAAGAAGCGGACTCTCGGCTGAGCGGCTGAGCAGAGAGCCCAATGTGGGCATCGACCCTGAGACTCTGCGATCTTGACCTGAGCCAAAGGCAGATGTTTAACTGACTGAGCCACCCAAGCACCTTCTTTGAGGTTATTTAAATAAATTCTTTAAATCTGGGATTTGTCCCCTATCATTTCAGATATTCCCATGTCTTATATGTGATCTCTCCAGAAATTTTACCAAGAAGCCTTCCTTATCTCAGGCCACCAGGCTTTATGTGCCATCACCCCCCAACATACAAGTAAATTAATTTAGTGTCCCCCTGTAGTGCTATTTCTCTCTCTTTTCAAAGATGGAATAAAACTATACGCACAGTGAAACTTTGTAAACAGAAACATCTTCAAATAGTAACCAGTGAGGCCTCCAAGATACAACAGATATATTTCAGTGCAGTATAAGTGGACATTTGTGAAGAACAGGGTATTACTATGGGTAGGAATCGGGTCATCTGAGATCAAAGTTTAGCCAATGTATGAGCATAATATCTATTTTTCTGAGGAAAGGAATTTTTTTTTTCAAACCCCCCCACTAGTCTATATCTGTTTGGGAACAGTGCCTGGTACATGGTAGCTGCTTTGTAAATATTTATTGAGTCGAAGGAAAGTAATTGCATCTGTTCTTGAATCCATATCTGAATTTTAATACTGATTCCCCCTCCCAGTTGGACTTTGACTATGCAGTGCCACTGGCAGTTTTCTCATGAAAGAAAATTAAAGACCTGTAATAATATTTTTTCTACATATCATTTTTTCTGCATGATACGGAACTATCCTATCTTTACATGACTTCAAAGCCACATTCTTCTGCTGATGTTGAACTGAGTTTCAGCAATATTTGTTCAGAATGCACAGCTATTAGTTTTCAGGTTCCAAGATCATTCTCTGGGTTGAAAATTTGCAAGCTGATTTAGCTTAGAGTCTCTCTGTGTTGGAAACATGTGATGGAGTATTGTGTCCCCTGAGAGTAATTCTATTTTAAATGATAAATAATATAACAGTTTTTGTATTTCATGTTTCTCAGAAATGTAGTTTGTAGAGTTTGATCTTCTCTGAGGTCAAGTACTCATTAAATTATTTTTGAAAAAAAATGAATAAAATGTGCAGGACATATGAAATGGGGAAACACCACTCCGATGTGTGCAAAACACACCTTTTTAAAACCTGTTAGTGATCTCATCCTGTTCTCATACCCTCTCGCCTGTGATGGCAGAAAATATTTGATCCTGACACTTAAGAACAGTTTCTTCCCCTTTTAAACAATCATTTAAAATAATTCTGTCAGTCTTTCTGCTTCTCTCCTTGCTCTGGGGGCAGGGGCAAGTTTACAAGGCCTCATGGATGAGGAGAAGAGGTGTTTTGGCCTCTCTCTGTCTTCTGAGTCCTCCCTGGATGGACAGCAATGTTGCTTGGCCCCTTGGTCTCTGGGGTTCTGGGCTGATGGCCCCAAGAGCGTGGCTGTGACACTGAGGTCTCTGCATTCTTCCTCCACTGCACCCTGACCCCAGGCATTTCTCACCATCAGACCACTCCGTGTTTCTAAATGAATGAAGAATGAATGAATGAATGAATACATCTTAGGCTTAGATCCTCATCTCCTCCCCTTCTTCCAAACCTATCTCTTCCAGCGTGTTCCTGTTCATCACAAGTCAGCTAGATGGGAGGAGGGAAGAGAGGTGGACGGGAGGAATGAGGGTGGGCAGGGGAGTGAGGTGTCACTATTATGAAAGAGAAGCCACCATAATTCTGATAACGTGATCTAGAACATCACGTGTCATTTTGTTGTTATTTATTCCTTTTATCAGAAAAATGATGTGATCATATTATAAGTAAGCTGGACTAAAGTGAATAATAAAGACAATAATTCCACCATTCCAACCTGACTTCTGTTAACGTGTCAGTGTATATTTCTTGTTACTTTCCCCATTCATAATAACTTAAGTTGTAAAACAAATTCAAAAATATTTCGCGTTTCTTCTATTGGAGAATAACAGTACTTGAAACAAATACACTCGATTATTCCATCCACTAATATTTACTGAGTTCCAAATATATGCAAATCATATGCTAAGTACCATGGAGATATGAAAGGTAAACCAAACACACTTCCTACCCCCAGAAACTAACCACTTAAAAGGAGAAATAGACCTGTACATAAATGTGCAAAACAGCAAGTGAAAAAAGCCATAACAGCGTTAGAGACTAACTGCTCGGGAGAATCCCATTTCTGTAATTTCACTTTGAAACGTGTGGGAATCACACACCAATACATTAACCACTGATAATATAAGTACCAAATGCCAAGGCATTTTTAATGATTTCACCTTATGATGGTCATTAATAGCAATATTTTTTAAAATATTTTATTTATTTATTTGACAGAAATCACAAGTAGGCAGAGAGGCAGGCAGAGAGAGAGGAGGAAACAGGCTCCCCGCTAAGCAGAGAGCCCGATGCGGGGCTCAATCCCAGGACCCTGGGATCATGACCTGAGCCGAAGGCAGAGGCTTTAATCCACTGAGCCACCCAGGCACCCCTAATAGCAATATTTTTTACCAGATTTTTTTTTGCTATTCAACATACATCTTTTAGGTACTGAAGTATTATTTATTCATTAAAAGAGTCACCTGAAGTCATCTGCAAGATTTCCCAACTCACTTTGGAATACTTTGTTGCTTTTAGATGCCATTTTCTGAGCTTATAATATATTCATTGCACTTCTCTTCAGATAACTTGAAGTATGTAGTTGATGTTACCAACAAATTCCTAAGTTGTGGCAGGCAGAGAACTGTGTACGAAGAGTTTTATACAGGGTGTGAAAGCCAAATTTGTGTTCTATCCAAACATGTGCTTCCCCAAAGTATTTCTAATTCTTCCCAGACTTTGGAGACTCAATGACTCTAAAACCCTTATCTTGTCAAAGCATGACCTTGTTCTCCCAGGAAGGTGTGTGGCACTTTTGGTGGTTTTCAAGCCAAATACCACTGTAACCATTTTGGGTTCTAGATTATACCAAATAGGTTTGGTCTTGGGCTAAAAAAATATTTCATCTTGTTTACCATTTTTTAGGCCAGATGATAAAAATGCTGGAAGCAGGCTCATAAATATTTTATTCAGTTTTATATATGCATTAAGCTCAGGAGGTGTCTTATTTTCATGAATTTATTACAACAATTTAAGTAGTAGTAGTAGTAGTAGTAGTAGTAATAATTTGCATTTAAATAATTCTTTTCTCCCGAGAACTCTGAGTGCTTTTGCACATCAATTAATGCCGGATGGCAGTGTCATTATTCCCAACTTTATTTTATTATTCCATCTTTATAATGTGTTGCTCTGGGTTTTTGTTTCAAGCTGATGTCAATTACTGGGCTGGCTATTATCGGACCTTGCATTTACCTCCAAGACCAGCCCTTTTTGAAAATTAATTACACAAGAGAATGGCACTGCTCTGTAGAAACTCTATGAAGTTCTGCTTTCACCAGATGGAGATTCCAAGTCACCCCACAGCTTCACTATCCATCAGAATTTTATCTATACCCTAGACAATGCGTTACCAAGAATTGCCAGAAGTTATTTCTCTATCATTCACAATTTTTCCTTTATCACCACCAAATGCCTCATATAAAGAAGTTATTGACACACTAAAAAAATAAAAAATTGTACCTTTGAAATTGTCTTCCTTAGGGTTGTTGCATTTTCTCTTCTCTACAAGTAGAAGTGATTAACTGGGGATTCGTAGATGGGGTTCGAGGGTCTGTGAATTTCTAGAAAGTCCCAAAAGGGAAAGAGCAAAACACAAGAGAGGTCATCACAGTGATTGGAGCTAGACTTTGGAACCTGTCTTCTGGGGGTGCCTTCCTGGGCCTAGCACGCAGTTTTGTTTTGAGGACCCAACTGGGACCCCAGTTTGAGAGGTCTGCGAGAATTGATTGCAAATTCAGTTATTTCTCTGATCATCTTTTCCCATTTTTTTCATCTTTTCCCATTTTTTAAAAAACCATAATTCTGTCATGCTTAACTCCTTATAATAGCTTCATTCTTTTTGAAACAACTTCCTAAAAGATTAAGAAAACTGATTACTCATTTCATCTAGGTCGTTCGTTTGTTGTTGTCAATATTTAAAACACATAATTCACAAATGCAACTCTTCCGCTTTAGAGTGAAAGCTACATGAGGAAGAATAGACAGAAGGACTATCAGGCCTCTAGGTTTTTGTTTTTTTTTTTTTAAAGATTTTATTTATTTATTTGGCAGAGATCACAAGTAGGCAGAGATGCAGGCAGAGAGAGAAAGAGGGAAGCAGGCTCCCTGCTGAGCAGAGAGCCTGATGTGGGACTCGATCCCAGGACCCTGAGATCATGACCTCAGCTGAAGGCAGTGGCCTAACCCACTGAGCCACCCAGGCACCCCAAGGCCTCTAGTTTTTGACATAATAGTCACCGTGTGCATGTTTCTGCCAACCCCAGAATGGTAAACTACCGTACTTTAGCTCTGCCAAGTACCCGGTTTCTAGAATCTATACTACTGCATATTTCATGAGTTTGCTTTTGAAGCCAATATCTCATTTCTGACTACTCCAGGGAAACCCCAAACCACTGGAAATTTTAGCATATGCCAAAGTCCTGTAATTTACAAATTTTGTTTGAAACATCAGTCTTGGGTCTGCTGGAGTCCAGTTGTTTACAACAGGCAAATACATAAAAAATAAAACTACCTCTTAGCTATTTCATGTGTTCATAAGATATTTCAATTATTTCACCAGACTAGGGAATTTTGATGACTGAAATTCTAATAATTTTTATTCATTCTGTACCATGTGCAAAGCACTGTAAGGGGGATAGAAAAAATGTCCAATTAATGTAACAAAGACCTGATGCCAGACATTTTTTAAAAAACATGGTCTCTAAAGTCAAGATAATCCTGTCAAATATGAATTCTTATCCTGATTTTATAGACAAGTGATTGAAGCCCAGAAGAGTTTAATAAATGATTTGAATTCACCTAGCTTTTTAAATATAGAACCATGGTTCAAATCCAGCCTCTAATTCCAATCCCTCCACCCTGCTTTTGACTGCCTTCATAATTCATTGTCCTCTTAAAATCCTGAGTCACTTTTCATTTAGGAGTTTTACCCTTTGGGTAAAAACTCATTTTTATTTTTATTTTTTTAAGATTTTATTTATTTGACAGAGAGAGACACAGCGGGAGAGGGAACACAAGTAGGGGGAGTGGGAGAGGGAGAAGCAAGCTTCCTGCGGAGCAGGGAGCCCAATGAGAGGCTCAATTCCAGGACCCTGGGACAAGACCTGAGCTGAAGGCAGAGGCTTAATGACTGAGCCACCCAGGCACCCCTAAAAACTCATTTTTAAACGAATCGGTGGTAATGCAAAGTTTTTTTTGGAGCTTCTCCATGAATTTAGAAATATTTAGATGCTGTTTTAATTACTTTTCTACAGACTGTGGGCTTCATATCCCTTTGCTTTGAGACAGTTCTCATTTTTTATTTAGCCAAGATACAAACACCTGTTCAATGTATAACCTGTTTCGTTATTTTAAACAAAATAACCAACTGTGTCAGTTTGAATGTCATTAAAAATTTAGTCATTAAAATGACTAAATTGAAAAAAAAATTCATAATACCAAATACTAGCAAGAATGTGAAATAACAGGAACTCTCTCTCATTGGTGGTGGGAATGGAAAATGGCACAGCCACTTTGGAAGGCCTTGTGGCAGTTTCTTCCCAAGCTAGCATAGTCCTACTACACAATCTAACAATTGCTGTCCATGGTATTTACCGAAATGGGTTGGAAACTTGTCCACTCAAAAACCTACACACCATTGTTTATAGCAGATTTATTCATAATCACCATAATCACCACACACTGGAAGAAACCAAGATGTTCATAAAATGGTGAATGTGTAAACGAACTGTGTATATCCATCCTACGGAATATTATTCAGTGACTTTAAAAATGAGCTATCAAGACTCAAAAAAAAAAAAAAAATGGAGGAAACTTCAATGTATATATCTTAGTGAAAGAAGCCAGTCTGAAAAGTCAATATTCTATATGTTACCAACTATGTGACATTTTGGAAAAGGCAAAGCTATGGAGACAGTAAAAAATATCCGTGATTGCCAGGGGTTAGGGAGGGCAGGAAAGAGAGGGATGAATAGATGGCGGACAGGGGATGTTTAGGGCAGTGAAACTCCTTGCGATGATACTATAATGGTGGGTACTTGACATCACTAAAAGAAAACTCTATTTCCTCTCCTCACAACACTAGGCACCAAATGGGGTGGGGGTAGGGTAGTTCCCACACTAACCAATTCTCCAACTCTCCAGACTCCAAGCGGGTGTCTTACAATGCAATTCTGACTGAGTTAGTGCACACCCTCAGGTTGGGTCTCAGTTCCACACGAGTACCTCCTTACTGCAGAGGCCAACCACAAGTAGTGGGCCCCCAGGGTCATACTTCTGTCTGACTTGGCTATAAATTGGGGTTCCCTTGACCTTGTCCTCAGGTTTGATAATTTTCTATAACAACTCACAGAACACAGGGAAACACATCTGCTGGTATGAAAAGGATATAATAAAGGATACAAATGAACAGCCAGATAAGAAAGTACACGGGGTAAGGTCCAGAAGGCTCCTAAGTGCAGGAAATTCTGTCCCTGTGGAATTGGGTTGTGCCACCTTCCCAGTAGGTGGATGCACTCTCCCAAGCTGAATAAAACTCCTTCGTTTAGGGATTTTTGTGATACTTCATCATGTAGGCAGTATCAATTATTCATTCAGTCCCCAGCCCCTCTCCCCTCACCAGTAGATGAAGGGTGTGGCTGGAAATTCCATTTCCAATCATGGCTTTGGTCTTTCTGGTGATCAGGCCCCATCCAGAAACTAACCAGGAGCTCACCCAGAGTCATCTCATTAGAACAAAAAATGTTCTTCTCACCCAGGAAATTCCAAGGGAGTCTAGGAACTCTGTGTAAGATGCTCCTATCATCCCCATCACTCGGGAAATCCCAAAGGCTTCGGAGTGCCATGTCAGGAATTGAAGGTCAAACACTGAATATTAGAAAAAAAATGTGCCCCAGCATCCCATCACTCAAGAAATTATAGAGGTTTTAGAAGCTCTGTGAGCGGAACTAGGAAAAAACACCAAATGCATAGATTTCTTACTATGTCACAGGTGGATACGCAACATGATACATTTGGCAAAGCCCATAGGACTATACAATGCTGAACCCTAATGTAAGTTTTTTCATAATAATGTATCAACAGTGGTTCTCCATTGTGACAAATGTATCACATTAATGTAAGATCTTAATAACAGGAGAAACTCTGAGCCAGGGAGAAGGGGGTATATAGAAACTTCCTAGACCACCTGCTCAATCATGTATGAACCCAAACCTGTTCTAACAAAACAAAGTCTATTAATTTTTAATTTTTTTATTAATTTTTTATTTTTTAGATTTTTAATAGATTTTATTTTTTTATTTGAGAGAGAGAGAGCATGCACGTGCAGTGGGGAGAAGAGCAGAAGGTGAGGAAGAAGGAGGGGGAAAGAATCTTCAAGCAGACTCCATGCTTAGCGCGGAGCCCCACCCAGGACTGGATCGCACCACCCTGAGATCAGGAGCTGAGCCAAAACCAAGTTGGATGCTTAACCAACTGAGCTACCCAGGTTCCCCTTTAATTAATTTTTTTTAAAAAAGGAAAGGTAAAGAAATTTCAAAAGTCAACAATATTGGTTGTCAAACTGGTCAATGAAAAATTTGATGAAACATTTAATGCAAGGAACTAAGGTATACAAACAATCTAATTAAATTAAATTTAATAAAACTTAAATTTAATTAAATTTAATAGTTCATGTTTGATCAGAACTGTCTACCTAGAGACCATACCAGAAGAAGCTATGGTCTCCATAAAATGAGAAAGACTGCACTGATGTCAACCATGGGCAGATATGGATATGAAAGATAACGCTACATACTTTTAAAAACAGGGACTCCCTGAGGTCTTGTTTTATTTTCCCAAAACTTACTCTATCTGAACTTTGAAATTTCATCAAGGCTTTGTCTAGATAGCAAAAGCAGTCTAGGATGCCCATGAAGAAATAAAGGTAGTTGTAATTATGTCAATTTAAGCTACATTAGCCAGAGTTTTTGCAGAGGAGACAGGCTGGCCTTTATTTTGTCATTTATCCCTTGTATGTATGTTTTTAATTTTATACTTCTGTGAAAGTTACTTCCTTGCATGATATCAGTTTCCAAATAGTGTTCAGAATCTTTCAGTCTGACTTCTCCGTGACAAGCAGGAGGACACCAGGGAGCAGAGGTCATTCCCAAAACCAAGTTTTGTGTCTAAAATTCTTATCTTAAATTTTATAGAGCTATTATTATTCATACATCTGTGATAAGAAACTTACATATTAAATTATATTTTAATCCTTAGGTGCAGAATAGTGTGACACTTTTATATTTAGTTCAGCTTCTTCTTTCTATGAAACACATACTCAGAGAAAACACAGACTCTATCAAATGCCAGTTCTCAAGTCTTGGGATTTTGAACCCACTACTCTTTTATAAAAATATACAATCTTTATATGATGTATAGGCCTTAGAGGCATCTTATTCTGCCAGGTAAGGAATGAATGTGCTCTATACCAGCTGACTGTAACCATACCTCTGGAGTCTGGCCTTCCCATCTGCAAAAGCCAGAACCTGGGATATACTATTTTAATAAACATGTTTTTAAATTACTATAAAAGTAACATACAATCATTGTAGAAAGTTTAGCAGAAGGAGAAGCAGGAGGAGGAGTGGGAGGAGTTGGAAGAAGGGTAGAGAGGGAGGAAGGAAGGGAAGAAAGGAGAAAAAAGAAAAATCATTTACAACCTCAGCACTTTGAGGTAAGGAAGTTACGCATTTTAGAGCTTATCATGGATGATTTCTAATATTCCACACACCCCTGTCACTTGCCTTTGCGTGGGAAGCAATATAGCTAGAAATAGAAGGTAGCAGAAACATGTACCTAGTGGACAAAGGCGCAAGCTCTGGAACTAGACAGCCTGGTTCGCATCCTGGACCAGCTCTTTAGCTGGGCTACCTGGAGCAGACCACTCTGCCTCTCTGTTTCCTCAGCTTCCCATTTATAAAACAGTGATAATACAGTTATCACCATTTCTTCATAGGGTTCATTGTGAGGATTCAATGGCTTAATATTTCTAAACCACTTATAACTATACCCAGGACAAAAGTATACTCTATTATCAAAGGACAATAGTAAAGAACTAGAAAGTAACTATTTTAGGCTTTACTGGGGCATATGGTTTCTTTTGGAACTCCTCCATGCTGCCTTTGGAGCACTAAAGCAGCCATAAATGAGTGAGTATAGCTGGGTTCCAATTAAACTCAATGAACAAATGGGGCACCTGGGTGGCTCAGTGGGTTGGGCTCTGCCTTAGGCTCCGGTCCTGATCTTGAGATCCTGGGATCAAGCCCCGCATTGGGCTCCCTGCTCAGGGGAGCCTCTCCCCCTGCTTGTCCCTCTCTTAAATAAATAAGATCTTTAAAATAAATAAATAAACTCAGTGGAAATTGAGTTTGAATTTCATATAATACTCACACATCATGACATATTATTCTTTTGATTTTTTTGACCAATAAAAAATGTAAAAGTTGTATTAGCTATGCAAAAATGGATAGTGGGCAGGACCTTTCCACCATAGATCACCAGCCTCTGCTCTATATAATTAGCTGACAGTATTAGATTTCTAATAGTTCTCCAAAAATTTTTAAGTAGACTCCAATCCCAACATAGGGCTCTAACTCTTGACTGTAAGGTCAAGAATGGCAGGTTCTACTGATTGAGCCAATCAGCTGCCTCTCTACAGCATTTTTTTTCTTTGCCTGCTTAGAACAAGATTGTTTGAATGTTCTGTAACTTACTTAGTCGCCTAAGGTTAGAATTTAGGTTATTTCCAGTGTTCTTTATTATAAGCCATTCTCCAATGCATATCCATGAAGAATCTTTGCGCACATACATTATTGTATCTACATCTTTAAATGTACTTAGCAGTAGCTACCAAATGGTTGGCAGAGTATCTAGAAAGAAACAGACTCTGAAGAAGTAGCCTTGAAAATGAACCTTGAATAGTTATAACAAATTTCAAACACGTTAGAGAAGGAGGTTTATCAGTATAATATATATTCATATACATAGAACTCACTACATACAACATCCCATTCTAGTAGCCTCTTGCATAGATTAAATCATCTAGTCCTCAAAGCACTCTAATGAGGCACAGGTGCAATCATCATAGTCGTCATCACCGTCCTTAAGGTACAAAAGAGGAAACAGAAGCACAGAAAAGCTAAGTAACTTTCCAAGGTCACACAGCTAGCTGGTGCCTGAGGCCGGTTTCAAACGCAGCCTGTCCGGCCTTAGGCCCCATGTTCTTGAACACGGTGTCGTCCTGCCTCTTTCTTGGAGAGACTTGGCAAGTGTGTACTTCCGGGTACCCACCTTGTAATGCACCTGTCGTCTTTTTCACGTTGAGATCATGTTTGGCACGCACCATCAACCTCATACTCTAATAAGCGGCACAAATTGTACCCCACGATGGGACATTTCGAGTGGAAACGGAATGTCCATCTAACCTTCTTCCTCTTTTGTCCTCCAGCCCTTCCCCCCAGAGCCAACTCTTCATTAATTCGCCCTGCATTTCTTACCCCAAATAGGTGTCCTCTGTGAAAAGTAAAGATTGACTGGAGCACACTTTCATATCTCGGTTTCCAACTTAGGGTCCCAAATCTACCAAATTCACTTGGCAATTTCGGGTGGAGCTTCGCTTAAAGGGAAGGGCCCTGAACGGCCACGCGAATGCAAATTTCGGATAAGTGCCCTCCTTCTTTGAAAACGAACAGGGCTTGGGTCAAAGGTCCGTCCGGCGCGGCCCCGCGGCCCCAGGGCGGGCTTCCTCCGACCCCTAGCCGGTTCCCGAGGGTGGTGTCCTGCGTCGGTGCGAGCCAGCCAGCCTCCGCGGCACAGGCTCCGAAGCGGAGCTGCGCGCTCTCCCGGCCCTTCCTGCTGGTGCTGAGAGGCGAGCGAGTGTCCCAAAGAGGAGTTACGCGAGTGGGTCCTTCGACTTCGAGGGGAATGAAATTCTAGTTCTCATTTTTATCTTGCTTTCTCTCCCTGCCGGGGTCCTACCTCTGGAGTTAGCCCCATGGAGAGGAGCCACCAACGCCGCGGGTCCTAGAATGCTGCCCGCCCCCCACCGATGCCCAAACAAGGACAGAATCGAGAAGTAGAGAAGAAACGGGGAAAGAAAAAAGCGGGTGTTTCAAACTGATCACCGCGGTGCAGACGCGGCGGTCGCGCCGGAGCAGCGGGGCCGCGAGGCGCGCCGAGGCCCGGGGCTCCGCCCGCCGGGGGGCGCCGGGGCGGCGGGCGCCTGCGCGCTGCGGCCCCAGCCCGGGCAGCCACCGTCGCGATGCCTATTTTAGTCAAAGCCGCTGCCGGCGCGGGGACCCGGCACGGGCCAAGGAGGCTCCGGACCCGCGATCCGGGGAGGCTTTCGCCTGGGGCGCCCGTCGAGCCGCCGCATCGCTGTCCCCGCGCCCTGCCACTGTCGCCCCAAACTTTGGCCAGCGCCTCCCGGGTTCGGTGCCAGGGACAAGCCAGGTAAGGAGCGGGAGGCGTAGCTGCCGGCGGCTCCCCCCGCGCGCCCGGCTATTTGCAGCCTCGGGCTCCCGGGGCTAAATCGGGAAGCGAAAGTTGGATCGCCGCTCCGCTGGGAGCAACTTTGTCAGCCCCGCGGCGGCTGCGGGTTCTTCGCGCCCGGGCCGCCGGAGTCCTGCCCTCTCCTCCCTCGCCGAGCCGTCGCCCTCGCGGGCTTCCCTGTTCTTGGAAGCCGCCTTCCGCCCATGTCTGGGGTCCACGGCCACAGACCCTCAGGCGTCGGCAGCTGCAGCACCGGGTCTGGCAGCGCCAGCGTCCCCGGGCGCTCCAGCCCCACTCGGGGGCTGGTTCCCGCGCTCTGCCTGGGGCAAGCCCTTGGTGGGCTCGGCATCTCTTCGTCTGGCTGGACGCCCGGGTCTCCTGGCCCCTAAACCCCTAAGGCTCCACCTTGCCCGCTGTAGGGCCGCCCGGGGCTCCTGCGGAGGCTGCGCGCAGCGCGGCGCACTGTGTGGCCTGCCCTGGGCCGGCGCTGGGATTGCCAGGAGCTGCACGGGGCTCACCGCAGACCCCTCGTGGCCCGAGTCTTCTGGTCAAGGGCAACAATAGTAGACACTGATCATCTTTTAAGGAGCGAGGTGAGCGGGCTCCCTGGGGAGAACGGATGGCTGGGGACCCCATGAACCTCGCCGCCCGCCCGCGCCCTGGTTTCTGAGGCTTTGGGAAACGTGTTGTTGGCCAGACACGTCCCAGAAATTGCTTGCTTTGAAACAAGAATAAGTGCGAAAAGACTCTTGGCAACGTCATGCCCTTTGCCATTCCGCGGAGGAGCGAAGCTTTGGGCCGATTTACAGAATGAATCAAATCTGCCAGCACGACTTTTGCTCATTGCTGCCTTTTGGTTTTTGTAGTTTGGTAAAGGGTTAATGTTAGTTTCACCGTGTAGCTATTTAATCCTTCAGACACCTATTTGGAAATAAATAGATAAACAGCACTTTACGAGACCAGGTAATTAAAAAAATTAGACTCTGAAGAAATAATAGAACGAAAATTTCTCTTGATTCAGTCAAAATGAACCTGAGCGTTAACCAGTTTTTTAGTCTAGCCTGCCTCCTTAGACTCACTGTCTGTATAAGGATAGTTCAGTGTAAACGACTTAAATCCATTGAAAGTGATCAAAGGGAGCTGAAACTGGTAAGATCCAGTCAGGATTATTGGCGATAGGTAACTGGCATTTCAAAATTGGCATGGAGATAATACACATAGATAAATAATAGAGATACAAATAAATAATAAATTATATAATAAATGTATTATACAGTGTTAGCTATTCTACAAGCTAAATGCATATAGAAAATAAAATAGATACGTATTTAAATACTTATACCCTTAATAAGGTGTGGTTCATCAAAAAATGTTGTAGGATGATCCCACCTCTTAAAGATTCCTATTGCTATTTCCCTGGTTCTTGTGTCAGTAGATTGTGGTTTTTCCCCTCATTTCTCTTAGAGCAGATGTTGGTACCTTTAGTGCCACTTGAAGAACTTTTAATAAAAAGCCTGATACTGAGTTAGAGTGGATTAGTTGGCAATACAGGTGCCATTGGGTGGAATATATATGAACTTATTATATAAATATGTATTAGAGCCTCAAGCTATTAAAACTTGAAGGGGTTTCAAAGACCACTTAGTCCCACCACCTCTATTCCCAGGAAGAAGCAGACACAAGGAGTGGAAGTCACTTTCCTTGACTTGCCAGGCTTACCCCTGGGCTTTTGGTCTAGAAACTGATTTTCTTAGTCCCAGGAATGCTGGGCACTTTCCTGCCTTTACTACTAAGGTTTGGGGAGACTGAAAGTGACTTCTAAAAATGTTTGTCGTGTCTGTGTCCCTTCCGTATGGCTTTCAACTCTAGCATTCTCTGCAGAGTGTAGGCCTTGGGTATACATAGATGGCTGTGACATTGCCTGTGCCTCATAGAGAACATAGGTTAGTTAGAAAAGCAAATAGGACACATTCTAAAACGCCATAGAAATGTAGTTAGTTTAGGTAATGTTAATGAATAAGCTGACACTGACACTAGTTTATGAGTGAGAGAGGTCCTTGAACATCATTCTCCTGCAGAAATTACAGGATTAATTCTCATTTGGTCCTTGAGAGCAAACTTTGTATAAATGGAGCTATTCAAATAATGATACCTCTCACCCCAATAGGGTTATAGTTTTATTGATTTAAAAATTTGGAAAGTAGCTGAATTTATGTAGTTTTTTTCCTTGTTGTGGAAAATCAGTATCTATGTCAACTATTTATCTTATATTTATGAAGTATTTCAGAATTATATGAAGAGAGCTTTAATTGCCTTGATCATTTCACTCATAGTTTGTAATGCAAGGATGTTTTATCATCTTAAGAGATGTAGAATTCTTTTGGATTTGTCTAATAATATCCTTTCAAAATGCCCAATCTGTACCAATTATTCTACCACCTAAAGCCTTTACTTTGATATGGTGGGGGGGGGGTAAATATAAAAGTAAGTTAATTGTGTGATCTTATTATGGAAAGACATTATTAGATTAAATTTAAATATATTTTTCCTCCCTGTTTGGAATTCTTTTTCTGAAACAGAATAATTCATATAATCTGAAAACCTATGTGGTTTTTGTCAGGGACCAATTTGTATAATTAATAATAGAAAGAGTTTTTTAAGTACCAGAGATGGAGGACAAGTAATTTAGTTAGGAAATGGTGCCACTTTGTGTTAAGGTTTAGGTAAGCATGTGCAAAATGTGGACTCTTTGAACTGTAGTTGCTACAGATTTTAATATGAAATAGTTGAACGTATATTCATTACCTCTCCTACATATAAGTAAACCACAAGTTTACTACTTTGTAATTTGTAACATTGCTACCTAGTGGAGTTTTTATGGGAACGAAAGTATAGATTTAAATTAGACAATGAAAGGAAGAGTTAATTTTATATCTCTCTGTGTATGTATAAATGATTAGTAGTGTATTTATTATGTGTATATATGATAATATAGAATGTATATGTGTATGATGCAATGATCTAATGACAGTATATAACTAGAGCCTTCTAAATATACTAAACCTTCAAGTAGTAAATATGAGAAGGTTAATTTTTTTGACATACTTAAATAATCAGTTTTTCCTGTTATTTTTTTCTGTGTTTGGATTCAGTGTCATAGTGGGAATGTGATGAAGACTTTGTAATTGCTGTGGCTTATGAACATTGGTGGTTATCTTTTAGAGTCATTAATTTCTCATTTCTCTCTCCCCCAACATGTATGTCTATATAGATATATATTAGTGAATGGTTGTATACTATGCTAAATATTTTATATATTTTATTTCATTTCATTAGAAAGTCAAATGAGGTATTACTATCATCATTTAACAGATAAAGTAGTAACACTTAATATGTGACTGATTGGAGTCAAACCTGGTTCTGATTCTTAAGCTTCAGAAAAGTCTATCTAACCAACATTTAGTTCACAGAAATCATTTTGATACAATACATATGGGGTAGAAAGAGACAGCTGCCATTTTTATGATTGTCCTTTTGTGTCTTTGATTTTACAGGGATTTTCAAGATGAATTATACCAAGTCCAGCCCATTGACAGAATCGACTGCAATAGGTTTTACACCTGAGTTAGAAAGGATCATACCCGTGCCTTCCAATGAGACCACATGCGAAAACTGGAGAGAGATACATCACCTCATTTTTCATGTAGCAAATATTTTTTTCACGATTGGGTTGGTTATTCCAACCACCCTTCACCTTCATATGATACTCCTTAGAGGAATGTTATCTATAGGTAAGTTTCCTAATCGAGACCTTTGTAACTTCTCTGGAACTGGCAATGGATGGGCTTTCTGTTGGGGGCTTCAGGGCATCTCTTGTCAGGTCTGAAGCATACCAAAAATACAGGTCTCTGAGAGCAAATTGGCAGCATGTCAATCAAGTAACTTGTAATGTAGGCCTTTACATGCCCTTATTTATTTTAGGTAAGACCGTGTGTGTTTTGTATATTGTTTAGATTTTCTAGATATCAAAAAATCCATTTGTATGTCTGAGTGTGTGATCCAAATCCTGGTTCTGCCACTTGCCAACTGTGTAACTGGGGCAGATGATTGAAACTTTCTGCTCCTCAGTTTTCCCATGTGTCAAAGGAGTGCAAAAATAATACCCCCTCTTAGGGTTGTTGTAAGAATTAAATGAGTGTGTGTGTGTGTGTGTGTGTGCACGTGTGCATGTGTACACAAACATATGTGTGGTATTTGACTTCTAATAGCTCCTGGCACATGGTAAGCCCTATCCAGTCTTAACCACTGTTGTTTTAATAGGTTTCTTATGGCCTATAATGTGACACTGGGAACAAAAGCAATTTCCCAGACACAGTAGTTCAAGGAAAACTTTTTGGAGGGCTCCAGTAATCCTGATGAAGCATGTCAAATTGATTCACATCAAAATGCTAGAACAATTGAATGAATTATTTTAGCCAGTGATTCTTGACCAATGACTCTCTATGTGATTGTTTCTTTGGTGATTTATGTATTCAGGTATATTTTTGAGCACCTATATATAAGTTCTCAGGCAAAGACTGAAGAAGGAAGGGGACCCTGGGTGACTCAGTCTGTTAAGCGTCTGCCTTCAGCTCAGGTCATGATCCCAGGGTTCAGGGATCGAGCCCTGCATTGGGCTCCTTGCTCAGCGGGGAGCCAGATTCTCCCCTGCCTGCTGTTCTCCCTCCTTGTGCTCTCTGCCCCTCCCTCCCGCTGGTTCTCTGTGTCGAATAAATAAATAAAATCTTTAAAAAAAAAAAAAAAGGACTGAAGAAGGCAGGGTCCATCTTTGAAAAGGATACTTTTGGGGGGGGGGCCTGGAGAGAAACAGATGGGCAGTCACGTGTGAGGTACTAGATGCTATGTTGTCGGTGTGCACCCAGGGCCAGGGAGAAATGGAGAGGGTGACAGGCCCAGCAGGAAGGAGGAACAAGGTCACGCTGAGGAGATGACCCTGGAGCTGGCTTTTGGAAGCTGAACAGGATTTCTCCAAGTGTGAGTGTGTACGGTATCCAGGTAAAAGGCACAGAGGAGAGGGAAATTCAGCATAATGAGGGAAGATGAAGAGTAGCTCATTATGCCTGGGATACATGAAGAATTACAAGGAATGGTCAAAGTCAAGCCTGGAAGTGAGAGACAGGCTTCCAGTTATGGAATGAATAAATTATGGGAAGAAAAGGCACAGCATAGGGAATCTAGTCAGTGATAACTATAATAGCGTTGTGTGGTGACAGATGGGAGCTGCACTTGTGGGGAGCTTAGCATAATGCAGAGAGAAGTTGAATCCGTGGGTTATACACCTGAAACTAAGGTAACATTATGTTTCAATTATACTCAAAATGAATAAATAAGTAGATAGATAGATGGATAGATAGATAGATAAAATAAGAAAGGGCTGGAAGGGAAGCGAGATGGTAGCTTATGGATTTCTGCGTTACCTCTGAGTAAGGCAGGGATTGCAGCAGGCATTACACAGTGTTGAATGAAAAACTAAGCAAAACCAAGCCACACCCTATGAAAAGGCAAAGGCTAATTATGAATTTTTTAAAGATTTTATTTATTTGAGAGAAAGAGAGAACACACACATGCACAGGAGCAGGAGCAAGGGAGGGGCATTGGCAGAGGGAGAAGCAGACTCCCCATTGAGCAGGGAGCTCAAGGAGGACCCGATCCCAGGATCCCAAGATCATGACCTGAGCCGAAGGCAGACACTTCACCGACTGAGCCACCCAGGCACTCCGCTAATTATAAATTTTAAGACACAGTTTTAGAGGTAGGATAGACCAAGGAGATCATCTAATCTGACCAAGAAGAAACCTGGAGAATTTCAATGACATCCAAAATTAAGACTGTGAGAATGTGGCCAAACCAGGACTATAATTCAGGTCCTCGTCTTCCCAGTCTGTCGAAGCATTATTTTTCCCTATCCTCTTTAATAATTTTTAAAATTCCACAAAATTTGCTATGAAATGTTATTTTAAGAACTTACAAAGTTTTACATTTTGGTCTACTCAGATGCACCAGATCATTCTGATGAAATAAAAATTGCAAATGGATAAGTTTTTAATGTGGGAGGTTAGCTTTTATGTGCATATATAGTTGATATATTTGTATCATATTGATCATTTATTATAAGTTAAAAATATATATGGACTCTCCCACCATAAATGGATCAAAGGAAACTGGGACTTTTCCTAAAGTGACAGAATTGATTAAAGAAAAAAAAAAAGGCAAGAAGTTTTCCAGAGGTGAATGGAAAATCATCAAATGAAAAATTCAAATGGGTAGAAAATCTTGGTAAAATATGCAGGCTCACCAATGATCATGGAAATGCAAAACAAAATAAAACCTCAGTATCAAATTAAGAGCTTTCAAATTTTGTAATATTAAGAACTTGATAGTGGCATTCCCAACTAGTAGGATTACAAATATCTATATACCTTTGGGAAAAAATTCTTCAGTCTCATCAAAAGCTATAAAATTCATTTCCTTGACTTACTGTCAGGTAATCCACCCTAAAGAAATAGTCAGAAAAACATTAATTCTTAATGTATAAAGGTGTTTTGGTGATGTATCAAAAATTATACGCAAAAAATCTCATCTGTTTACCAGTTGGAAAATGGTTAGATAAATTAGGGTTTAATCAGTTACAGTCATTAAAAACTATGTATATGAAGAGTTTTAACAAAATAGGGAGATTACCACAATAAGTAAAAAAAGTAAGAAATTTTGTATACTGTAGGTTTGCCATCAGGTAAAAATGCATCAAGACTGTAAGGAAGTATTAGGTATCAACAGTAGTAGAATTGTGGGGATTTTTTCTCCTATAAAATATATTTTCTACATAAATTTTCTGCAACAAAACATGTTTTTCTTTTGTAGTAATAAGACAAAAAAAACAAAATGGAACTTAAAGTAATGCTTGGCTTAGGTGTTTCTTTTTTTTTTTTTTTAAGAGCGAGAAAGAGAATGCAGACGTGTGTGTATGCACAAGCAGGATGAGGGGCAGAGGGAGAGGAAGAGAGAGAAAGATGGGCTTCCAAGCAAGGCCTGGCCCAGTGTGGATGGGAGGTGGGGGAAAGTGCAGAGGTGGGAGGGTACGGGGGTGGCTTTATCTCAGGACGGTGAGATCATGACTTGAGCCAAAATCATACTTAACTGACTGAGCCACCCAGGTGCCCGTGGCTTAAGTATTTCTAAAATGTGTGTTTTTTTTTTTTAATATGCAGAGGATATCAAATGTATTAAGCTTCATCCTGATGCTATTGAAGACATCTAACACATTGACTTTGTTACTCAACAGGATGTACCCTTTATATTGTCTGGGCCACTCTCTACCGATGTGCCTTGGATATCATGATCTGGAACTCCGTATTCCTGGGTGTCAACATTTTGCATCTGTCATATCTTTTGTACAAGAAAAGACCGGTAATTACTAAAATTAATGTGGAGGAGATTTTAAAGGAAGAGATTTTTAAAGCCAAAAAGCTTTTAAAGTGCTTTGTTAGACTTGAAAATGAACATGAACATTTAACATCTTTAATCCCCTTAGTATCATTTCTTCGATTTGTTCGTATATGTCTGAAAGGGAAATATTTGAATCCCATGAACTTTGTTCTACAAATGAGTCTTTTTAAAAAGATGCATGTATTTATTTTAGAGAGAGAGCAGGCGGGAGGGGCAGAGGGAGAGGGAGAGAGTCTCATGCAGACTCCGCACTCAGCAGAGGTCCCACACAGGGCTTCACCCCGCAATCCCAAGGTCATGACCTGAGCCAAATCCAAGGGTCGGGTACTCAACCAACTCTGCTACCCAGACACTCCTACAAAAGAGTTTTTTTTAATTTTTTACATCATTAAGGCAATTTACACATGAGAGAACATTTTTTGTCATATAACTCATTATTTCTTTTGTCTATTGATTTTTAAATGTCACTTAGAAATATCTTTGCCCAGCTGTAAAATTAATTACTCATGGGCAACTTCCTTGAACATACTAATGATTTACAAATAGTTCCTGCTATTTTGTAAATGTAATGACTTTATTTTTTTCATTACATTATGCCCAAAATATTCATTTAAGAAAATCATCATTTTGGGAGGGTATTGCCAAAACACTAATATTTAACTTTTTTCTCAACATCCTGTTGTGTTTCCTTGGTCATTCCAAGAACCAAAAGATGTAAATAGGATACGAAAGCAGTGTGGCTTCTAGAAACCACTCCCTGTTTACTAATGTTCAAAGTACACACTAATGGTTCAAAGTACACACAATTATTAAGTAAGGTAAAAGATACAGCTCTTGTCCTCATGTTCAGTGCCAGACAGGTGCACAGAAAACAAGACATTTCACAGGAAATGATCGCTTGAATGATATAGATGATACAAGTAATGGGCATTCTACTAAAGTGTAACCTCAAACATTGCAACCCAGCCCATTTTGCTTACTATATGAGTTCTCTCTAGGTTCCCCTGTGTCATAAACAACTTGAAAGTCTCAGTGACAGGTCCTTTCTCTCACCCACCTTATACGTGGACTCTAGCAATTGTGTGTCGGCTGTGATTCTGGGCTGTGTCTTCATTCCAGGGTCTCTGCTGAAGCAGCAGCTTCTGTTGAGACATGTGTTCTCATGGCAGAGAAAAAAAGTACAAGAGAACAACAGAGAAAGACCTGGCATCTCTTAAAAGCAGCTGTGGAGATTTTGAATGTTAACCACAACATAGACCTTTCCAATCTTAGCATTTCCTTAAAATAACACGGAACCATTTTGTCTTTATAACAATTTTGTTTCACAGAAAGAAATTTCGTGAACTTTTCAATGTTATCGCAAAACATTAGCACATAAAATAGGGATCAACTTGGGAGAGATCTATGAAAATACATGCATTAAGCATTTTGCCTATTCTAAGTATTGTTTAAGTCTCTTAAAACTTCTCCACAGAAGGAACATAACATCAGTTTTATTCACACTCCATTGGCTAAAGCAAACAAAATGGGCAAGAGTGATAGTGTGGGAATGGGCTGGGGTCAGGGAATGGATAATCCTTTCACCAGGGATGGGAGAAGCAATTACTTGGAAATAACAGTATCATCTACCAACTTAAGGTTGTTTTTCAAATTCCTGTCAGCCATGATTGTCACATAACAAGTGCTCAGAAAAACACGTGATGAGTGATAGCTTTCACAAGAAGAATTAAGAAGGCTTCATGAAGGAATTGGGACTTGAGCTAAGACTTGCAGAATGAGCAGATTATGAATTTGAGTTTTAGATTCAGTTCCTGTGTTTATTACTAGGCCACATAGGCTAGTGTGTATCTCGAAAGTAGGACATATTTGTGAGTAAACTATCTTAAATCCTCATTACTAGAACTCTGAGGTAGAGGAGGTAGATGGTAGTGATAATGAGGATTATAATTTCTATCAGAACTTGCTGGAGCCCCAAGCTCTGATCATAGGTTTAGACGTTGCTGATGTGGTGATGGCAGTAGCATCAGGTAAAAACACTCACACAGTATCTGTGTTTTTGTTTCTTCTTGTATTATAAGCCTACTTTCTTGAAAAGTATCAGTGCCGGTTCTTTGTTAAAATGAACATGGCAAGAGCATCGCAAAGGCTGTAGAGACATCTGAGTGGCCATCATGATGTGGATCTATAAACTTTAGAGTGTGGCTGTCGTGGATTTCATGGGGACAGATGATCTTTTGAGCCCCAAAGTTCATTCACATGCTCTCCAGTTTTCCCAGACTAATGCTGGGCCCCAGTATGGCGTGTGACCTGGGTCTTATCTAACAGCAGAGGTGATTCAGCGATTTTGCTTTTCCCTTCCTCCAACAGCCAGACTTAATTCGGCGGGCTCTTGTTCTACAGAGTACTTTACTTTAAGAAGAAATTGCTACACCAAAACCTTTTACTCTCTTTGCTTGGCTTCAGAATAAATAAATCAGAAGCAATGATCGCAGCTGTGGATGTTTGTTTTCCTACTGTGATGCATTAAACAATTCTTAGAATAGGCAAAATGCTTAATGCATGTATTTTCATAGATCTCTCCCAAGTTGATCCCTATTTTGTGTGCTAATGTTTTGCGATAACATTGAAAAGTTCACGAAATTTCTTTCTGTGAAACAAAATTGTTATAAAGACAAAATGGTTCCGTGTTATTTTAAGGAAATGCTAAGATTGGAAAGGTCTATGTTGTGGTTAACATTCAAAACCTCCACAGCTGCTCTGCAGTGCATGGGAAGAGATGTGATCAATAGTGCAAATCTTTTCCATATGCTCTTGGAGTTAACTGCAAAAGTGCCCTTTGAGCATCTAAGCTTATGCCATCGCTTCCTGTCTGTGTATGAGTCCATTGAATGAAATGCAGAAGGGCCATGGTGCGCGTTGCAGATCTGTTTCTTCTCAAGCCTGTATTGAGACGGCAGAAGCCAGTGCTCCGCTGTGGCTGTGTTATGGCAGCATCTGGTCATTGCTGCATTTCAGGTAAAGATTGAGAAGGAGCTCAGTGGCATCTACCGCCGACTGTTTGAACCACTCCGTGTGCCTCCAGATCTGTTCAGAAGATTAACCGGCCAGTTTTGTATGATCCAAACCTTAAAAAAGGGCCAGACGTATGCTGCAGAGGATAAAACCTCAGTTGATGACCGTCTGAGTATCCTTCTGAAGGGGAAGTAAGTGTGCTCTGGAAATTGAAATTCCCAGTTCGCCTGGGGTCTTCTCATGTCCCCCAGAGGAGGGAATGACTGGAAGGGAACCATGCAGATCTTCAGGTCACAGAGTTTGTTGGTGGTGAAATCCCATTTTACGACTGCATTTTAGAATAGTACAGAGCAACAGGTTAGAGTTACATAGAATTGACCGCGTGGAATCTTGTGGATGTTAGGATTTCCACCTGTGAACATTTTGAATCTTTACTGACCGTTTTTTCTTTTTTCCCTTTAAGTTAATGAGTCAACATTGAAGTAGGTTTAAGTTAGGCATTAAACTTCCAAGCATGTGCTTGTTTCCCAAGTGATTTGTTTATTTTTTGAATATCACAAAAATACAACTTCTAGGAACATCAGCCTTGTGGGGAGAGAGTCACTATATACTGTTTTGGCATAATTATTAATATCAACCCTTTCCTTCTCAAAAGTATCTGATTTTGAGTAATAAATTTATGGTTACTCTAGCTATATGGGTAATGACATCCATGGGAAGGCAAATGTCTTCTCAGTAGTGGAACCTGTCTTTTATTTTTTTCTTGTTGATGAAATTTATATTGAAGTAAATATTTATGCTTAGAATTATGTTTGTCTCTATGGAGTCTTTAAAACTTCAGTACAAAATGTCAACACGTAATATTAAAGACCAGAATGTTATTTGTGAAATATTATGTGTTTATTAATATTAATTTCTGTTATCAGAATGAAGGTTTCCTATCGAGGACATTTTCTGCATAACATTTACCCCTGTGCCTTTATAGATTCTCCTGAATTTAGATCAACTCAGATGCACAAAGGTGAAAAATTCCAGGTATGTTTTGTCATGATTTTCAGAAGATTGGAACTAGTTCTTGTCTCATTTGAAATCCAAAAGATACTGATAGAAAAGTGATCTATTGAAAAAAAAGATTACCATATGGTACATATACATATAGCATGACCCCATTTTCATAAAACTTAAAAAAAATAGTATCGCTACGTGCATAAAAAGAGGTCTAGAAAGATATAAACTACTTTGACTGTAGTGTTCACACTGTTATTTCTGGATTGTGAGTTTGGCTACTTTTTTATTTTCTTCCTTTTGGTCTATTGGAATTTTTATAATTTTTTTGTAGAAAACATCTAGTGCTTTGATTATGGGAAGAAAGGAAAATGCCAGTTGTAGATATTCAGTTGTTCCTAAAACATGTGATTGGTTACTTTTACTGGGGAAAAAAAAATAGAAGCCGGCTTTGCCCTAGAGATCATCTTTAATTAATCCTTCTGAAAAAACTAATGACTTTGCTCTTTTATATTTAATGACTACCTTAAGGACAAAAGATGAAGTTCTTCGTGGTTAAAAATTACTCCATTATGTGGCATTTTGTTTTTATTCTGTAAGCATCCAGCCCTCCTATTTTGTTCCCCACTTACCTGATAGGAGAGTAACCAAGAAACTGGGGGAGAGTTCCCTTCGGTCTCAGCCTCCAGGGAAACAGCAATAAGGAAATATCCTGAGAAGATCCTGAGCAGGAGTGTAAATGTGTGTAAGTAGGAAACGGAATAGAAAGGAGGTTATCACCGCAGGGAGGGAATGTCAGGGTTTCTTGATGACACATCTTATTTCTTACCTCAATTTGGGCGACATACACTTTGGGAGGCCACATGGAGATAAAAGGGAAAACTGACAGACATACGGTTGAGTTTAATCGAGCTTATATGGTTGAGGCCCTGCCCCACTCCTCTGCCACCTGAGTAACAGGTCTGAATAATTGCACGACCTGCGCAAGTTACATGTATTTACTACAAGGTCTCATGCAAGTTCATTGACGGAGTGTAGCACTGTTCCCAAGCTGGCTGAGCTTGAGGTATAGAAGTGGAAAGTTCGTGCTATATCATGGCTTCTCGAAGTTACACTCTCACCTTGTGGTTGAGAGGGTCATCCGTGCACTGAGACCTATGTTCTTACTGTGTCTTTCATCACCACCATCTACAAACGAGTACAAGGCCCCTCTTCCTCTTTCCTTTCACCTGCCCTCCTTACAATTTCTTCTTCCAAAGCCCATTTATCTTTTGCATCCATTTCTCTGTGTAGAAGAGCATGGAACATTACACAATAACTCAGTCTCTGTATAACCCTGAAGAGACTGGAATTTGGAGGGGGTAGTGAAAACAGACCCCTCTTTGTTTCTAGAAGCAGT
The DNA here is from genome assembly GCF_964662115.1 of Mustela nivalis. NCBI lineage: Eukaryota > Metazoa > Chordata > Mammalia > Carnivora > Mustelidae > Mustela > Mustela nivalis. Next base: position 26,248,650 of record NC_139024.1, read on the forward strand.
GCTGCCTGAGAGGTCAGGCATATGAACACGTGCTGTCTTCTCCATTGGACATCAAATTATAGTTTAATTAAATTAACAAAAAGGAGGGGCGCCTGGGTGGCTCAGTGGGTTAAGCCGCTGCCTTCGGCTCAGGTCATGATCTCAGGGTCCTGGGATCGAGTCCCGCATCGGGCTCTCTGCTCAGCAGGGAGCCTGCTTCCTTCTCTCTCTCTCTCTCTCTGCCTGCCTATCAGTGTACTTGTAATTTCTCTCTGTCAAATGAATAAATAGAATCTTTAAAAAAAAAAATTAACAAAAAGGAAAGCCTACCACGAGCTGGTTTCTTCTTGGGGACTAGGGATTGGGATTTGGTAGTTGAGAACTATTCTTGATAATTGCTGTGGAGATCCCAAAATCTTGACCAAGATCGAGGTATTGTAGCTAGGAAAGGATATTTATTCAGCCTTTCCAACACCAGCCATCTTTTGTTTGCACAGAGGTGGTGTGGCATCTTCTGATTGGCCAGTGGATAAATACCGCTTTAGCATCACGGAACCTGTGTCCTGCACAGTTGAAACAGGCTCCCTCCAAGCAAACCCTTGGGAGAGCTTGTGTTTTGATTGTTTACAAAATGTTCCCATTGGCAGATACTCAGGAGTAAAAATAGCTGTTGCACATCTGGGTAGAAGTATGCAGTACCTCTTTCTGAAGCAAGCTCCACAGTGAAACACGGAGCCTGCTCTGACGTCACCACCTGTGCCCGTAGCAGGGGACATTTGACAGTGTCAGTGCCCACTCTCCTCCACGTACATGCTTGTACCTGCTACTTCGCTTTTCTTTAATTCTGAACAACTCAAAATATTCTGAAAAGGAGCTCCTACCTTTGAATTTTTATTTCTTTAAATTCCTCTTTGGTAAGGGTACTAATGAATTAAGAAATAGGGTGGAAAGAGAAAAGAAAGGCAAGTGGGCTCAGTGACTGCCTCTCAAGCTTGCGCAGCAGATGTTGTCTGGGTGCACGTACGACCGTTACGAGAGGCACAGGGACAGAGCTGAGAAACAGATTCAGAGCCGGAACTCACAGGTGCCGTTTTGGTCCTTACCCACCAAAGTTGCTGCTTAGAACTCTTGAGAGCCTCTTGGGTATTTTTATTACAAAAGGCAGAAGTAGTCTCTTGTGTTTGGTTTCTTCTTTGTGCAGCTGTTTTATGTCAAGTGAGCTTTGCCCTTTTCACATTTATCTTTTATATTCTGTCTCCCACTGTTGCTTTCCCCTGGTCAGTTGCATATGCTGTGCTAAGAAGCCTGAAAACCAAAGCTTTATTGGTTTTAGGGGAAGAAGAACGTCTTAGAGACCCCAGCCCTCACGAAATCAATGAACACTAAATTTTCACCTGTATTTATAAGATTTCATTTATTTATTTGACAGAGAGAAAGATCACAAATAGGCAGAGAGGCAGGCAGAGAGAGAGAGGAAGGGAAGCAGGCTCCCTGCTGAGCAGAGAGCCCGATGCGGGGCTCGATCCCAGGACCCTGAGATCATGACCTGAGCCGAAAGCAGAGGCTTTAACCCACTGAGCCACCCAGGCACCCAAATTTTCACCTGTATTTAAGCCGGACTTTATCTTAGTGTTAAGTAAATCTTTTGGCTAAGCTGTGAAGCCTGTTGATCTACCAGCTTTGACCCTGCTATATTCTAGTGCTTAGGAGAACTCTAAGCATTGGTTGAACAGATGAGTCCTAGGACCTTTTCAAGTTCCTGATGTGCGAAATGTTATAAAATACGTGAAGAAAAATAACAAATTCTCCCCTGAAGACTGTGAAGCAGTCATACTCTTGAACAGCTGTTTCCAATCCTGACACATGTGGCAATTCCCCGAGACACCCTTGTTCCTGTGTAATGTCTTCCCGTTCTGTGAGGGTGTAGAATCTAAAGGGAGGGACAGGCCTAATGCCTTGATGTAATCAAGTCAAACCTGAGGCAAACACTTCGTCCCTTCCTCTCCCTGAAAGAAATCCTTTTGTATCTCCCATTGCCATGCTTGCGTTTATGTCCTCAATAAAATCCTTCCCCAGAACGGAAGCATGGTACTCCTGAGGTACCCAAATGACTTGACGAGTGAATTTATTTTACAGAAGCTTTAAAAATTCTTATATTGCTTTATAGAAATTCCTCATTAAAATATGTTTTACTTGGCTGTTGTGACAGGAAGTCATTAAACACAAATATCTACTTGGCAGAAATGAAGCATTAGCCATCGTGTAAAATGACCTCCATCAATATGCTAATAGCCACGTACTTCCCATCAAATGCCTGCACTAAGGGACTTACAAGATACTCACACAAACTGTAGGTATAGCTTATTATTTGAATCCTATTGCTAAATCTAAATTTAATAATAATTTGCACAGGTTTAAAGTATTTTTCAACCATCAACAAGATATGTATTTGCTAAGCAAACAATAGTATTAGAAGTATCTTTGCCTCTGAGGAAACTTGAGGTTGTTGGAATAGTTGAAAAGAAGTCAAATGCACTGTATGTCACCTAGGTACGATTCCTTTTTCTTTTCCTGGATGACTTCCAGCTCCTCTAACTTCTTACTGCATTACACCTTTCTTGTCCACGGATGACCTCTTTGGCAAACGAGGAACCTCCAACTCCTAACCCTTTCTTCAGTGCTTGGGTACAGGGCTGTGCTATAGTGAGTCCCAGTGCTCACCTTTCTTGAATTACTCCTGTGGAATATTATTCAGTGGCCTCATGTTTATTTACCCATCTCTTAGTGTTTCTGGGAACTCCTCAGTACTGGCTCGAGCTTATACTTCTCTTCTTAAGAAAATTTTTTACGGGGGTGAGGGAGTCAGATGTCTTTACTTACTACCATCTTCCTCCACTAGAATGTAGGCTTCATGACATTGTGTTCAGCTGTTCTTTGTATGAAGAACTCTTAATGGAATCTGAGCCGACCTGGTGGTCACTTAGTCAAATTACTTTCAGTGTGATCCTGTTGCTGAATATTGGACACATTAGGTAGGGTTTGGCCTAGTGGGAAAAGATGTCTGGGCGCGAAGTCAGAAGTACTCAATTCCACCACTAGTCAACATGTGTTCATGAATACGTTTTTTGGTTCTTGTCATTTGGCATCTGAAATATGAGGAAGACTACTACTTGCCTTATCTGAAAGGCAATTTGGAGGCACTTACTACAGATGTTAAAAAACCTAAATGTTTAAAAGTGCAATAAATGTATAAACTCAGTGGCAGTATGGGTGTCATTCCCTGACGTGTCTCTACCCTTGCTCCTGTTCTATATTTTTCGAAACAATTATTGTGTTTTGACATAATTGTCAATTACGACACCACCGAGGGTATCAGCTTCCTTCACTAGAGTGTGAGCTTCCCAGGGCAAGGCTCTTGTCCTCCTTGTTCACACTGTAATGTCCGTGCCTTTAACAGCGTCTAGTATAAAGTAAGTGCATGACGTGTGTTGAAAGAATGAGTAGAATTTAGTTTTTTATGTTGTCACAGAGCTGATGATGCATTTCTTGAATCCAAATGTGCCTGGTTTTGGAGATTCCTGCCATTAATATAATCAATAAGTACAAATTTCTCCCCCAGGAGTATTGACCCACTTTTTAAAGTAGCCAAACCCTGTAAGTTGCTAAAGGTCAATTTTCGGCTATTGATGTTAGTTGCAAAGCTGGGTTTTCCATTTTCTCTTTTCGTAGACATAAATACCCCTTCATCCTCAAAACTATGTTTAATTTTGTGACAAACCAAGGGGAAATGGTGCCTTTGGAAACATGTGCTCTGAGGCTCAGATAACAATTTCACGTGAATTAAAAAAACCCTTTATGAATTTACCTGGACTGGGATTGGGTTTAACTCTGAGGATATAAACATGGATTTTTGCCTTCAACAGTACTTGTGTTCAGTTGTTACTTCCTTCGTATAACAAATGTACACTGAGAACCACTCTGTGTTGGGAGCTGGGCATTCAGACATGAACTTGCACAGCCCCTCCTCTCAAGAGTGCCTGGTGGAGACAGATGTGTCCCCAGATGAGTGTGGGTTCTGTGATTTCGGTGCCACATGGAGTTCAGCGGAAGAGTACTCCTTGAGGACAGGGTACCCGTGTGCGAGGAAGGACTTCCTGACGCGGAGCTGTGAGGGCATAACCCCTCACTCTGGAGAAAGAAGTTATTTGAAAAATCTCGAGCTCTGTGCGGTACAATTACAGGATTTTCCACTTTGCTGTGGAACAATGTTCTAGGAAAAGATATAGTCTCCCAATCCTGAGCTCCCAATATAGTCTCCCAATCCTGGGGGATCTCTGTGTGAGTCCCCAGTACCCTGGGGCTAGCCCTGAAAGGTCACACTCAAGAAATACCTGTGACTAAAGGACCCAGAGGAGGACCCTCACTAGCCACATTCCTCAGCTAACAGCCTGGATTCTAAAACCAGTTCACAGGAGTTAGTTTTCTGCTTCACCAGGGTGTGTTTGCAAGGTTGGCAAGGCAGAAGGTCTTTCATCTATAACTTGCCTCAGGGATCTTACCTTAGTACTGTTGCCTGAAGTCATATTCTTAAACCTCTGTTGTAATCATCTGGATGTAAGGAAATATTTAACCATAAATTCTATGTCTAACTGGAACATTGGTCTAGTACAGACTATTAGTTTTTTATGGAGTCATAGAGCTGATGATATGTTTCTTGAATCTAAACGTGTCTGGTTTTGGAGATTCCTGCCCTTAATATAATAAATAAGTACAAACTTTACTCCAGACCTCACACCAGACCTCACGAAACAGAACAACAACAAAACTTGGAGAATTTGCTTTTGGTTTGTAGATTTCTTGATTTTAACCTGAATTTAAATATGATTTTATAATAGCTATAGAAGTTTGCATGTCTAGATCTTGCTTTAACTTAACTAATATGAAAAATAATTGCTTTAATAATATTCACTAAATTATTCTTCCTTTCTCCAAAATTATTGTACTCATCATTCATAAACATACTTTTTCCTTCCTATGTCTGTTTCTCGGACAGGTCACCATCATTGCAGATGATAACTGCAGATTTTTATGCTGGTCAAGAGAAAGATTAACTTATTTTCTGGAATCAGAACCATTTCTATATGAAATATTTAGGTATCTTATAGGAAAAGACATTACAAATAAGCTCTACTCATTGAACGATCCCACCTTAAATGATAAAGTAAGTGGGTTTTTTTTAATGAGTGTGTTTATTTTGTTAAATAATGATGTATAGTGAAACGTACCTCACTTTATGCAATACCTATTTTTCTGAATTTTCATTCATTCATCATGTTTTAAGTAAAGCGGGGATGCTTATAATATAGAGACCCTTTGAGGGAGTTGTTTCTCAAGAGGATGGACATATTTTGTAATTATTATATTTGCCATCACCTGGTGAGGTGTCGCTAAATGTCAGGGACCTCCGTTTGTGGTGATGTGCTGCTGGTCTCTCATGAAGAGTCTTTTAATCAGTCTAAGGAAGACAGTACGTGAGTTGGAGGTAGGGACGGGGTGGGGGGGTAGGGGCGACCAGGAGGGCAGCGTAGCTGGGAGGCTGCTGACTGGTCACTGCAGTGAGCAGGAACTTGGCATTTTAACACTGGTGTCCTCCAGTTTGGGACATCCTCATGGTCAAGCCCCCTCCCAGAAAGCCCATAAGTGACTAGTCAGGGAGGGGAAGGAGCCTGTGGCAGTGCAGTTAGGAATTTCAGAGCTGTAGGCATCTTCTCCAGGTTGCAATGTGATCTTCATTTCCCCACGTCTGCTTAGAAGGAAATTATAATGATGATAGAAGAGAAATTGCAGAACATGGTTTCTGTGCACATGGGCGTGTGCTCTCTTTAAGTTCTCTTGCCTAGGACCTTTATCAAATCAAGGTGGTGCTTATTACTTTTAGATTAATAAATAAGCCACTGAGTATATTACATTTTTGTAACGTATGTGTTGTTATAGCTTATAATAAAAGTTATAGCTAACATTTATTGGCCACTTACTATGTACCTGGTAGTTCTTTATTTCAAGGAAAAAATAAATGCTGTTTACAGGGTATACATGACCTAAGTCCCAAAGATCTCAGAAATCTTAAACCTTTGCTTTGTAGAAGGCCAAAAAGCTGGAACACCAGCTCAGCCTGTGCACGCAGATCTCCATGCTGGAAATGAGGAACAGCATCGCCAGCTCCAGTGACAGCGATGATGGCTTACACCAGTTTCTTCGGGGCACTACCAGCATGTCCTCTCTCCGTAAGTTATCCCGAACAGAGAATCTTCCAGGATTCCGCTGGATGTCATTGGAAATAAACAAATGACAACCGTGATTGGAAAAATAGCTTTGCAAGTAACAGTTGGGTGACCTGAAGGTATCAACAAAAATAATAATTTTTTTCTTGCTTTTCCTTTTCCATGTTGCACCTCAGCTTAAATCTAACACGAGAGCTCTTATTGCTTAGTCCAAATTTCAGAACTTGGTGGTTTGTTTTGCCATGGACTCTCCTTCAATACTGGTTCCCTGGGATAACGTGAGAGAGTCCGTAGTGTTTGCTGGATACTCGGGTTTGTTGTTTCCATGATTTTTGTTCAAGTGAAAACCTAGACCCCGCAATGTGTATAAATAAATAAATAAGTAACACAAAATAACCCCTTTTATTGGTGAAGATTTTGTTGGCAAAATCAAACAGATTGATAGCACACTGTGGTAGTAAAGCAGCCAAGAAGCAGGAATTCTTGACTGTTGCTGTCTGGAGAGGATAGGGGTACAACCTCTATGGAAATAGGACATGTCTATTAAAATTTAATGTGCACAGGTTTTGACGCAAAATTTCACCACTAGAGTGTTACCCTATGAATATGCACAATGGCGAATAATACCACATTAAGTGCTATTCATTCCAGCATTTTTCTACAATCGCAAAATTCTGGAGCAAACCAAAATATCCATCAGAAATAAAATTGATAAATGTTTGATAAAAAAGAAAATGATAGGAAACAAAGGCTGAGTGTTTTACTGCTGACTGGTTATCTCAATGTGAGCCCCAAGAGTTAACAGGGGATTGGGTGCTGGGATGTTCCTGAAGATGAAGGAGACCACCCAACACCCAACACCCCATGAGTTACCTCGTTCACACACAGCCACTGAGAGGCAGGTTTTCCAAGACTGTGCTGTAGGTTAGATCATTTTAAAACATCTTAAGTAAGGAACACTTTAAGAAACAGATGTTGAAGATTAGTAAATAATATGAGAGAAACTAAATTATTTTAAGAATTATTCCAAGAATGGAAGTCTAAGCAGAACTTTGAACAAATTCATTTGAATTAACAAAAAGATGAATTCTTCCATTGTATAAAACAAAAAACTATTAATGTTTCTAATTGTGTGTTAGTCCAAAGTAACTTTTAAGGAAATCCAGATACACATTCAACAATACTAAATGCTTATGTAAATGATCTTGTATCTTTGGATGCTGTAGACAAATTGGATTATGGATGTTAAGAATCACATAGCGTCGAGGGGTTGGAATTGGCAAAGCCATCGAATCGGCATAAACTTCCAAAGCAAAGTCTAGGCAGAGCAATGTGTTGTGGACCCAAAGGAGAGTCACATCATTTCACATTTCACAAATGAGAAATGGGAGATGGTTGTATCTTATTCTAATGTAACTTTTGAAAGTACTGACTGAGGCTGACCAAACTCTGATAGCATATCAAATGCATTATCTGCTCTGTTGAAACAGTTTGGTGGTTAATAATCATTTTCAGGTGGATAATTGCATGTATCTTAATTGCATATATAGTGATTACTATACTAAGAAAGGTCAGCAGAAAGGGAATTTTTTTTTTAAGATTATTGTTTATTTATTTGACAGAGAGAGAGAGAGATTGTGCACAAGCAGGGTAAACAGCAGAGGGAGAGAGAGACGCAGGCCCTCCGCTCAGGAGGAACACCACTGTGTGGCTTGATCCCAGAACCCTGGGATCACGACCCAAGCAGAAGGCTGACACTTAACCAACTTAGCCATCCAGGCGCCCCAAGTTGTTATTTTTGTTGTTGTTGTTGTTGTTGTTATTGTGTTGTATTTTATTGTATAAGCTAAATCTTTTGGGAGTAAGATAACATGTTAGAAAAAATTTAACTGGAGTATGTTGTTTAAACAGAATAAAAACACATGTTCACGATTCACACTTGTACTGTTTGTGGCACCAGAAACCTATATTACCAGGTGGCTTGATCACCCGTGTGGTGTTCAAATCTTGCACTAATGATTATTAGTTGTGGAACTGGTACGTGTGGGTTTGAGTGTGGTGTGTGTGAATTACGCAACAAAGTCCTGCTCATCCCTACTTCCCTTTGACTAATCCCTGTTCTGAGTTTCTTGCCTTCACTTCTTGCAGTTTAATGGAAGACATTGGTCCTTGAGCACCGCACTGACACTAACTATGAATTCTTTCATTCATCCTCGCCTCTGATTTGTCAAAAACCAGTTAGTTCTGGTTTCTCTTTCTTAGGTTTTAGCTCAGAACTCCTGAAGTCTGGGTTTCTTGTTTGTGTTTTGTCTGCCAGACCCATCAATATGCTATCGACTTTCCCATATTACAGATGACATTTTTTTAAAGATTTTATTTATTTATTTGACAGACAGAGATCACAAGTAGGCAGAGAGGCAGGCAGAAAGAGAGGGGAAGCAGGCTCCCTGCTGAGCAGAGAGCCCGATGCAGGGGCTCCATCCCAGGACCTTGAGATCATGAGCTGAGCCGAAGGCAGAGGCTTTAACCCACTAAGCCACCCAGGGGCCCCACAGATGACATTTCTTATAAAACAGAGAATACAGAACCAATCTCATATGACTTCGGCTTACCACTTTTGGAGCACGTGGGAAGTCTTAGTAAATGTGAGTTTCCTCAAACAAGTGAGCTTTATTCTGAGAATCTGATGGGCACAGGGGGCAACTACGGCCGCTCCTCTCAGCAGCAGAGGCAGCTTCACGAATGCTAAGGAGAGACGGGAACAAACATTTGTGGATGGTGGTAGCTATTGTTTTTTTAGCATCTCTGGACATAATCACATGCAGTCCTCTAACCCCACATGGCAAGGTATAGTGGGTTTTTGCTAGATGACACAGCCCTAACAGCCTCCCAGATCTCTGGCTGGGAGGAAGGGGCTGCTTTCTGGCGCAAGTGCACCCGGGTGCTACTCCAGGCCCATGTCCTCCTGAGACTCGGATGCAAAGAGCAGCCACTGTTTGGATGACCGCCCTCCACGCAGGGGAAGGCAGTGACGGCGGAATCACGTGATGGCTCTGAACGCTCCCACTTAGAAGTAGCACATGCAGGGCGCCTGGGTGGCTCAGTCGGTTAAGCGACTTCCTTGGGCTCAAGTTATGATCTCCGGGTCCTGGGATCGAGCCCCACATCGGGCTCTCTGCTCAGCGGGGACTATGCTTCTCCCTCTCCCTCTGCCCTTTGCCCGCCCCCACGCTCGTGCTCTCTCACTCTGTCAAATAAATGCATAAATAAAACCTTTTAAAAAAGAAGAAGTAGTGCGAGCAATCCTGCGGGGGCTGAGCAGGAAGGCCCCTGAGGCAGGAGGGAAAGCAAGCGTTTTGACAGTACCTTGGGTGTAAGTATTACTTCATTTTACACCCGAGGGAATTAGGAATCTGGATGCTTACTCACTTGTTCCATTTGCACAGGGAGAAGCTCTGAGATACAGAGCTAGGTGTCCTGTCCAAGCCATACTGCTTGACCACATTGCCTCTCTGTTTTAAAAGGAAAAGACCAAAATATGTGTGTAACACTTGACTGGCGCTTTATAGTTTACCCGTCACTTCCGCTCCCATTCCTTCATCTACACCTGACGACTCTGCAGCAAGACACAGTCACTATTAGTATACCTACGCCTTTCCTGAAGGGGCCACCTGTCCTCAGTGAGAAGGCTGTGCTTACCCCCAAATCACTTCTTTCTCCTGCAACCTACCTCACTGGAGAAACCTACCACCCCCGCACCCCACCAAATTCCTCCATTATGACCAAGTAGTGCTGCAGATCGGTTTTCACAGACCCGTTGATTCCCATTTTGATGAAAATTTTTGCTTTCTTCATTGTATGCGGGGTTCACCATAGGAACATTTAAATTATCCAGTAATGTCCTCCAGTTGTTTATTGTTGGTTTAGCTTTCACTTAGCCTCGTCTGTCTTTCAGAATTACAAGCAGTGCTGCTCTATAAAAATTACATGTATTTTGTATATTTATTGTATATGGTATATTGTAATAGTATATGTATATTTGATCAGCATGGACCCATTCCATTTGGTTGAAAGTCTCTGAATCTCTGGGCTTCCCCTCCATCTCTCTCTCTCTCTCTGTTTTTGCATTTTTGTTGTGTCTTGTCTTGTTTGTCCAACAGAATCTTGATTCTTAAATATAATTGTGAATATGAATCACTTAGAGACTTTATTATAGATTCTGATGCAGAAGACTAGAATAGGGCCTGGCAACCCCCTGTTTAACCAGTGCCCCAGGGGTGCTGACGTGGCTGTCCCCTGAACCACTGTCTGAGCAGTGAGGAGTAAGTGTCCTCCCTATAGTCTGGAATTTTGCTGAGTGCAGCCCCATGATGGTTTCTTGTATTTTCCATTCACTGGTAGGTAGATCTCTGGGCCTGTGTAGATTCTGGTGAAAGCATGAAAAACAATGGGTGCTGATCCCACTTTTTTACATTGCACTCTATTTTTACGTCTATCAGATAACCCTAAATCCAGAGCAAGATCTCTACTCTTTGCCATGCAGACTGTGTATTCCACATCAAATTATCATTTAAAGACAAGAAAGTAATGAGATAGTCTGAGAAAAATTGCTTCCTTCCCATTTACTCAGTGGCCCGTAATCCACTCAGCTCCCTTTCAGTTTCCCGTGGTTTCACTTACTCGTTTCGTGTTTGGGAAGCGTGCTGGTGAGGCAGAAGGACCAGAAAGGACGAGCAGGGCAGGGCATGTGGGAAGGAGTGTGTGTCCTCACGTGGCTACAAGCTCTCTTCTCTCCGCTCCTGCCCCGAGGGCCTCACCAGGCTGCCTTGCCATTTTCTCCTGCTTATGAGGTTTAGCTCCTACGTGTGATGCAGAAAACACAGATTGATTGGAATTGGCAGGTGCATCACTGACGAGCGGTGCTGGGCACAGACGTCGTCATGACAACGGGAGACCGTATTCTGTTCCCTTAAAAGTTGTAGAACTTTATTTTGCTTAATTAGGGTTAAATAACCTATTGTGTGGTTTGTTCATTTGTTTGTTTCTTAAGTCCGGAGGCATTATAGAAAATGCATTCCATTGGAACTTGTCTTGGATAGCTTTTGTTATTTTAAACCATGTATTTTTTTTTTCAGAAATTATAATTAAAATGTATGAATTTTAAAGACACTGTGAAAGGGGCACCTGGGTGGCTCAGTGGGTTAAAGCCTCTGCCTTCGGCTCAGGTCATGGTCTCCAGGTCCTGGGTTCGAGCCCTGCATCGGGCTCTCTGCTCAGCAGGGAGCCTGCTTTCCTCTCTCTCTGCCTGCCTCTCTGCCTACTTGTGATCTCTCTCTGTGTCAAATAAATAAATAAAATCTTTAAAAAAAAAAAAAAAGACACACTGTAAAATACTTAGAGCAAGGTTTTTTACTGAGAAAAAAAAATCTTTTCAGATGTTTTTTGTTATTATTGTCAAGATGGTGTTCTGGACGCTCTCTTAATTTCAGGTGACCTGGTCACACAAATATGCCTTAAGTGAGCTTGCCTCTGGTTGGTGGTCTTACCTACAAAGAAGAGCAGCATATCTGACATAAAGAGTTTCTGTCCTCTATCTTATCCATTTATTTACCTGGAAGGATACAAAAACCCAATATAGCATTCTCAGTTTCAAGGCTGGTTTCATGAAATAACCTGTTCAACTCGATTTATATTCCATTCACCCCACAACCGCTGTAGACCAATAAACAACACCCTTGACATGAATCGTGTGGAGAAGTAGAGAGGAGATGGGATCAGGCAGCAGAACAACTGAGGGAACACTTCTCAGACCCACCCAGATGGCAAGAGAAAAGCCGTGTCCCCACTTTGTACGTTAGTAAGGAGCAGCTTAGGGAGGCTAAGTAACGGGGTCAGGGCCCCTGGGCTAGCTCTGAAACAAAGAAGTGTTGAATTTGTCTTAAGTTCTTGTTTTGCCTTTGACCCTATGCATATCCGTATCCACTGGGGAGTGTACCTTTGTTTAGGGATGTTCAGCCCCTGCCATCACAGCTGACACACCTTTACCACGTTCATACACGTTCTTATCTCATCGTCAACCCACCCAGGAAGGTTGGTGTGTTTTTCCCTTTTAGGGTTGAGAAGTATGACATTTATGTCCTCTGAGTCCTTGGTCCCCCAGCCAGCAGGGACTGTGCTCTCTGTCTCCAAAGACACCAATCCATTCACTGTCCTCTATCCTCACAGTGTTTTCTCTGTAAAATGATAGTATAGGGATTTTATACAGATACACATTTTTTTAAAGATTTTACTTGTTTACTTGAGAGAGAGCAAGAGCCCACAAGTCAGGGTAGGGGGCAGAGGGAGAAACAGACACCCCACTGAGCAGAGAGCCCTATACAGGGCTTGATCCCAGGATCCTGGGATCGTGACTGAGCCGAAAGCAGCTGCTTACCTGACTGAGCCACCCAGGTGCTCCTCTAGTTACACATTTAAACTTTTAATAACAAATTTAAAAATTAACAAGTTAAGGGTAGCCTAGGTGGCTCAGTCTGTTAAGTGAGTCTGCCTTCGACTCAGGTCATGATCCCAGAGTCCTGGGATCTAGTCCCGAAGCAGGCTCCCTGTGGAACAGTGAGCCCAATGCAGGGCTTGATCCCAGAACGCTGGGATCATGACCTGAGCCGAAGGCAGAGGCTTAACACACTGAGCCACCCGGGTGCCCCTACCCTTTCTTATTCTTTCCTCTTCTACCTTTACATTGTTGTAGGTCTCTTCCTTAACTTTTAAACAATCACAATTGATAACAAGTATATTCTTTTATTTCTTTTTTTATTTTTTATAAACATATATTTTTATTGTTATTTCTTTTTTTTTCCAAAATACTTTTGTTGTCATAAAATACTCATAACATCAAATTTACCATCTTAACCATATCTAAGTGTACAATTCAGTGGTATTACGCACTCTACTCTCTTTTGCAACAACAATTAAGTCTTCTTGCTTTCTCTATGATTTGCTTTGCAAAGTTTAAGCAAATAAACAATGTTGACATTATTATGCTTTATTCAGAACCAAATAATGGACTGAGACTACATTTCTTTCTTTTTGGTTATAACGTCATGATTCCTATTCTGTTCAAAGGAGACTATTTCTAATATCAAGTTCAAATAGATTCTCTTTTCATATAAAACAGAAAATCATGCCACAGTTTACTTCATACTTTTTACTTGCTCTCCCTGGAGGGTTTTTATTGTCTTGCTTTGGGATCCATTTTATTCACCATGTCCCTAGTATCTTCTAGCTTCTTATTCTTTCTGTCTTTTAACTGAAATCCAGTTTGTTTCTTCTTAAAGTCTTTAAGCACTTTTTCATATTTGAACCGTGCCTTATCATACTGCTTTTTGTCTTTATCGATATTTCTAGTTGCCTTTCTTTCTCCTCATCCTTGCATTTTCTTCTATCTGTACTCTCTCAGTACATCAATGGTGTATCCTCCTTTCTCAGAAAACTTCCTCACAGAACCTTCCATTCTATCTCATCCTAGACGAGTTGTTGTCTGCATTCTGTGCACAGCTGCCCCCAGGAACTGCCTTCCCCATCCCCTTGAGTTTATTCACTACCCGATGAGGTTACAGCTTTCTCCTTGTGGGGCTGCAGGATGCCACGGTTCCTCGGCTGTTCACCCCTGTTGCCGGGCAGCTCAACACCCTGACCACCCATGTGGTCATTAGCCACTGATCTGCAAATGACCTGTTGGGCTGAGAAAACCTCCTCATGGGAACCACTAACTCTCTCCAACCTATTTCCCATAACTTGTACATTTCTTTGGTTGGGTCCCTCAATGCTGGTGCCTTCGTTTCTCTAAGGGAATTAAGGACAAAAGCTATACCTACCCTTCTTCATTATTTTTCAGAAAGTTTCAATCCAAACTCAGTCTCTTCAATTTAAAAAAATCTTATGATATACATAAGGAAGGCAGGAAAAGAGATGATAATCCTCTCTAGCCATGAAGCCATTAAATCCTTCCCTATCCCCATTCATCAAAAATTGTATAACCTAATTAAAATTCTAAACCCTTTGTAAGGTTTTTAATTACTTGCTAAAACATTTGGCCAGATGGTTAAACATAATAAAAATAAGAGCAATTTGAAAGGAGTGAGGAAAATGTCATCAAAGTTAATGGAATAAAGGGGGAAAAATCATATAACATTGTATTAGATAGTTGACAAAAGTGTTCCCTCTTTATAAAAATTGAGCATCTTAATTGAGTATCTTAATCTTCTTGAGAGAAAAGTCACTTGACAAATTTCATATTGGGTTTTTATATTTATTTGGAGATCCAACCTGAGGTTGCCTGTTCATTCTCTCGAACAGGTGTGACCTTCACTCTGGATTTAAGCCCAAAAAATATGTCTGTTTACTTTGACTTGCTAAGAGACGCCCTTGGGCCCTCATGTAATTAGAAGCACACTGAAACAGAAGAAGCTTAATAAGGACAGAATTCTGTCAAAGGGAATTTCTCTTACCTAATTTCTCACTACTTTGGATACTAGAATTTTGACTGTTAGGTAAGATCTCCGTGGTCTGCCTGTATAAAGGCTTCCCGCAGTTCTTTGACTCAGTCCCTGAGGAAGGCAGGAAAGGGTCTGGTGGGGCAGGCTAAGCTTGTCCTCACAGAGGCCCACGACTACCTTCCCCTGGCAGGGAACAGCCTGCAGGAGCCACTCTGACTCCTCCTCAGAGGGGATCCTGCACAAGCCGCTGAATGGGTCAACTGAGGAGAGCCTCGACTTTCCAGATCCAAATCCTCTGGTGGGCATCCACAGTGCTGTCCCGCCCTGTGATCTGACAGGAGTGGAAGGGTCCACTGTTTGGTTCAGGGGCTCTTACTGCTAAGCCTCTGTCTTCTGCACACACTCAAAGCTCATATTTTTGAGTTTGAGTTTTTCTTTCTTCCCCTCAGGATTGCTGTTCTCTCTCTCAGCTGCACACACCGAACGTGGTGTACAGCTCAGAGGAAATGCCACTCCGCTGGCTGTGCCTTCTGGGTGCCTGGGATCCAAGGGAGGGATGGAGAAGTCTTTCTGACAGAAGATTTTTTTTGCCGCTTGGTGTGATATGAAACATCCCCCAGCAACAGTAACTCTTGACATAACTGTTTAACAATTTCACACCTGATAAATCTGGATTGCGGTTCAGCCTGCGACTATTTGTTTTACATACTTTTATAATAAACTGTCAATTGGCACCCAGAGCCAAGTAGAAGATGATTATAGCTAACAGCAAAAAATAATGTTCATTATCTCTTCTTCATTATAATAAATACCAAAGGATATAGTTAACCACTTCTGTTTCCCAACTGTAAAAGCGGTTTTACTAAAGGAAGGGTAGAAACCAGATTTCTGGAAAATTTATGGATATGGAATTATTAGTCTGCCTATAATTTGGAGTAAATGAAAAGTAAAGCATCCTACGGAGGTCACGTACCTCATAGTAATGACCTTGAGGGACAAAAGTAATTTGAAAATGCACTTAACTAAAGATAAGCTCAATATCTTCCTCTCTTCTGTCCTCGTGCTCGTCCATCTAGGTAGGTTTAGCCCCTCCTGGGCAAATTTCTGATGATGTGTTGGTGCATAAAATTAATGAAAAACCAGGCAAACTTGTAGAAAGAATTTATTCATGTTCAACTTGGGAAATGTAAGATAGTATCCTTGAAGCAGAATGTTCTCTCTTCTTTTTTTATAGTTTTTGGGGTTTTTGTTGTTGTTCACACTCCAAATTGGGCTTAGCTGTATTAGTGGACCAAGAGCTTACCTCTAACAGCACAGTGACAGTGACTGGGTCTTCCCACCGAACCGGTGGGTCCCCCACGGAGGCTGGAGAGCAGGAGGTGTGGGCAAGTGAGCTCCTGCTCCCCAGAGCCTGACTTCCTCCTGGCCACAGCAGTGCCAGATCTGCAGGTAGACCAGGTGACTGTCACCCTTGGCCTTCAGTGGCAGAGGAGACCCAGGCCAGCTGAGGTTGGGACAAAGTGTGAGCATTCTCTGCGACCCTGATTCCTGGGTCAGGCTGCCAGCTGGCTCCGGGTAGCTTCCCGTGGTTACTGACAGGCCCGGTGCCCGCTGCCCTCCGCCCTCCGGCGCATCTGCGGCAGGGAGGAAGGGCTGCAGGGCGCGCTGCTCTGGGAACTGGGACTGGAGGGGCCTGTGCGCTCTAACCCAGCCCCGGAGCCTGAAATGGGAGTGAATCTAGGATCCTGTGAGAACGTTAGCGGGAACACGCAGTCTTGCGGGCCGGGCAGGGCCAGCCCTCCATCCTGACAGAACGTGATCCTGCCGAGGCGGCCCACTTCCTGTGAGGAAGAAGTTCTAACACCACAGCCCCCCGCCTCGAGTCTTTCTTTCACAGCTTCTCCAGGCGGCCTTTGCTTTAGCTTCTGAGTACAAAGTAGAAAAATTGTGTGGATATGTGAGCATGAATGGCTCTAAAAAGTGCGTTGAGTTCCTGAGAAACGAAGTAAGATCGAGTCAGAGACTCTGCAAGTCATTTTTATTGCCCTGACATTTAACCCAGCTTCTAGCGGCTTGTCATCACTCAGGGGCACCTTTTGCTAACTGGGTGAAAACTTCTTGGCAGGTGATGATCCAGCCGAGCCTACTGACGTTTATGTGAGGGGACAGCGCTCTTGCCCGTGCGCCATGTGCTGCTATAAGCTGTGCTATAAGCCCATGCTATAAGCTCTGCTGAGTCGATTATAGAACAAGGATCCCCCAGGGAACGTGACACAGAATATAGTGATAACAGTCCCTTCTCATCGCAAGGTTTACTATATCCTGAGACTTCCTGCACATGAGAAATACAGGTGGTTCCCCACCCCCATCCGAGACTAAAGGTGACGGCCGTGTGTCTTTGCCTCATGTTCAGGCTCAGCCTTCTGAAGGCCTCATGTGGAGTTTCATGTACTAAGTAATGATCAAGGACATGGCTATGTGGAGGCACTTCTGCAGGACAGAAGAAGGTATGGTTACAGCCCTCAAGGTGCTTGTTTTCTAGTAAGAAACAGAGGCACATAGTTGTGATCACAGTGAACTACAGAATGTGGAAGGGCTGTTGGACTCTGGGGAATGGAATCTCCCCTCGTAAGGAATTAGGGAAGACTCCAGACGAAGAAGGTGGAGTTCGACCTTGACCTTGAGGAGTGGATAGGAATTTGATGAATAAGGATGGGAATGGAGAGGCCACTCCAGGTGGGAAGAAAAGCAAGAGAAGAGGGAAAGGATGAGTTGGATTTAGGGCGCAGTGAGGTTTGTCAGAGCTTGGACTGGAAGGGGAAGGAGGCCAAACTTGGAGGCCCTGGGGAGCACCCCAGGACTGTGGGTGACTCCCACACTACTGGTTTTTTTTTTTTTTTAATACTATGTGGTAAGCACCACAGCTCTTCCTTGGCCCTGGCCAGTGTACTGGGGAATGAACAAATTCTTTCATGGAGAAGTTTGAAAGTCCTTGCAAGGTTTTCACCAGGTCATTTCCAGTTGTCTTGGGTCCTCTCCTCATTCTGTCTCAGTGGGAAAACACACCAGTTGGTGACCGAGCTGAGAGGGCAGAGAACATTTTGGCCCCGATGTAGATGGCAGCCGCAGGGTCCCCTAGAATGTCTCCCCTGTTGATAGATGGATTAATATCCAGAGCACGAGTCCCACTTCCGCCGTCAAAATTAACTGGGTGTGTTTCTGTTATGCATGCTACACAATCACATCTGAATCCTTTGCCTTATTGATTTGGTTTAATGCTCTCAGACACGCCATCTTGTTTGTTCAGAGAGTTTTTATCCGATTGCAAATACTCAGTCTGAGTTACTGTTTCATGAGGCTCAGTCATACCTGGAGGCTAGACATACGACGGAAGCCGTGGCTACTTTTTAAGACAAATTTTGCTGCGGGGCGCCTGGGTGGCTCAGTGATTCAAGCCTCTGCCTTCGGCTCAGGTCTTGATCTCAGGATGTGGGATCGAGCCCCACATCGGGTTCTCTGCTCAGCAGGGAGCCTGCTTCCCCCTTCTCTCTCTGCCTGCTGCTCTGCCTACTTGTGATCTGTCAAATAAATAAATAAAATCTTAAAAAAAATTTTTTTGCTGTATGTGGGACCGTTTCAACTGAGAAACACAAACCCCATTCAAGTACAAGTCCCGCATGTTTTTATCTGCCATTCGTACCGGCGATAATGAATTTTAACAAACGTTCTAATTACTTAGGCCATTGCCCTCCAAAGACCATATCAATAACTCATTTTATTAACTTGCACACTGACAAAATGACTATTGCATCCCAGGCACGGAGGAAGAACTGTCAGCCACTTAGTCCTCTGAACAACCATACGAAGTAGATAAGAGCAGTGATTCCTATTTTACAGATAGGAACACTGAGGCAGGAGGACGTGAAGTAACTTGCCCAAGTTCACATGGATAGTATTCACTGCCATTTGAGTAGACCCGCAAATTGAAGGTTGTGGCTGGTGGTCATGCCATCACCTGCGAGAAAAAGGACCAAAAGACTTGCCTGGGTGGTTCCGCCATGCGGTAGTTTGTGACAGAATTATGTCTCTGGATCATCTTAATAGAGGCTCATCATCTACAGTTAACGTCAGTAGTTGTCTCTCAATAAACTCAGGATTTTAATGGACCATAAATGCTTGAAAATAAACAGTAACAGAAAATAAAGTTTCCATGTAGGCACAGCACACACAACTATGCCAAACTATACTAAACTATACCAAAGCCCAGGCCAGTCTAATTCCTAACTTTTTTATGTTGGAAGCTGTGGCCGTTGGGAGTGGCATTCCACCAGTGCGTGACTGGGACCGTGCAGCTCGTCATAAACACGGAGTGGCATTTTCTACCTGCCCAGCACCCTGCTGAGCCCATGACCCCATTCTTTTGTCTTATCCCCCAACAACGGCACTAGATGGGCCCTGGGAATATCTCCCTGTAACAGGTATGGAAACCGAGGCCTAGAGAGGATTAGTGACGGAGCATAGATCACACAGCTAGGAAGCAGCACAGCGGGGTTCTGAACCTGGGAACTGTTTTTTGAGGCTGGGGCCTTGATCATGTGCGTGCTGCACGCCACCTTCCCCCGTGCCGGGCCCATCCTCCTTGCCCACAGCCTCTGCTGTCAGCTGCCCACGCTTGCCAGGGATTAACAGGTGATCTGGATAAAGCTCTTGTAGCAGCTCTGCTTCATGCCTTAGCCGGGGCCCACTATCCACCTCTGCTCTCTACCAGGTATTTGAAGTCAGGTTTCACCATCATTCTCCCACCATCAATCTTAAGTCCAGCCTGAGGTCAGCATTTGCTGATTGACTGACGGACGGAATACCACTCCGCCCCGTTGGAGGGCAGCACACGCACACACACACACACACGGCTGTGCGCAGGGCAGACGGGGACCCCCGCCGGATGAATCCTGACACTCGGTGTGGGAACTTTGTGGAGGGGCGTTTGTGCTGTTCGGGGAGCCGCTCATCAAGCACCTTGAGACGTCTGTGCACCCATTTTTAGTAACTCTTCTTACTTTTAAACCACGTTTTTTTCCTCTCTCAATCATGGTGTCCTTATGTGGTAGATACTCAGTAAGCCTCTGACAAATGCATAAACAAAGGAGGGACAGACCGAGTCATTATTACTTCACTTCTCGGATATAAAAGGCTTTCCTTAAAAGGAAATGTCATACCTGGAGGCTAGACATACTATCATCTACAGTTAATGTCAGTAGTTGTCTCTTAAGAAACTCGGGATTATAATTATAACTCTGCTACTTGGGATTGTATTTTCTTCACCTGGCTTTTCCTTCCTGTTTGCCTGGACTAGCCCCCACCTGCCCTGCCCCCCTCTCCCTCCTCCTCACCCCTCCCTCTCCCATAGCAGTCCTGGCAGTGGCTGGACAGGTGGTGGCAACAACTACTATTTTAGGTGGTGCCACAGGTGGTGTTAGCTTCCATAGCTTTGGGATGGAACTCTTCTTGAGGGAAATTAGGAGTTAAATTAGCTTTTGAGGAACTCAAGTCACCACATAGATTAATGTAGGAACATGCATTCTGAGTCCTAATCACACTTTAGGGCAACCCTCCTGAAACTGCATGTGCACAGGCACTGGAATCCATTCCATGTTTGTTCTCATGACTGAGAGTCATTTCTTGACTTCGTTGTTTTCTCGAAATGCTGAATTGAAAATACAATGTTTAGGGGAATTACATGCCTGGTCCTAGCGATCGATTCCCAGAGAGTTTTACTCATTGATACATCATCCCAGCATCGGCGCAGGCTGGACAGTAAGTGGTTTTCCTCTTTGTGTCTCTGACAGATGTGCCGTCCCCACACCAGCGGGGCTCTACCAAGATGAAGCCCATCGAAGAAGGGGTCGAAGATGACGACGAGGTCTTTGAGCCCGTGTCTCCAAACGCACTGAAAGTCCATCAGTTGCCCTGACCAGAGAGAGAGGACAAGGGACCTGGATGGAATCTGTCTTGAAAAATACCAGCCCTTCCTCATGGCTTCTTGATTAGTCTGCTGTAGCTCTGGTAGTCTGAGGGCAGGAAAGTGAGGAAGGGTCAAAGATAGGAAGGTTGTTTTAGCTCTCCTTTTTACTGATCAGCTTTTTAAGCAATTATTTTACTGAGCCTTCTGACTAAACCTAGTTCTATTTTGAGATCTATATTTTCACAGTGTTTTCTAGATATATTATTGTTTTAACTTAGATCTATCAATGCAAATGCCTTTTCACTTTTTTTTTTTTTTTTTTTTCCTGAGTTGTGGTTCATTTTCCTCACAGTTTTTTTTTTCTCCACTGTGGCAATGGGGTTGTCCACTTGATAGGTTTAAGAAACAGTGTAAGTTCGAAATTGAGGTTGAGGTATCATTAAAAGGCAGGGAGTCTCGAGCGTTGTTCAACTGAATTTTTAGCTGGAAGATTGTAAAGAAAGATGTGATTTGGCTGGTGTTTATTTTTCCTCCCTGGCCAGACACATGACCCCAACTAGATCACCTTACTTATTTGGGCATTGTGTGGAGAGCAGGATAATGAGGAAAACTCATCAGCCTCTGCTCATGTTACCCTTCCAGTGTGCTGGGTGCAATCAGGTCTGAAACCAAAGCTGGAAAGAAAACAAATGGAAGCAGTTCTTAGCTCAGCTTGACCTTTAGCAAAAACCCAGCTCACCTGTGCTTTGGAGCCACCTTGTCCCACACACCCTGGTCTGGGGAACACCTGACTTGTGGTAGGGTGTCCAGGGGCTAAGCAAGTGTCATAGAATGAGGCGATTGAAAGAGCATTTTCATTCTGTGGTCTGAAGTTTCAGACAGTTCCTCCAGAGTCACAGATGTTTCCTTAAAATGTGCCAAATAGCCAGAGCTGGGAATGCAAATGTCCACAGAGCTTAGGGGGCAGACCAAAGCCATGTCATGGGCACCCAACCTAGATGTTGCTGTGAGGGCCTTGACTGCAAATCTCCCTTTTCTCCTGGAATCGTGTTCCAGGGAAGTGGGAAGTTGGCTGAAATCAGCGGTCAGACGGGTCAGCGTGACGGAGGCACTCAGCTGGGAGAACCCCTTTGATCGACTACACTACGTCATACGCCATGACGATTTTATTTCATCCACTAGAACCCAGTTGAGTTGGTCCTCTGTTGTATTAAACGGCTAAAACAAAGTTCCCAATGAAATTACTTTTAGGTAAGTTGAGCCCAAAGCAGCCTGTCTTGCCAAGAGGTGATTTCTCTCAGAGAAGGTAGATAAGCTACTCGAGGGTCACCTCCCTTTCCTAAATCCACTTTTTTAAGGCTAATGATTTTAGTAATTTCACTGGAGTTAAATTTTCATGCTCGGTCCCTCACTAAGAAAATTTCCACCAACGGAGGGTCCAGCTCCTAACATCTCTATCAAATGTTGCCTAATTAACGCCACATTGGAAAGGCTGATTTCACTTCACCTTAACACGGCCTCTTTAGTTTCCTGAATTATCAATGTATTGGGGGGAAATGAAGCACAGGTGAAGGATTTAGCCTTGGCTTTAAGATTGTAGAGATTCATTCTGTTGGAGGTCCCTTGCCGTGCCTGAGACCCCACGTGTGGTAACTGTAGCTAATGGCGCTGGTACTGCTTTCCTCTAACTGTCGGGGTAAGGTCATGTGGGCCACTTAGTTTCCACATGCATAAGACTAATTTGCAAAAATCACTCTATAGAGTAATTAGACATGACACCCTTCCCTGAAGAGAAAGTAATTTTAGATTCTGCTGAGGCCACGTTTGTAATGTTCTGTGGATCCACAGAAGCTTGGGGTTTCTTAACCTGACCCATGTTCAGGGGTGTCCCATTTTGTCGAGCTGAGACCGAGGGAAGGATCCTCTCTAATGACCAAGCTGCGCGTGTTGGGAGGCTATTTTCTGCAGCACCAGGAACAAACATTTTTAAAGGCAAGCTGCTAAAACCAGACGATCGGAATTCACTGACTGTGTTTATTAAAAACCCATGTGTGCGCATGCGTGCACATCAGCTCCATTCATAACAGAGATAATAATCTCGAGCTGAGGAATCTTAAAAGAACCACTTAGCCTGAATGGGAAACATGAACCTATTTTTAAATACGCACTTCTGAGGAAGACAATGAGGCTTGGAGAAAAGGAGGTGCCGGCCACTGGCTAGCCCTCCCACATAGACTCGATAGCAAAGAAGCAGATAAGAAGACAGAAAAGAGTTTTAAGTTGTAAGATCTCCTGTGGATGGCTTTGAATTCATTTATACCAGTGAACAAGTGTATCTTTGTGAAAGGCATAAACACATAGACCCAAAAAAAAAAAAAAATGCGTTTGCTGCCAAAGCCACTGATAAAATGCTTCTTGTGTTTTTTGGTGTTCACTTAGCTGTGTGACCGAGGCTTGGAAAATGATCTCCAAAAATTATTCTATATATAACCCCACATCTACTAGGTTTAAATGCAATACCGAGTATGTTGTGTGATTCAGAAGTGTAACATTTACACATGGATGTATGTGTCATTTGTAATATTTTGAAAGCCCTCATATTTATATTTATAAGATAATAGCACAGACACTAGATAGAAACCCAATGATGTTTATATATCTTAAATTAGTAATAATGGGTGCTATATGATTGTCAGTTACTGCCCGTTGCTTTCTGGGGTCTTTTCTACTGCTCCCCATGGTTCAGTTGCCCTGTCACCATTGGACACCTTTGTGTTTCGCTGCCAATAGTGTGTGCCCCGGGAGACACCGCCTTCTTCATATCTGGTTCTCTTTCCATGTGTCTGAAACATTTCTGGTTTTATAACCTGGCACTGCCAATTCCTGGTTCCCGGGTCCTATCCTGGCCCCAAAGGCAGAGTTCCTTGGATGCTGGGAAAAAAATCTTTGGGAAAAGTTGATGTAACCTACACATGCTGCCCTGTCCTTGGTGCACCGGGGGAATGACTCCAGCCTTCCAGGAAAATCGTCCTGCCAGTACGTGGATGGTGCCCAGCGAGAGTGGGGGTGTGCAGGGCAGCCCGAGTACTGCTCGGTGCCCACCTCCCTGCGTACCCCAGAGACCAGCTCCGAGGCGTCACAGTTCTTTATTTCCTATATCCATTTCTTTGGACATTTCTAAAGCCTCTTTGCAGAAACTTCAGACCTCGCCATGCCTCCATTTCGCCTCCCTTTTTTCCAACGCTGGTTTCCCAACCTCCTTTTCTACTTCTTTCCGGCAGCAGTGGTTAGAAATTCCCACCCGTTCGATCCCAGCTCCCGAGGACCTGAAAGAACAGGGTAGTGTGCCGGGAAGCCAAGGCTGCCGTGTAATCACGCGTCAGTTTTGCTCCAAGGATGACACATTTCCTCACCGACAGCCTTTCTTTGATCCTCACAGGAGCCCCGGATACCTCGAGTGTAGCCATATATTGTGTCATTTCAGAAACCGGCTTTTAAGCACTATTTATAGGTTAATCTGTTATACTTAAAACCTAGTTTTAAAGTACACGAGGATTTTATGAATGCTTTATACAGACACATTTATAGGAAAGTCAGTCTTTCTGTTTTTAGGTGCCATCGACATTGATACCATTTACTTCAAAATCAATTGACATTTTGTCTGAATAGGGCCTTAGAGTTGAAAATATCTCCATATACTGTCATTTGATCAAATAAATTTCTTACTTAGAAAATACGCATTTGATCAAATAAATTTCTTACTTAGAAAATAGGACGTTCACTTCATTCCTCTTACAAATAGCTGATTTGCTCCGACTCTATGCCTAAAGGCGGGGGTGGGTTCATTTACCCTCAGGTTGTGGGAATTGCTCTGGTTTGCCAAGTGAACTTGGGTCAGTTCCACTTGATTTCAAAGCTCTGCCCTCTTGGCTGCCTTCGGCCCTGACAAGAGGCAGCGAGACAGTGCTGACGGGATGCCGCCCCTGAGGAGCCTTCCAAGTTTCACTGTGAGACCACGTGCTTGCTCTAGACACGTTCCTGGTTCCACCTCACAACTCTGAAAAATGAATTCTATTTCTGAATTCTATTTATTTCTTTGACATGAAAAATGATTATCTTTCCAGCGATGCTCTTCCTCTGCTCCTAGGCCTTGTTCTCCTTCCACGTCGGCGCCATTTTCACAGTCCCACCGTGGCCTCTACCAGCTTCCTGCGGGCTGCGACAGCCCTGGGTCTTGGACGTCGGACACTACGTTAATATTTCCTTGCTGTTCACCAGGGACAGAGATAGCCCCAATGACTTTGAAGCTCTCCCAGCCTCCCTCTTCATCCTGAGAAAATCTTCCTCCTCCAGCTTTGTATGTTTTTTTTTAAAAGACTTTATTTATTTGACAGAGAAAGATCACAAGCAGGCAGAGAGGCAGGCAGAGAGAGAGGGAGAGAGAGAGGGAGGGAAGCAGGCTCCCCGCCGAGAGGAGAGCCCAATGCGGGACTCGATCCCAGGACCCTGAGATCATGACCTGAGCCGAAGGCAGCGACTTAACCCAATGAGTCACCCAGGTGCCCCGTCCTCCTCCAGCTTTTAGCCGAGGCTTTCTAGGCTTCTTCCCCCAGCGGCTGGGCACAGCTGCAGGTTCCACGATAGAACTGGACGTGGCTGGGCCAGACCCCAGAGCCCATCCACCCCCAAGCCCCATAGCGAAGCACGGTTGGAGGGGATTTGATGCTTGGACTCCTCGCATGACTGGCCCACAGGACAAAACGTGATGTGAACAAAGCTGAAACTACCTCACCCCGGAGAAATGGAAGTCCCACAACTATAAGACGGCTCTTAGAAGAACGGCAGCTAGGGAACCTGGGTGGCTCAGTCAGTTAAGCGTCTGTCTTCACCTCAGGTCAGGATCCCCAGGTCCTGGGATTGAATCCTACGTAGGGCTCCCTGCTCAGCGGGGAGCCTGCTTTTCCCTCCCACTCTCCCTCTCTGTCTCTCTCAAATAAATAAAATTTAATTATTTAATTTAAAAATAAAGGCAGGCTGCCTTGAGGGGAAAATGATTATCGCCGCTTACTTCTTGATATCACCGGCAGATGATGAACATTTACCCACCGGCTCACCTGTTGGTGGTTACAGACAATTACCCTGTTTTTGCAGAGACTGACGGGCGTGAACACAAGTCCCTTCGAAGGAGCTCAGACAGAGGCTGTAGACAACACTGCTTGTCGAGGCACAAGACCCCGTTTTCATCTGCTCTGAATTTGTTTCTCTTAAAATAGCTGCTATCTTGAGGATCTAGCTAAACTGTTTCAATGTGCTTCTCACTATTTTTGTTATTCTTATCTGATCTCTTTAAATGTCCCTCCTTAAGAGTATGGATATATTTTGCTCGTAAGAATAATTATAATAATTTACATTTTTTGGTACCTGTATTATATAGAGAGGCCTTTTTTTTTTTTTTTTTTTTTAGAAAGAAATACTAGAAACTTTTATTGAGAGGTGCCTGGGTGGCTCCGTTGTTAAGCCTCTGCCTTCAGCTCAAGTCATGATCCTAGGGTCCTGGGATCGAGCCCCGCATCAGGCTTCCTGCTGGGGTTGGGGTTGGAGCCTGCTTCTCCCTCTCCCCCTGCTGCTCCCCACCTTGTGCCTTCTCGCTCTCTCTCTCTCTCTGTCAAATAAATAAATAAAATCCGTTTTTAAAAATCTTGATATTGACCTTCAAATTCACCTATCCTTTATGTGAAAATGCGGGTTTAGTTACATGTTATGTGTCAGATTTCTTATCTCTGTTGTTCACCTCAACCTCCCTTTTAGCTCAAAGCAACTTAAAAGCACTGGCCTGAGTCCTACCCTTCTCCTTGGACATGGATTTTAGGTCAGACAGATGCAGTTCTGAACATTGTCTCTGACTATGGGATCTTAGGCAAGCTGTTAAACCTTTTAAAGCTACTGTGTCGTCATGCGTCCACTAGAACTTTTCCCAACACATAGCTGGTACTCAGTAAATGTTCTCATCCCTTTCCCTTCTTTTCCATTGGTTTTCAAGTTCAGTCCTTAAAGCTTCTGGAATCTTGGCAACCACAGTTCTTGTAAGGAGCCAAGGGGCCAGTGCCAGCAGGACCTGAGGGACAGGCAGAGCAGGGAACTGTTACCATGACCCCTTCTGCTTATAGCAGAAATGACTGAAGTCCCCACGAGTCCTGCGCTCCATGTCCTTAGATGCACTTGACTGGGGCAGAGAGAGGAGCCCATCCTGACCTCAGCAAGTGGCCCCAGAAAGCGGTAGGCAGGGGAAGAAGGCTGTAGGCACCTCTCTGTGTTGGCTCATGGGTAGAAAACAATAGCTTTAGGCTAAATAATGCTTTCCATGAGGTTCTTCTCTAAGAACCTTAAGCGCCAGTCAACATTTAACAAATTATTTGAACTAACAATCTTGCTTATCTCTCCACGGCGGTGACTGAATTGGGAGCACCTGGAATGGATACGCACGCAAGACATTATGGGTAAGTTCTGACAGCAGGAAGGATGGAGAAAAGTTTATCTTGACCCCACAGAGTGTGGGAGAAGGAAGAGAATTTATTCCTGATGCAGTTTGATTCCTAAAGACAGTTTGATTGCCAGGATATCAGGAAGGTCACATTACCTATCCGGATCTCAGTTTTCTCTGGAAAATGAGGTTATACCAGGAGAGGACTTTTCTGTCTCTGCTGTCCGTAATTCCAAGTGTGTGCCCTTTTTAAAAGCTGACATAGTATCTCCTCGTTTCACGTGTCCATTATCCATTTGACTCAGGACATTTTTTTCCTGGTTGAGGATGATTTGGGGGGTTAGGCAAACTCTCAGCAGCTGCCCCACCTCTGCTGTCCTACCTTCCAAGGGCAGTCGCATCCTTGCCCTATCCTTCATAAATGCCATGCTGGTTTGAAGTCCTGAGAACATTATCAATACCCAGGACTGTGTTGGGTCCTTTCATCAGCAAGCACACCATGTTTCCTTTACTACCATTGAAAGGGGTTCTTGAAAGTTCTTATCAAAGCAGCAGCTTGCTGAAAAACCGCTTCTTAACCCTTCTCGAATGGTGATGTCTGAAGTTTTCCTCCAAAGGGGACAGAACTGTAGAGTTTCAGAGCAGATAGAGTATGTAAATTTCAATGAGTTCTCAAACTTGAGCAGGCATCAGAATCACTAGGAGTCTCCAGCTTGCTGGGTCCCACCAGCAGTATTCAGCTTAGTGTATCTAGGGAAGGGTCCAGAAGGTTTCATTTCCAATAAGTTCCCAGATGGTATTGACCCTGCCATTCACATGACCACATTTTGGGTCCCCTTAACTAGCCCAGCTCCCTTATTAACAGACAAGGAGACTATGGCTGGGAAAATTGAGCCCAAGAAAAATTAAAATCCAAGTATTCTCATTCACTCCCCAGTGACTTTCAGTCAAAAACAACTTTTTTATTTGGGCTGTAGGCCAATAGTTTTCAAGCTTTTAATAATAATAATAAAAAAAATCCCTTAGGGCACAAGTATAAATACTCTAAGAACTGCTAGATCCTGATTCAATGTTTTTAGAACAGGGTTCTTCACCTGCTGCACATCGCCTTCAGAAACTCTGATGTCATTCATCCAGGTGTCAGGCTTTCCAAAAGCTCTGCAGATGATTCCACAGGTGGGAAATGGGAGAAGCCCTGGTCTGAAGGAAGGCCTGGGCATCACAGGTAATATGGGTACAGCTTCGGGCTGGTCCAGATTTTGCAGGCAAATGCTTTCCTGGTCTTGCCTCCTGCTCTAGGAACCATCAAGGAGCAGCAGTGGTGCCAGTTTGCTGTTTGAGAGGCAAACAGTAGAAGTGGGGAGCATTGATGGAGAAGCTCGGACCAAAGAGAATGGAGGCCATCTGGTGGGGGGGGGGTGTGATCTTTTTTTTTTTTTTTTCCTTGTGTATGTTAACATTTATTTTTGATATATTTATTCTTTTTTATTGAAATACAATTGACATAGAGCATTATATTTAGTTTCAGGCATACAGCCTAATTATTCCATATATGTATATACGGTGAAACAATCCCCACAGTTCAGTCTAATAACCAACGGCAACCACAGAGTTAAAAATTTTCTTTCTTATGATGAGACCTTTTAAGATTAACCCTCTTAGCAACTTA
The DNA here is from genome assembly GCF_964662115.1 of Mustela nivalis. Classification (NCBI taxonomy): domain Eukaryota; kingdom Metazoa; phylum Chordata; class Mammalia; order Carnivora; family Mustelidae; genus Mustela; species Mustela nivalis. The sequence goes on from NC_139024.1 coordinate 26,277,517, forward strand.
GAAATACACAACACGTATCACTAACTATAGTCACTGTGTTGTACATTACAACCCCAGGACTTCTTTATTTTCTAACTATAGGTTTATACTTTTTTGACTACTGTGGATGTGTGATTTTATTTTATTTTTTTAAAGATTTTATTTATTTATTTGACAGATCACAAGTAGGCAGAGAGGCAGGCAGAGAAGAAGGGGAAACAGGCTCCCCGTTGAGCAGAGAGCCGGATGTGGGACTCGATCCCAGGACCCTGCGATCATGACCTGAGCCGAAGGCAGAGGCTTAACCCACTGAGCCACCCTGGTGCCCCTGATGTGTGATTTTAAATCTTTAAACTCCCTCATTCACCTTCCTTGGCCCCCTGTAGCTTCCTTTGGAAAACCAGAGTCAGAAGCTTACTGCCTGCTTCTGGTGCCCAGAATGAGAGAATGCTTTGGCTTTGACTTCTGAGGTGTCTCTTCTAGCTCCAAGATTCATTATGAGACCTGAGCAGTCAATGTCTTCTCCCTGAGTCCAACTGTAATTCTTTTGTAATATAGGAATATTAATATCTGCCATCTTTACCTTTGAAGAATTTCGTGAGAACCCAACTTAGCGCACTGTGGAAACTAGAAAGCACTATAAAAATGAGACCTATTATTGTATTAACCAGTGACACATACACGGGGGATTAAGGTGAAAGAAACATCTCTTGACTAAATCATATCCAGATATTCTCTTGGACCTTGTATCTCATTTGTCCTTGCTTCCAGGTGCATCTATTCAAATCTAAAACCCAGAAAACCTGAGTGTACCATCCTGTGAGCATTTTAACAAGATATGTTTCTTCTCAGATAATGGGGAAACAGATCTTTTTAAAGATGTCTGAGAAGAACAACATCCGAATTTTAAGGAATAAAATCCCAACTAAAAATTCTAGAAGTCTTGTATTTCTTATAGCTTGAGAGGTGGATGAGGAACTTATGGGTTAGTAATGCTGTGTGTATATTTAATGCAGTATGGGTGTTTATAGGTTGGAATGACAAGAGGTCCTAGAAATGCTTAGATAAAATACTTTGTCCTATAGGGCACCTGGGTGGCTTTCCGTTTGGCTCAGGTCATGATCCCAGATCTTGGGATTGAGCCCTGCATCAGGCTCCCTGTGTTCCCTCTCTCACTATTTCTTTCTCTGTCAAATAAATAAATAAAATCTTTAAGAAAATAAAATAATTTAAAAGACTTTCTCCTAGACAAGTTACCTTATCAGTGCCTTTTCAGTGTGATGAACTCTACATTGACAGCCTGTGTCTTCTGCATAAGAACCCATAAATTTATCACTCACAAATACATATTTTTCCTGGGAGGAATTTTCCTAGGCAAATTTATCAATCATATGAAATACTGAAAAATCCAGTAGTAGCTAGGAGGCAAGGTTAAAACGGTTTCAGAAAGCGAGTGAAGAGTGCCCTCTGGTGGTATTAGGCAGTAACTGACATGCGTCAATGCTTGGTCTTTGATCGTCATTATTAAACTACAGTTCTACAGTTCCTTAAAGTCAGACTTTCATCCTAACCATTAGAAATTTTTACACTTCCAGTGATCCATTATGCAGTGTACTACATTAGGACATGCTGTTTATACTATGTTGTGTTATGTTATGTAGGTTATCTTTTACATAGTGCTAGAGAAAATTTCAGTTAGACTGCTCCATTAAGAAATGATTTAGGGGCACCTGGGTGGCTCAGTCGTTAAGCGTCTGCTTTTGGTTCAGGTCATGTTCCCAGGGTCCTCTCGGGCTCTCTGCTCAGCAGGAAGCCTGCTTCTCCCTCTCCCACACCCCCTGTTTGTTTGTGTTCCTTCTCTTGCTGTGTCTCTCTGTGTCAAATAAATAAATAAAATCTTAAAGAAAAAAAAAAGTGTTTTTTAAAAAATGATTTTTAATTAAAAAGAAGCACTAGAGGTTGCTAATATAACACTTCCAAATGAGATCTCTTAAATAATTAGATCTTGGCCCGCAGCTTGTTATTGCTTGTTTCCTTATTTTGTTTTTGGGTGGGGCTGGGGTTTGCATTGGAACATTTAGCTATTGTGATGGGGTTCTAATGGAACATGTGGAATCTTTGGCAGGTTTGGGAACTAACCACTGGGATAATCTAGTGTGATTCTAGAGGAGCACAGAATATTGGACCAAATGTTAGTGCAGGGTCCCTTCCAACCGCTCTGTTCTATGTTAAATTTTCCCTAGCAATCTGATGCATCTCACTAGTTTGGAAATGTTGTACAGTATTTATACACAAAAAGAAAATAATGACCTACAAATAGAGCGGGCAGTGGCACGCCTCCAGATGGCTTCAACAACAGCTCCTCTCACTTCAACCCCTCCTTTGTATTTTCCAAATTTTCCACCTTAAGAAAGTTGGTCATGATGAGATTCTATTGTTTTTTTAAGATTTTATTTATTTATTTGACAGAGATCACAAGTAGGCAGAGAGGCAGGCAGAGAGAGAGGGCAGGAAGCAGGCTCCCTGCCGAGCAGAGAGCCCAATGCAGAACTCGATCCCAGGACCCTGGGATCATGACCTGAGCAAAAGGCAGAGGTTTAACCCGCTGAGCCACCCAGGCACCCTTCTATTGTTTTTAAAGGATTGTTTTGGGTGAGTGGCCAAAGCAACTTCAACCTAGGACTAGCTAAACTAATATCTGGACCAGCCAATGAAAATTACTTGTACAGAATTAATTTCACAAAGAAAAAAGGGGAATTTGAAGAACCAATGTAGAGATAACTGTAATGGCCTGAGTATGTGACATAATGATCTATCTAAATGAAATAAGTGAGAAATAGAACTTGAAATATCTGACATGTGAGTAGTGAAGCCACACTTCTAGAAGAAAACATGGAAAAGCACCAAAGGACCACAAAACAATAATACAATTATTTGAACCAATTCGAATGTAAATATAGTTTGATTCTTAAGTTGTCTTTCCTTGCACTCTGACTTTGCCATATTGCTGTTAACGGTAGCACACGAGTCCAGTATTCTTAACAAAAGAGCAAAACTAACCATGTTATTTGGGGTACATGCAAAACCCCCAAGGTTAGAGTTGGTACTTTAAAGAAATGAAAACTGGAGCAGGCAAATAGCTACAGATCCTAAGCAGCTGAGAAATTAAATAATGATGGGGCACCTGGGTGGCCCAGTGGGTTAAGCCTCTGCCTTCAGCTCAGGTCATGATCTCAAGGTCCTGAGATTAAGCCCCGAGTCGGTCTCTCTGCTCAGCAGGGAGCCTGCTTCCTCCTCTCTCTCTGCCTGCCTCTCTGCCTACTTGTGATCTTTGTCTGTCAAATAAATAAATAAAATCTTTAATAAAAAGAGAGAGAGAGATTAAATAATGGAGATCCTTGTCCTTCATAAAACAGCTAGCATCTTCAAAACACTGATTAATTTTAGAAACAAAGTACACAAATGTATCCTAGATAGGAAACTTTTTAAAGTAGAAATTTTGTTTTGTTTTAAGAGATTCTATTTGTTTGAGAGAGAGCGTGTGGACACGCACACAAGTGGAGGGGAGCAGTGGGCAGAGGGAGAGGCAGAAGCAGACTCCCACTGAAAAGGGAGCCTGACTCAGAGCTGGATCCCAAGCCCCTGAGATCTGACGACCTGAGCCAAAGGCTGACACTTAACTGACTAAGCCACCCAGGTGACCTGACATTTTTTTTAAGAAACATGCAGTCTCAGAAGTATTAACCATTTTCCAGATACCTAAAACCACTTCAGAAGGAGTGTGTGTGTGTGTGTGTGTGTGTGTGCACGCGCGCATGCGCACACTGGGGGGGAAGGGGATTATAAAAGGTAACATATGCTGATTTCTAAATTGAGGATGACAGAAATAATTTGAGCAGCGGTAAAAGCTTTTCTTTTAAGTTTCAGTTGTTTCTAGAAAGTAAAGCAGACAAGAAACCCTATAGTTTTTTGAGAGGAAAAAAATCAATTTCATGAAAATAATGAGAAAACTGGAGCAGAATCTATCACAAAATGATAGATTGTAACATAAGCAATTTTTTTTTATTTAGTAGCCTACCAGGCAAAGCTTCATAGAAAGGTTCTTACAAAAAGCTATGTAAGAGGTGGAAATGGGAGTAGGTTGTACAAATGTAGCATTTTGTGTACACATAAGGAAAGCCTAGGATTCTGGGGCTTTCTATTATTCTGCTGTTCTTTATTACAAAAAAGGAAAAGAAATATTAATTGTGGAAATATCCTGGATTCCCCCTATTCAGTTGTCAGTCTCCTACCTATGGTTTAAGCACTGTAACTTTGTTCTTTTCTCCAGTGTAACTCCCTGGAGAGGACAAATGCAGTGAGCCAGGCTTCTCCAAATCAGCACTTGGGTGCGCCACCATAAAATGCTTGTGTATTTCTAAACATTATAAATGCTCAGATCACCTGAAGCCACCGCTTCTCAATGATGCTCTAGGGAGCTTGTGCCCACCCCCTTCAAATGGCTACTTCAAGTCCTCCAAAATGGCAACCCCCCCCTCCCCACCAGCACTGGAGGATGAGGAAAGCACCATTCACTCTGTTAGCATCCAGCCAAAGGCTGGACTAAGGTGAGACCAGAGAGGTGCTCAGGGCAAGGTACCACCCTGAACATGGACACTTCTTTACATTTTATACCATAGCCACCTCTTGCCTCCTAGTTGTGGCCCTGATCTCCTCAGCGGCAGTTTTCTGCTGAGTCTTTTCAGTCAGTGACTTGAAAGGAATCTGTAGAAAGATTTCAGGGAATACCTTCTTTGCGACCCCTCTTCCCTGGGATTGGTCTGTCAATTTTCTGTTGCTTTGGCAGTCCTGAATTTGTTTCCTCAGCTCAGGAAGAATGCCACTTCCCTTTGGGGTTATATCATTCTGTGGTGTCTTCAGGGAACTGGAAAGTGCCCTTAGGGGGAAAGCTGGGGGTAAATGGGTGCTCATCTCCTATGCTTTTTTTTTTTTTTTTAAGATTTTATTTATTTATTTGACAGATAGAAATGACAAGTAGGCAGAGAGGCAGGGTCGGGGGTGGGGAAGCAGGCTTCCCGCTGAGCAGAGAGCCGGATGTGGGGCTTGATCCCAGGACCCCAAGATCATGACCTGAGCTGAAGGCAGAGGCTTTAACCCACTGAGCCATCCAGGCGCCCCCCCTTTTTATTAACATATAATGTATTATTTGCCCCGGGGTGCAAGTCTGTGAATCATCAGGCTTACACACTTCTCAGCACTCACCATATCACATACCCTCCTCAATATCCATCACACAGCCACTCTATCCCTACCACCCCCGCCCTCCAGCCACCCTCAGTTTGTTTCATGAGATTAAGAGTCTCTTATGATTTGTCTCCATCCGATCCCATCTTGTTCCATATTTTCCCTCCCTACCCACCATGACCCTCCACCTTGCCTCTCAAACTCCTCCTATCAGAGAGATCATATGATAATTGTCTTTCTCTGATTAACTTATTTCGCTTAGCATAATACCCTCTAGTTCCATCCACATCATTGCAAAAGGCAAGATTTCATTTCTTTTGATGGCTGCATAGTATTCCATTGTATATACCACATCTTCTTTATCCACTCATCTGTTGATGGACATCATGCCCTTTCCATAGTTTGACTATTGTGGACATTGCTGCTATAAACATTCAGATGCACGTGCCCCTTCGGATTACTACATTTGTATCTTTAGGGTAAACCCAGTAGTGTAATTGCTGGGTCATAGGGTAACTCTATTTTCAACTTTTTGAGGAAACTCCATACTGTTTTCCAGAGTGGCTGCAACAGCTTGCATTCTTACCAACAGCATAGGAGGATTCCCCTTTCTCCGCATCCTTGCCAACATCTGTCATTTCCTGACTTGTTAATTTTAGCCATTCTGACTGGTGTGAGGTGGTATCTCATTGTGGTTTTGATTTGTATTTCTCTGATGCCAAGTGATATTGAACACTTTTTCATATGTCTTTTGGCCATCTGGATGTCTTCTTTGCAGAAATGTCTGCTCATGTCATCTGCCCATTTCTTGATTGGATTACATGTTCTTTGGGTGTTGAGTTTGGTAAGTTCTTTATAGATTTTGGATAATAGCCCTTTATCTGATATGTCATTTGCAAATATCTTCTCCTATTCTGTCACATGTGTTTTGGTTTTTTGACTGTTTCCTTTCTGCGGAGAAGATTTTTGATCTTGATGGAGTCCCAATAGTTCATTTTTGCCCTTGCTTCCCTTGCCTTTGGCAATGTTTCTAGGAAGAAGTTGCTGTGGCTGAGATCAAATAGGTTGCTGCCTCTGTTCTCAAGGATTTTGATGGATTCCTGTCTCACACTGAGGTCTTTCATCCATTTTGAGTCTGTTTGTGTGTGGTGTAAGGAAATGGTCCAGTTTCATTCTTCTGCACGTGGCTGTCCAATTTTCCCAACACCATTTTTTGAAGAGACTTTTTCCATTGGATATTCTTTCCTGCTTAGTCAAAGATTAGTTGACCATAGAGTTGAGGGTCTATTTCTGGGCTCTCTACTCTGTTGCATTGATCTATGTGTCTGTTTTTGTGCCAGTACCAAACTATCTTGATGATGACAGCTTTGTAATACAGCTTGAAGTCTGGAATCGTGATGTTGCCAGCTATGGTTTTCTTTTTCAACATACCTCGGGCTATTTGGGGTCTTTTCTGGTTCCATATAAATTTTAGGATTATTTGTTCCATTTCTTTGAAAAAAGTTGATGGTATTTTGACAGGAATTGCATTAAATGTGTAGATTGCTCTGGATAGCAAAGACATTTTCACAATATTTGTTCTTCCAATCCATGACCATGGAAGGTTTTTCCATTTCTTTGTGTCTTCCTCAATTTCTTTCAGGAGTTTTCTGAGTACAGATTCTTTGTCTCTGGTTAGGTTTATTCCCAGGTATCTGATGGTTTTAGGTGCAGTTATAAATGGGATCGACTTCTTAATCTCTTTCTTCTGTCTTGCTGTTGGTGTAGAGAAATGTAACTGATTTCTGTGCATTGATTTTGTATCTTGACACTTTACTGAATTCCTGTATGAGTTCTAGCAGTTTTGGAGTGGTGTCTTTTGGGTTTTCTCCATAAAGTATCATATCATCTGCGAAGAGTGAGAGTTTAACTTCTTCTTTACCAATTTGAATGTCTGTTATTTCTTTTTGTTGTCTAATTGTTGAAGCTAGGACTTCTAGTGCTATGTTTGTTGAATAGCAGCAGTGTCCTATGTTTCTTTCTTTTGAATTTGGTGGCCTCTCAAATGTCTGGCTACATTGGTTGACCTCCAATCCATTCATAAAGTTTTTTCATAATTTATACCATCAAATTCATCTCTTTACTGGTTGACTGAACATGAACTACTTAGTCTTGACTCCAGTTTTTTGTTGATGCTGTTTCTTCTGTCTCAGAGTCTCTTCCTTCTCCAACCAAACCAAACCCAAACCTCCCCCTCCACCTCAATCTTATTTCTTCAAACCACATATGCAATTATCAAAAACTTGTTTCTGAAGAATTTTTCTTGATAAGACATGTTTAATGATGTTAATGGGAAAGTGTAAAAGTTCCCAATCCTATTCAATAAAACCTAATTTTATTTTAAAAAATTCAATAAAACCTCATTTTATTTTAAAAAATTTAAATTAATATTTATTTCCCATAAATATTAATTTATGGGAAATAAATTAGAAGAGAGTTAAGGAAAAATATTAATGGTTATTTCTAGATAATGAAATTGATGAAATATGTCATTGGTTATTTCCAGGTGATGAGATGATGTACTATCTTTTCTTTCAAGGCTCTCCATATTCTTTATAACAAAATACAATGCTACTTATATGATAAAGATACTCTTTTAAATAACGATTATCAATGAAACATTTATGCACTCACTGTCTCACGAGCATGAGATCTTCACATCCTAAAATCGTCTCCACACAAGATGAAATACCTCTACTGAATTAGACATTAAAAAAGGGTTAAGATGGTAAATTATGTGTTTTTGACCATAATAAAAAAGAAAAAGCAGCAGGAGTCATGGTACCACACACACACACACACAAACACACACACTTACACACCCAAAGGAAAAGGAAAAGTGAATCATCCAGGTGTAGAGCAGAAATGAAAATGAGTTTAATTGTCAGACTGGTCAATTTATAGAACACAACAGTTTTATCAAATTGTTTTTATAGTATGCCAATACTATATACATAGTTTGATAAATCTACATTCACATTTTAGATATTTGGTACTGGTATAATCTGGCTTTGATTGTCCTTTTTGAATACTTTAAAACTACTAGGAAAATATTGTAGGAAAATTTTAAAATGGTTTTTCCAAAAGGGTTGAACATTTTTGTGGTTGGGGCACTTTTCATGACCACATGAAGTATGTGTCTCGACCGCCACGCCTGCATAGTCCGTTAGCTAACCCAGGATAATTCCTGATGAGAACAGGACTCACCTTTCCTCATTAAGATTTAGACTGAATGTATTCACCATCTGTATTGTCGCAAGTTCTACATTTCTAATCACTGATATCTGAGGGTAAGTTAAGACTTATGTTCAGAGAGGTGCAGATACTGCCTAAATGGCCTTTTATCCATTCTTTTCTTTAAACAATCATACAAATCATGAAAAATCTCGAAAACTCATCATAAATGCCAACGTTATATGTTTTATTTTTTAATCAAGTAATTTTTAAACCTCAAAATCTCCATAATTGACAGAATAAGACATTAGGCATGAAATGAGAATATAAAATCCATGATCTGCAGAAAGGCAAACAGTACTCCAGTCCCTCAAGATGACTGTACATGAGTGAAATGCCATTCCGAACATCTACTCCTTTTTTGTCCTTTAAAAACATATAGTTCAAGTGTTTTTTTATTTTCACTTGTAAACAACATGAGCCAAAATGGACAATGAGGTAATCTAATTACTACACAGGATAATTTAAAAAACACTAGATAAAACACCATATTAAAGACATATAGAAATCAGTGTTCACTTTGGTCTCTAGTATGGTTAGAGTTGTTAATACCAAAAAGCAACACACACTAATTAAAGCCAGCTTGGTGGTGGGTGCCAGTGGTTGATAGATACTAAGTAATTCAAGAGGTAGTCAACACCATCATTTTCAAGCTGGTAACACTCACAGGTGTTAAGCCACAGATGTATTAAATATTGTAACAGTTTGTCACAGTACAGTACTTTACCATAACTTTGCAGCTTTGTTCCAAATATAAAATTTAAGAACGATTCATAGGTCAACCTCTCACGCTAACTGAACAACTATGACACAGATCACACAACCACCACATCTTAAAGAGGCTGCTGACAGCTATGTAAGACAGAACTTGAGGCTTTTCACGATTTGTTCTTTTCTAAAACAAATAAATCTCATTAAGACATCTAGAAAATTAAAGTCAGTGCAGCTGCACTTGTACACACTTTCCCAAATTTTATAACCGAAGGGGAAATACACATATATATTTTACGATAAACATTTCTCAGAGAAAACAGATAAATTAATTTAAATTAACTTTAAGACTTAATGAGATTTCCCATGTCCTGTATAATTCATCTTACAGTGAATGTTACAAAGTCTATTAACACTTATGGGCTTCTATTCACAAACTAAATACAACTAGCAGTAACTTGGGGCCACACTGGTGCAAAATAAAACTGGGCCAGAATATCTTAAAATATTGGCATTAAAACATCTTATGTTTGTAGATGGATCGATGTTAATACCGTGATGTTTCTTGATCTTTTTCCCTACATTGCACGCCAAACTTCCAAGTTATAAGCAGGTAAAAATCTTTTAAAATGTTTTAGTTGTAAAAATACATCCAAAGTCTTCGAGTAAATACTAGAAATGCAAGTAAAAAAGGTTTCTACTATAATCTGCCATGTATTGATGAATAGCTCCCAGGGCTAAGAGTCGGGCAGAGCATCTTTCTTAGGAATTACACTTGTGTTGACATGGGGTTGAGATCAAGGAGCAACTAGTTCACACACCTCCTGCCCATCCCATTAGTAACCTCCGTAAACTGATGCTTCACACAGACCCTTCTCCTCAGTAGCTAGAAATGGCATTGCACATTTACTCTATGTTCACTCCTTGGCAAACCAGTGCTAGTTCGTTATGTGCCTAGGGCAATAATGCTGAACTATGCTTGGCCTCAGGGCAGCACGAACACACAAATGGAGATTGGCATCCTTTATACTTTTGCCCAGCATGAATACACTCATACACCAACCTCTTCTGCTACCCCTTCCTGCCCTTCGCCTCTGGGCAGAGCAGCTATTTCCAAGATTGCCTCTGTGTTTTGTTTTGCTTAAGTGGAAGGGTGCCCATAAGTCTTTAAATTAAATACCTGATAACTTTAAAGAAATGCTTGGAGACTTTGCTAACTAAATGAGATGTGTCCTCATTCACAAGTGTTTGTTAGAAACATAGAGTTGTGAATTGCTATCTACAATACAGATTAAAAGGTTCTGTACCAGAGGATTATCAGCCCCTGTACGGCTGGAGCAGCACAAAGGTGAGCTATGCATCAACTATGAGGTAGCCTTTTGCTGTAAACAGAATATTTCACCCATGTAAATGGACATGTGCTCACATCAGTGATATTCACATATGCAAGGAGCTTGGGAATTTTGCTTTAGCGTACTTTTCACAGGAAATAAAAATAGGAAAACGGATATCTGATATTTGGAAACTGTGATCAAACTCAGAGGTAGTTATGACTAACATCAGTTCATAATACTTATACAAAGGTCTAAGTTATTTGGTTTGTTTTGAGTAAGCAGGACTGTAGACTATTCTGAAAAGAAACAACAACATTATATGGTATGTTCCCTGAGCAAAGTTCTTTGTCCTGAGTATGTTATGTAATAATGATAGTATTTTTATATAAAAAATAAACCCCAGCTTTTAATAATAAGATAGGTTTGGTATGTGCTCTTGGTTCAGTCTGGTAAGATGCTTAAAATGATTTTAAATTGCACCCATAAGGTCCAGTTATAAAATGCTTTTCTTTCTTTTTTTTTTTAACCAAGATCTTAGCTCTGAACTTTTTATATGTAAACAGGGAATGTCCAATTCTCAAGTCCATAACTTCCTATGTCTATAAGGTCAAGGAACTTTGGTTTGAATTTTCAAAGTGACTTATTATGTTTTGCATTTTTACCGTTAAACCTGCTTATTTTGCCTGCTAAAAATTAAGCAATGCCACTTTGATTTGTCTACATAATTTAAATAAGCTTACAATCCTCACATAAGGCAAGGAAGTACTTCTCTATAGCTATTTATCACATTCAATATCGTCAAAGGTAAGCTTTGCATCACAGCACGTGGATATTCCAGAATACACCGTGGAGAGTCTCACAAACACTGTCCCAGAATTCAAGCTGATAGGTAAAGGGCTGGCGGCCCAGCCGGAGGCATTTGCTCCTCATGGGGCCTTGCTCAAACCGCAGGAACTGCCTAAGACCCTCAGGGCAGGACAAGTTGGGGAAGGAGCAGAAGCTGCTCGGCAGAATGGATCTCATTTGACTCATGCTCTTGTCTTCTTCTGATTATCTGAGCTTACACCAACAGGCTCACACACAATGTTGTCTATTGCCAATGTTAAGCATTATAACTAATCGGTACCTTCTTGGAGATGTTTCAGAAATTTACCCATAACATCTAGAACCAGGAGGACACCAACATTTTTTAAATTTTTTTAAATGACTGAAACCTAAAGGGACCAATAAGAGGACTGGTCCCAGGCCAGCTGACTCACATAATTGAGGACCAACCTGAGAAGCGTCTCTATCTCCATTACTGAATGTCCACCCTGAATGCACCGTTTCGGTTACTTCAGCATGAGTAATGAAGGGAACCTCTGTCAAATTCATTTTAATGTACGAAATTCTTGTCGCTTCTGGTGGGAGAGGCCCAGCCCCTTGGCCCCAGGCCCATCACTCCAGCTGCCTGCCACCAAATGCTGCACTTTTCAATATCCTTCCCAGGGCAAACGTATTGGGCAATTATGAACACCCACTTAAATGTTCATTCTCAACCCCGGTATTTTATTCTCACCTGTGCTGTTTTGTTTTAGAAACAAGTCAGATAACTCTCTTGGGGGAGGGGGGGTAATAAAAAACAGCCACAAAAAAAAAAAATTACACCAATGACTGGAGCTTTCCTCCAAAGTCTTCAGTAGTAAACAAGGAGACCCCTGCTCGAAGCGGTGGTTTGGACTGACTTCGTCAAGGGAAGCTGCTGTTGCCACAACCCCTTCAAAACTTCACAACACATAAAAGATTATAATGAGCTGGTATCAAAATACCACTGAAAACAATCAAGTCACTACGTTACTACATTACCCTCCCCCTTCATTTTTCTGAATAGGCGTCTAACTCACAATCAAAATGCTTGAATTAAAAACATGGAAATATCGGCACGGAAATTACACATTCATTGTCTTTTCTGGAGCTCTGTATCCCAGATTCCAAAAAGCTTATGGCAGTCAGAGGCATGTGGAGTTAAGGTACTGCCTTCAAAGGGGGTGGGCGTAGGGAGAAAATTCTCTATAGATAACAAGAAAAAGAGGCAATCCCAAACTTGGGAAAACTAATGACATAAAACCTTTAGTACCATATGATTGGCAGCTCTGAGATCTGAAGTAGCCTTTGGTTCACACAAAAGGTAACAGTCATGTTTTTATTTTAATGTAATATAAAGGGAGTGGTATTTCAAGAAAAAAAAAACCTCCAGGGGTTAGCTTTGAAACCATCTAAAATGCTTCCTGCGGGTTTTCGATTCTCGGGGCTGTCCAATTCCGTGAGGGAGGGTGTGTGCTTCTATCTAGAGACGCACATACATAAAGACAAATCTGCTTTATATACGTGTCCACATTCCTGTATCGATGCCTCCTACACACACACACACACACACACACACACACACACACACACACACTCAGGCTCTCTCCCTCTCATACATGCACATACAGATATACATAGTATTTCATTCTCTGAATAACATAAAACATGACACCCTGCTCAAATGTAATTTGCTTAGAGTGATTTGTCTGTTTAAAAAAATTCACAGTTCCTCAACAGTAGTTAAAAATCCCAAGTCAGCTGCTGCTGTGAAATACTGCTCCCCTGTACTTGCATGAGGTAGACTTCCCAACCGGGGAAAGAAAATGATACACTTAGGAAGAAGCACTATGTCTTTTTCCTTTTTTGAACAGAAGGCCCCTTTTTGCTTGGTTCTTCCGGCGCTGCAGAGGACTTCGCTGAGGAAGCTTCTTGAGAGGACCTGCCTGGCCATTCTGAGATCTCGAACCTGGCCTCCTGAGGAAACGGCGGGGACGTGCAGCCGTGCCCTCCCCCCAGCTCTCGAGGAAAAGTCGAAGTGCATGGCTGTGCTTCTGCTTCCTGTCTTCCCTGAGAACTGGCGGGCGGCTGCGCCACAGTCTTGTGTGGGCAGTTGGCCACCATGTGTGCGATGCTCTGACAGTAATGGCACTTCTTTGGCTGAGGAGGTAGACTACATTCCTTAGCATGATGATCAAGGCCACCACAGTTGTAGCATCTGCAACAAGAACAGCAGAAACGTCTCAGCAGCGGGGAGCAAGTGTCATAAAATGTGTTACAAATTAAAAAAAAAAAAACTTTCAATGAGGTCAGCCTGTTTTAATGTGCCCTCTTAATAAGTATGTAATGCTATTGAAGTATGTAATGCTATTTTTAAAAAGGATTTTATTTATTTATTTATCAGAAAGACAGAGAGAGAGAGAGAGAGAGACACCGCACAAGCAGGGGAAGCAGCAGGCAGAGGGAGAAGCAGGCTTCCCACCGAGCAAGAAGCCCAATGTGGGACCCATCCCAGGACCCTGGGAACATGACCCAAGCTGAAGGCAGACGCTTAACCCACTGAGCCACCCAGGCGTCCCTGAAATGCTGTGTGCTTCCAAGACCATCTCACCAAAATGCTCTCACGAAGTTATAGAGCTATTTGTGCTAAACGCAACAGTCAATGAAAAACGAGTACTAAAACATGAAACACTAGTCACTTCCATAGAGAAATGACTTTTTTTAAAGACTTGACAGGTTCTTTTAAGAGAACAGTGTAGTCCACTAGAGGGCAGCCAATGTTCAACAAAAAACCACCAGCTCGCTTTAAAAAGAAGCCCTTTAAAAAAACAAAGCTGTTGTGACATAGAAATACACACTGGGAATGCACTCCGCAATTGAGAAAATTATAGACCAAATTAAATTTCATTTCTTTAACAGTTCTTTGCGTGTTAACTATGTTGACTGTGGAAACCAGATGAACTGAAAGAATTTTATCAAGGGAAATTTGATATATGTCAGATGTCTATGGTGAGTGATATCTGGAAAATTACCAAGTAATTTTAAAGCAATACAGTAAGTATTTGAATCAGAGGAAGCTATAAAAGCTTCTAAATTCTGGGAAGAATTTATTTTCTTTTCCCTCTGTAAGAAATTAGTTTTCCTTTCAGGTAACTTATTTTAAATTGAAATAAACCTAAATCTACCCTTAATTAGTATTTCAATGCAGACTGGGGGCATGGCTTTGTGTGAGATGTCCGAAAATCTGACTTTGTTTCTAAAAGCTGAACAAGTAAATTATTTGGGAGATATATTTGCTCAAACTTAGTCAGATTTTCTTTGAAAATTTTACATTCAAAACAAGCAGAGAAAATAATATTGTATACTTACAAAGGTTTTTAATCTACTTGTTGAGTATAGAATGTGCTAGTTTTGTCTCCAAATGAAATTTTTTAAGAGTTTTCTGTTTTAAATTTATTTTCAAATACATTTATGAATCTGTAATTCTTAATACGAAGCACAGACGACAGGTCACAACATTTTTAAAAAAAGATAACAAGAAAGTGATACCAGTGAGCATCAATATAAGACTATAATGACAAAAATTAATTATAATTATGTATGTATGTGTGAGAGAGAGGGAGAGAACAGCAAGTTTAACAACATATACTACCATATATTTCAAAGACAAATGACTAAACTACTAACCAACCGAGCAGTATATGTAGGACAATTAGTATTCTGTTTTCTGGGTCAACGTATGAAGAGTATTTTGTTGTTATGTGTTTTGTTTAGTTTTTACCAGGCAGAAATTAGGGTACCTATGGCCTATTTCTTCAGTTACCAATATTACCTTACAGATATTAGAATAACAGATTCACAACATGGGCTTTCGTTCTTTGTAATAATTAACAAATATTTACTCCAAGGAAAAGGAATGCATCATATTTTTTAAAATTTAAGGGAAGAACTGAAAATCCACTTTTTCTGATTATTTATTGTGCAATTATATACCTTAATAAAATAATATTACAATCCAGATTCAACACTGTTTCAGCCATGTGTTCTAAGAGATCGTGCAAAATTCAAGAATAAAAATTACCAATGAAGGGTTGAAATTCGGGTCCCCCAAATAACACCCTCAAAAATGGCATCTTTGAAAAATATAACCATATTACTTCTCAATAATGTTTTCCTACACAGTTTTCTTCTACCATGGATTAAGTGAATTCTTAAATTAAATTTGCACATCTACAAAATGTCTCCTTTTGAATTTAATTCACTTCCTTGAGGATAACATCCACTCAGGAGCTCATTGTCGAAGAGGAGAAAATAGGTTAAAGCCTTCAGTAATAGAACAGGCTCTCCTGCGGACACATCAATTTCATCCATCACTGTGGTGTGCGCAGCGTTACCCAATGCAGGGATCCGTTTACCAAGGGCCTCACGTCAGGATTCCACTTTTACAAATGGGGCCTTCCATCGTATTCTGTATGTGCATTTACCATTACATTTGGGTTTAAAACATCATTTTAAAGGATACTGTATAATGTTTTGTTTCCTTGCATCTTGATCTACTCCATTCATTCACTTTCCTAGCTTCTCAGATATGTGTTATCATGAGGCCAGACTGTGTTCCACACTGAAAAGATTTGCATTCAGTGGATATGTGCTCAGTCTTAAAAGCAGGAGTGGTATTTATTCCCCTCTTCTATTTAATCATTCAGCGTCAATCACACTTACTAAGAGTGCAGATCACACCCCATTATGAAGCCCTGTCCTTCCCCAAGGACTGATACCAAAATGGAAATGTTCAGCTACCTTTCAGCCCACAAATGATACCACACCACACACCCCGTACAAGCTCTACATGGTACTTGTTTCAGTGTCCACACCTCTCCCAATCAGCTGGCTTTTGTTAATTTGAATGAATCTTAACATCTGATGTGAGCATAAAAATGGCATGTGTGCCCTTGTATAGTTACATGCTTAAGAAATATAAGGACCCAGACTCACAAGCAAAAGACTACACATGAAAAAAACCATAATCATACTTCATTATACATTCCTATACCCAACAATAAAAAATAAAATCATACATAGTATTTTATAAAACGATGAACCAATAGCACAAAGGATATTTTACCTATTGAACATAAAGTAAAATAAAAATGTTTAGATTAGTCTCAGAACTTAATCAAGTTCTTTGTAAAATTATAAATACTTTAATTCTAATGAGTTAGCACATTCTACAGATATTACTTCTTATTTAAGATGCTTTTGAAGATGGAAAATAACAATAAAAATGGAGCCTATTTTTTAAAAAATTATCAAAATAAGATGAACATTTTTAAATGAAACAATGCCAACAATAGATATAGTAGGATAGAAGCATCTAAAATAGCAAAATAAATAAAAGCAAATATTTAGGGCTTGAGAACTATATAATTATGTTATGAAATAAGTAATTAGGGGGGGTCTTAACAAACTAAGCCTAAACAATGACATTACTTAATACGTTAATCAAACATATGCAAAGTTCTGAGGATTCCAAAACAAAAATGAAAATTCTCATCCTGAAATCAGAATTCAGATCTGCTATGACCCTTTGAAAAATTCTCATTTTTGAGGTCCAAGCTGCAGAACAACTAATTTATGTTTTCAAATGATAATAGTAACAAGGATTAGAACTGAGCTCAATTGAAAACCACTAGGTTAGAATACGGATGTTAATTTTTTAAATGATACCTCAATGATTTAGATGAAATAATTAATCAATTGTATGTTCTGCCTGGATCTCAAAAGTGATAATAACTTGGGGAGAGGGATGATACTTGATGGAGAGCCAGCTTTGCTTATCTAAAAGTGTAATGGGAGTAACAGAAGATAGGCACTTCTAAGTATTTGGAAGTGTTAACTTTGTAAGAATTTATATGGAAAATTAAATCTACATTCTGGGGGGCTTGAAGGGGCATTAAGGACAATGATACAGAGATCTGTAAGCGTCTCAAGAACAAACAAATACTGAGACAACAGTGAGTCCAGTAGTATCGAGGAGAGAAAATGGAAAAGAGGACATAAAAATCCAGGGAAAAGAAAGATGTGAAAAACAATCAATAAAGTTTCCAAGCGGGAGAACAGAAAAGTCACAGATTGGAAAGAATTCCAGAAACCAATTTGGAGAAAGGATAACTGACTCTTTGAAGAGATTGTTTATCAATCTTGATACAGTCCAACTAAAATCCGGAAATGATACTAACGACATTCATGACTACAGTTTTTTCATTTTATTTTTAAAGATTTATTTATTTTAGAGCGAGGGTGTGAGAGAGGGCGAGTGGGGAGAGGGACAGCGGAAGGAGGAGAGAATGCTTAAGCAAACTCCCTGATGAATGCAGAGCCCCAAGGGGGCCCGATCTTATGACCCTCAGATCATGACCTGAGCCAAAACCAGGAGTCGGATGCTTAACCGACAGAGCCACCCAGGCCCTCCAGTGTAGTTTTGGATTTTAATATGACTAATTCAATTGTCTGCCAATCAACCCAGCCCACCTGGGAGTGTGAGATGCCAGTGTGGGAGTGGGAGGAGGTGGATGGCAGAAATGCTATCAAAGAACCTAAGAGAGCTAAAGAAAAGGAACAGATCCAGAGAAGCTTTTGATGGAAGCAATTTGCCCACCCCGTACCTCCTGAGAGTCACAGATTCTTCCAGAAGGCCCCATTTCCTTTTGATAGTGTCCATACATTCTAAATTTACACCTGGGTATAGTTTATTCACTTCACAGGATCTGCCCCCATATACCAAGAGGAGAGCTAGAATACTTGGATAAATCACAGAGTTGGAAAAGCCTTTCAATAATGCACACATTTTCAGATCTCTATCAAAGCAACCTATTCTTTACATGAATCTGTTCCTTGTATCTCATTCTTCTTATATCAACTCTTGAAACTGTAAGCCAACTCAGCAATAAAACATTTTAGTAAGATTAATTTTTATATATTTTTCTTAAGCACAGTGGTAAAAACATTGAGTTTTTAAAAATACTGGCTAGTGGTGATTCATGACTTAAAAGTTGGGGCACCTGGAGGGCTTAGTCATTAAGTGTCTGCCTTTGGCTCAGGTCATGATCCCAGGGTCCTGGGACTGAGTCTGGCCAGGGTTCCCTGCTCAGTGGGAAGCCTGCTTCTCCCTCTCTGACTTCCTATGCTTGTGTTCCCTCTTGTGCTGCGTCTCTCTGTCAAATAAATATATAAAATATTAAAAAAAAAAAAGTTTCTTATGGAACAAATACATATTTAACACCAAAAAAAAGTATGTGTATCTGTATGAAGCCAGTATCCCCCTAAATTACCTTAACTCACGTGAAAAATAAAATGAGTTATAGAGTAGGGCTGAACATATTGTTAGCAGAATTAAAATAATAATAGAAATAATAAGAAGTTGGGACGCCTGGGTGGCTCAGTTGGTTGAGCAGCTGCCTTCGGCTCAGGTCATGATCCCAGCGTCCTGGGATCGAGTACCACATCGGGCTCCTTGCTCTGCAGGGAGCCTGCTTCTCCCTCTGCGTCTGCCTGTGTTCACTCTCTCTCCCTCTCTCTCTCTCTGACAAATAAATAAAATCTTACAAAAAAAATAAATAATAAGAAGTTTAATTTATTAAAAGCTTACTATGTTCCAGACACTGTATAGAAGGTTTCTAATGTGTTATATAATTTACTTTTCCCCACCAAACCCTATAAAGTAGGTACTATAACATCTCCTTTGTGTTGATGAAACAACTAAAATTTGAGTTTACAAAGAAGGAAATTTTAATTGAAAATAATTTCCCCTGCATTTTCTTTAAAGATTTTTTTTTTTTTTTGGACAGTAGGCAGAGAGGCAAGCAGAGAGAGGGGGAAGCAGGCTTCCTGCTGAGCAGAGAGTTCAATGCGGGATCATGACCTTGAGCCTAAGGCAGAGGCTTTAACCCACTGGCCATCCAGGCACCCTTTCCTTGAATTTTCATTATATGAAAAATTATACCTAACAATAGATGAAAATTTTATTACATGTAAGTCTAAAAAATAGAGTCTTAAATTTAAAACAGCAACACACACATACAGATTTGCAACAGATTATTTCCCAAGATGTGGCTCACTGCTGAGGAGGAGATGAGTGTCTCTCACTGAATGATCCCATCTATGCCATGAAGGTTGGGACTAATCTAGTACAGAGTTTTCAATGCCAATGCCCAGTTTTATTTCTATTCCTCTTGTACCATAGGTGGAAAATTTTTGTCTAAAAATTAGTAAATAATTTTCCCATTTTCCTTAATCATATATGTTTAAGTCTGTAAGTCAGAACTGCAGGATGACATGTTATAATCAGAGCTATCAAACTAGCTCAATAAAATGCCAGTCAAAATAAAGAACTCTGACATTTTAGTTAGCCCATGAAGACATATTATGATGTGAATGATTTATTTAGGCCTTGAAATAAATACTACGATGAGATTCTACTGGTTGGAGTGAATGTAAATTGAGATGGCGTCTTTTAGAGGGCGATTTGACAGTATATTTAAAAATATTATATGGCACATATATTTAAAAAATAAAATAAAATAAGTATTATATAGTACATATATTTTAAAAATAAAAATATGGTACATACTCTCCCACCCAACAACACCAACTCCAAAAATCTGCCTGTTGAGATACACTATTACATTAGAAATAGTGTTGCCCGTATCAGTAAAAAATAGAAAAATCGAATGACAATAGTAATACTAACAATAATAATAAATGCTTGGGATCAAAACTGGATGATCTGCTCCAGAACTGACGTTCTTCACCACTGAGCTACAAATGTGTGGAAATGGAAAGGAAATGAGAGCCCACGTATATCAAGAAACGCTGCAGATATTGAAAGAAATGAAGTAAAAGAACAGTTTTTTAGATCTGTGTGTATCCAAATGAAAAGATCTCCAAAATAAATTAAGTAAAAAAGGCAAACCACAGGATAACACATATAGTATAATACTACTTATGTTTATGCTGTATATGCTTCTAGGTAATAGTACGCATTTTTTCAAATGCATGGAAGTGGTAAACTCAAAGGGGTTACATCTGAGGGGAAGAGAGGTATGACGTGAAGGAGGACTTCCATGTTTACTCTCTAATTTTTGTAGAGTTTCCTTTTTATTTATTTTTTATTATTTATGTCTTTATTTTTATTTTTAGAGAGAGAAAGGGAGTATGCGTGGTGGTGAGGGACAGAAGGAGAGGGATAAAGAGAATCTTTTTTTTTTTTTTTTAAGATTTTATTTATTTATTCGGGGGGCGGGGAGAGCAAGCACAGGCAGACAGAATGGCAGGCAGAGGCAGAGGGAGAAGCAGGCTCCCTGCCGAGCAAGGAGCCCGATGTGGGACTCGATCCCAGGACGCTGGGATCATGACCTGAGCCGAAGGCAGCTGCTTAACCAACTGAGCCACCCAGGCGTCCCAGATAAAGAGAATCTTAAGTAGGCTCCATGCCCAGTGGGGAGCCTGACACGGGGCTCGATCTCACAACCCTGACATCATGCCCTGTGCCCATATCAAGAATCTGACGCTTCACTGACTGAGCCACCCAGGCGTCCTGAGGTTCTTTTTTAAATAACAGGTAAGAATTTATATGTTGTTCGTGTAATTAGAAAAAGAGCAATTCTATAGTTCCACCTCCATTTTGAAATTCAACCATTATTACTGTTTGTCACTGGATGGTGAACTTGTAGACCAGCAGTTCTAGAAACATCTTGGAAGCTTTTAAAAAATACTTATACTGAGATGCTACTCCACACCAATTAAATTAAAATCTAGAAGATGGAGGCCCACGTCTGAATACTTTTTGAAAACTTCCCCGGTGGTAGTGAGCAGCTTCTTGAGACCTGTGTACAATCCGAGTTAGCACTGACAACCATACAAGGAGGTCACTCATAATCCCAACCATTAAGGAATGTGGTTCAAAAAAGAATTTCAACTGTTTCAACAGATTACGGATGCCTCAGAAAGGAGGAAGGAAGGAAAGGAAGAAAGAAAAAAGTGTGTATGTATTTTATTTCCTTACTGGGAATGAAAAATGATTCCCTAAAATCTCCGGTTGTGGGAACACAAAAGCCCATCACCTTTTACCATCACTGATCCCTGCTAATTGTGGAAGTAAACCAGTGCAAAGAACTACTGCCTTTAGCTTTAGATGTAGTTTCTCTGCTTCTGAGACCATTATTCAATTCTGAATTCATCAGCCAAGGACGGATTCAATGTGTAAGAACCCATGTCATCAAATAGGTGATCATTTACAGCTCTTCATCAATTGCTACTTTCTCTTAACTTCACCATCATTACCAATTAACATTTATTGATTTCCTATAATAACTCAAGTCTCTATCTTTTGTTGCTTGCATCTAAAATAATTCTCAAAAGCATATAAATTTAGTATAGATAAGACTCCTGCAAACATTTCTATGACCAAGTTTTGTTGGCTATTACAGAAAAATTACTTCCTTATGAATATGAATATAAAACCAAGATCTTTGCTTTTTATAAAAATCTATTAGCCATGGCATTTTTAAAAGCTCAAATATTTAAACTGCATTTCACCTGAAAGAGTGCATGGATAAAGTAACTACTGCTCACTCTGTCTTCCTCAGAGAAAGGGAAAGTACAGAATAGATGGTTGAAAGAAAACTGGCTTAGTTAGGCTATCTTCAGGGTAGGTTTTCAATATAGTTTTTTAAAAAGCAAAATTCAGTTAGTATAATTGCCATTCAGTTCTTTCTGGTGCAAAATTAATGGCAGATGTCTGGATGGCTCTGTATTGTCTAGTTCTAGTCAGAGTAAGGGTCAGTCTGTTGTGGCAATGAAAATATAATGTGAATTCTAAACTCGAAAACTGCTGGTAGTGTAGGGGCACCTGGCTGGCTCAGTCGGGAGAGCATGTGACTCTTGATCTAGGGGTTGTAGGTTGGAGTCCTAAGTTGCGTGTAGAGATTACTACAAAAAATAAGTAAACTTAAAAAAAAAATTGTTGGCAGTGGAAATAAACACTCTAGGTCTCCTCCAAACTTTAGTGTTCAGACCATTTAGCTAAACTGATCTGGGGTATGCACTGAGTTCAGAGAGTATTTTTTACTTACCAACTATTGTTCTATCCTCTTTCATCATCTGGTTCTATGATGGGAAGTTGTCTAGATACCTTGTCTATCAGTGAATTCAAATGCTTCTAATACCCATGTAATCATTGTCATAAATTGAAAGGAAGAACAAAAAAAGCACTTAAAAATATCTACTATGTGAAGGGAGAAAATTATCTAAAAAATAATGTTAAAAAGAAAACCCATACTAAAGGATCTAATTTTCCAGAATGAAAGGGAGATCAATTTCCCAGGGCAATTGATTAATTAAAAAAAAATCAACATAAGAAATATTTTATTTATATTTCAGAGCACTAGGGGTAAGATTATAAAAATTTTTCAGAAAATTGTATCAACAGTAATGAACATTCAATGATATTTAGATGTCTTACAACTAAGACTGGAAACAAGAAGAAAATTTAAAAATGCCCTTAGCATTTCAGAGAAAATTATTTCCAACATAGTAAAAAGTATAAGTACAACTTGGCACTAGACAGTAATGGAATGTATGTAAATAGAGAGCTGAATGGTAAGGCTTATATATTTGCATATTTTATGTTCCTTAATGTCTTCTGACTGCTTTCCGAACCATCTTATGTTTATTAGTTTTGGGACAGTCTCTCTGATAAATGCCATGGCCTGTCATCTGTATCATAATGCCAGCCAAAAATGCACCAAAGTATCTTGAAAACCAGCTAAAATATAGTAATAGTTCTATTTGCAAACCTTTCATCATCTTATGATAACAAAACGGGAAGATGGAAAATGTGGGGGTCAGGCATGTGAAGAACGGCAGTGCTGGGTTTCCAGCAAAGCAGGGATGAAACACATAGCGGTTTTAAGAGAAGAGGACACGGAAGGAGAGAGAAATCACTGAAGAAACAGGGACAAAGGGAGCCTTTCTCATGGAAGGGCACTTCAATCAGGTATAATTATAAACCAAACATTTTGGTATTTCATTCCACTATGGGTAGAAGTACTTGGTAGATCTTGTGGCGATCCCACGGAACAATAATCATTTGTTCAGAGTCTGCTACTTTGTACCATAGCTTAAGAAAGAGCATAATAATGAATTCTAGGTCAGAAGCTAAATCTGTATTTCAGATAAAAACGTTATCTCCCTTGTAGGTAACAAACAACATTCCAGCCAGGTAATCGGTTCTGTCTAATGGCAAAGTTGAAAAAACAAGGAGAAAGATGTGCTTAAACACAGATAACTCAATGCTTTCCAATGTCTTGGAAGAAAAACCAGTTTGTTATGAAATTGGACCCAATCCACAGGCAGTGGACATTCTGCCAGCATGGCTTTTATGATCCAACACAACTAAGGAGGAGTGTCCAGCTCAAGTCATCTATCTCTCTCTCTCATACATGTGTATACACACACACACACACACACACACACACAAGCATGCGCCACAAGCTGTCCTACAGTAGTAGTGTGTAACCATCCAAACTGTGTATTTAAATGTATCCTTGTTGGAACCAAGTTCAGTTGATCTACCATATTTGTCACAGTGGCTTTTAGGTAGAGAGTATTTTTAGGTTACTGCTGGTATCAAATATAAAGGAAAGGAAAGACAGTCAATATTTAACTAGAAATGGTTAAAACTAGGTATCTGCTTAAATGGGAGAATCAGATTATAATATGCAACCTGAAAATGGTTCAATTATCTATTTTAGCAGTCTTGCTGAAAATTTTAAACCCCCAGGGCTAACTGCATTTCCCTAGACCATTTCACATCACCAGTGACAGAGGGACGACTTTGGCTGTAGGTTAAGCCTTGGTACAGGCGGAAGAAATGCAATTCCACTACTGCTTTCGGGTCAACTTTGATAAATTTTTTTTTTCTCTTGGTCATCACATGATTTCTTTCTTTTGCAATGTAAACCAGCCCTATTTTTATGTTATTTTACAAGTCATTCTAAAGTGATAGCTCTCTCTTTAGATATACGTTGACTTTTTTTTTTAATCTATTAAAGCACAAGCAATTTTAAAAGAGTAGTTTCATCATGACTACTTGATGTGTGAAACAATTTGTTATCTAGAGAAATGGACGTAAACGTCAAAACAATATATGAAAGAATTTAAATACATTATAAAAAACACCTTAGGTTTATAAACAAAGACTATAGAATAAAATTGACTGGCTCATATCTTATCACACCTTGCTGTTAAAACACAGAAGGAAGAGAAGG
Organism: Mustela nivalis; assembly: GCF_964662115.1. Lineage (NCBI taxonomy): Eukaryota > Metazoa > Chordata > Mammalia > Carnivora > Mustelidae > Mustela > Mustela nivalis. The sequence continues at coordinate 26,302,229 of NC_139024.1, forward strand.
CATGAGGAATTTCAAAAGAAAGAAAGATGTACAGAGTCAAGAATCAATTTTGCTGGTATGATTGATGCCCTGCACAGGAGAAGGTTAGATTATAGTTCTAGATATATGCTGGTTGTTTGCAAGCTGGAGGCAACAAGAGGGCTAGATTAGAAGATTTTAGCCAAGTGAGCTATTATTTAGCCAAATGGGCTATTGAAAGCGTTGATATTACTATGACTAAGTTACTTTTGGTGCAAGTCAATATTGGTAGTATTTGAGTTTCTATGAAGATAGAAAGTTTAAACACCTTCCAGTTGTTGTATTACTAAATTAACACTGAATTTCCGCTATGTTACTGAATTAGTAAGAGCTATGTATAAACTTTCCATTTTGACAATGTTTATATGGGTAGCATTAAACCTATTTATAGAGGGCCTGTTGTTCTAGAGTATGTTGCTTAGTACGATCTACCCAAAATGTATCCTCAGGATGAATCGTGTGCAGGAGGCCAAAGAAAACTGTGCTAAACCATCCCCATTTCTAGGGCTATTCAGAAATCTGGAGTTAAAACTATTCTGCTGAAATCAAGCAGAGAGAGGGGGAAGCAGGCTTCCTGCTGAGCAGAGAGTTCAATGCGGGATCATGATCTTGAGCCCAAGGCAGAGGCTTTAACCCCTGTGACTATGTCTAGATAACCTCCCTAAATGGTGATATCAAGTCCTTTCTGTATAAGACTGATCTTGAAAATTAAAGCTTAAGGTAAAGTCATGGATGGCATTTTTGGCTTCATGGCTACTTCTTTTTTTCCTTCCTTACTGGCTGCAGCTGCCCTTCATGTTATCCAGCTGTTTACATGAATAAAAGCTTGAGGGTTTAGCTGCTAAGGCATCCCTGGCAGATCTTTTCTCTGGTCACGGATCCCTTAAGGAGTCTTGTTTTTTCCCTATTTGAACATTTTAAGGCTGTGACCCCGTGAACACATGGCCATGGTTGTAAAAGAAATGGCTATCAAGCCAAGGATGGAGGTTAAAAACTGAAGGTAGGCATGAGAAGGGCAGACAGGTCCACCTCAGAGCCAGGATTGTTTACACATGTTCCAGTACTCGTAAGTGCTAAGAATAGGGCTAGATTCTGCACATTAACAGATTTGTTTGTGCATACTCTATAAGCCAAGACAAGCTCCTGAGTATCTGAGCAAAGGAATTTTCACCTCCTCTGATCATACTCTGAATTTGGCTGATAAGTTTGTGTGAAGAATTTAGTTTATTCCTTTAGTGAGACAAAGAAACAAAGTCACTGAATGATTTTTTGATGTTTTCCTAACAAAAAATAATATTGAAAAGAATGGCAGATATAATGAAAGGCAGCAAATTTGGCTAATACTTAATCTTTTTACTTTAAAAATGTACAGATTTCAGAAAAATAAATATTTTAAAATATGGTAGCTGCAAATGGAAAAGTGCTATTTATTTATCACACTGAATGTGAAGTTCTCTTTAGATGGTCTATTTTTATAACTTAATTGAATATAACACATTTATAGGGGGAAAGCTGTACTTCAGTGGGAAACTGCATTGTCTAGATCTAGAGCTCACACTTATGGATTAACTGATTCTGATTTAAGAGAGTAATTTTCCAGCTCTTTAAATCGCCAATAACTGATAGCAATGCAAAGCTGTTCTTGACCATACAGAGGCAAATTCTGTCCTGTCAGGTTCCAGTGACTTTTCCCATCCTGAAAGAAGCATGTTTTTCATTCATTGGATATTGATTTCAATATTCCTGATCTAAAAATCTGTCTGTTCTTTGGACTGTCCTTTGAACAGGTTATTCCAGCTGTCTGTTTTCCTCATTTCATTGGATTAAATAAAATCTTTAACATTTGCTCATTTTGTATCTGTATCAGAGTCAAGATGTTACCATTTTTTTAAATTATCCTTTAATTCTCACACAGTAAATATTTAACCACAGAAGCCACTGGTTAAGATGCAAAGTTCATTATGATATCATTAGGATCTTACTCTTTAAGCATGTAGAATCTAGAATAAAGTAAATGCACAACTAACTTTAATCCTCAGGGTTACTGAACCCGTACTAGTTTCTACATTTATTCTCAGTGATCTTATTTTTTTTATACCTTGAAATATTTTGCTCTTTCATAATCCTGGGAATTACTTCCAACTTCACTGAAAAGGAGGTTAAAATAACACAAAAATTTTAATTTTTCCAAAAAAGACATGTAAATGGCCAACAGATACATGAAAAGGTGCTCAACATTGCTAATCATCAGGGAAATGCAAATCAAAACCACCATGAGACATCACCTCACTCCTCTTAGAATAGCTATACCAAAAAGATAAGGGATAGCAAGTATCAGCAAAGATGTGGAAAAAAGGAAATCCTTGTGCACTGCTGGTGGGATTGTAAAGGGTACAGCCACTGTGCAAAATAGTATGAAGGCTTCTCAAAAAATTAAAAATAGAAATACCATATGATCTGGGCATATATCCAACTGAAATAAAATCACTATCTCAAAGAGATATCTGCCCCCACCCCCATGTTCACTGAAATATTATTCATAATAGCCAAGACTAGGAATGACCTAAAAGTCCACTGATGAATGAACGGATAAAGAAAATGTGGTATACATACACATAAGGGAATATTATTCAGCCATAAAAATGGAAATCCTGCCATTTGTGACTACATGGATGGATCTTGAAGGCATTACGCTGAGAAATTAGTCAGATGTAGAAAGACAAATATTATATCATTTTACATGTGTGGAATCTAAAAAAAAAAAAAAAAAAGTCAAAGTCACAGAAGCAGAGAGTGGAAAAGTGGTTCCTGGGCTTGGGGGGAGGAAGAAGTGGGAAGGGGTTGGTAAAAGTATACAAATTTTCACCTGTAAGATGAATAAGGTCTGAGGATCTCAGGTATAAATAACATGGTAACTACAGCTGATAACATCGTATTGTATAACTGACACTTCCTTAGAGAGTAGAACTTAAGTCTTCTGCCAAAAAGAAAAGAAAGAAAGATAAATATGTGAGGTGATGAATGTGTTAGTTAAGTAGTTAACTAGAGTGTGGAATCTTTTCACAGCATATACATATACCATGTTATCACAAGTACATTGTATTTTACAATTTCATCTGTCAATTAGACTGCAATAGAGCTGAGGTGGAGGAGAAAGAATATTTCCCATACAGGCCTATGTGACACCTTAATAGCTTTTTCTCTTGTCTCATATTTTACAGAATTTTCCCCTCAGCTTTCGGACTTTTCGACTCACTATGATGGAAAACACTGAAACAAAGGTCAGGAATCTTTGGCCCTTCTTTTTAGTTCTAATACTAACTTTCCATCTCACTTGTAAGACGGTGCTAGGACTTGAATTCTCTCAATTCTCTCCCATGATCTTGGTATCACCGTACCCTTGTAATCAACTCAGACTGGTTTTATAACTTTCTCCAAGAAATATCTGCCAGCCCAGTAGTGGGCAAAGCAATGGGAGGCAGAAGAGACCCAAATTTATCTAGGGATGCTGTTGGCAAAGTGGATGTTGGGAAAAAACAGGAGGGTCAGGAGGACTTAATTCATTCATAAAAAGCCTTATTGAAATGAACACTCCAAACCGAGAGGCAGGCAACTGAGACCAGAAGAACTCAGATGATGAGAAAAACGGAGAGAGGATTTGCGATACCTACCCTCAACAGCTCAATTTCTTCTACTTTCATAACATTAGTATCAGTAACATTACATGTTCATTTGGAATCAAGATTATCTAAAGCATCTCTCAACTGCCTCATGCAATCCTGGAATCCAAAATTGTTGGCACAAAACTTAAATCAGCTTAACTGATTCTGCACTGCCTCCACAATATTCTATTAATTATACAATTAAATAATTTTCTGATAACTGGAAAATAACCATTTTGAACATAAGGTTTTCACTGAAAAAAAATTTTAATAATGTAATCATCTAGAGGAGTGACAAAATAGTGAAATAAATCATCACATTCCATCATCCCTCAGCTTCATTATTCCAAACTCAGGAGACAGAATTTCCGTAGTCTTTTTCTTTTTAACCTTTTATTAAACAACATTGAGAATTCAGAATTTTTCGTTTCCTGTCCATAATGGCAAAGAGAAGATAATTGACAGAAGATGTTCTGCAATTGTTAGACAAGTAAGAACACAAATATAAAGAGAATAGACAGCAGTACTCCAGGCTAATGATGATGGTAAAACTACATATAAGCTAAACCTCAGATTATGAGCCATTATACAAGATAATATCCTAAATATATTTTCTGTAATTGAAAAACAGGCAAGTGGACAATAGGTTTCTATGAACAACAATGAAATGTGTTATCCAGTTAGTCATCCTACAGGGAGGACACTGTCATCATGCAGTATTTTTTTGACCAGAAATTTTTGTGAAAAAGACATGTATTCTTTCACCTTTTATCAAGTTTGTACTAAGAAATTTACTTGCTATGGTTCATAAGTGGGCAACTGCTGAAGGCATTATTGAAAGGAGGGAAAGAGCACAGAAATCAAAAGGTTCACTGAACTGATCATTCTAATCAATAGTATGAAAGTATTTTACTATTAAAGACTGAAGAAATTGACTATCCTATCTTCGACAAAACTATGAGCCATGAAACTTTTCAAAGCACTGAATTTTGTGGATAAAAGTGTAAGAACCAGGATGCCTGGTGGCTCAGATGGTTGAGTGTCTGCTTTCGGCTCAGGTCATGATCTTGGGGTCCTGGGATCAAGTCCTGCATCAGGTTCTCTGCTCCTTCGGGGGCCTGATTCTCCCTCTGCCTCTGCCTCTCATGAATAAATAAATAAAATCTTTTTTTAAAAAGTATAAGAACCAGAGGTAATAACAAAGCTGGACTCTCTTAGAAATATATTTAAAATCTGGAGCAAGATTTGTAAGATGAGTATGTTCCAGGCCATCCATGAGCAATTATTTGCATATAAAGGATAATGCCCATTTTGGATACATATATCTTCACACCGGAAAAATATGAAATAAAGTTTTTTTGGTTACATTTAAATTCTCATTAATTTCCAATATAGCTATTTTTCACATCCCTTTATTTTTTTAATCTGTAAATTATTTGTAAAATGACTTTCAAAATGTGTTTCAGAAAGAGTTCCTTGGACTCAAATGGCAAATAGTAATGATTGCTCTTCCTCACATACAGCTGGCTAATAACATACAGAATTTGATGAATGGTGTAAAATAAAGTGCTGTACCTTTTCAAGAGAAGACATAATCACAGTCATTGGGAACAGGAATGGTTTTGTAAAGGAGTTGGTCTGGTTACAACAAGCTAGGTGAAATTTATTAAAAATTATTGAGGTTTGGGGCACCTGGGTGGCTCAGTTGGTTAGTGTCTGACTTTTGATTTCAGCTCAGGTCATGATCTCAGGGTTGTGAGTTCAAGTCCTGTGTTGGTCTCTGCACTCAACAGGGAGTCTGTTTAAGATTCTCTCTCTTCCTCGGCCTCTGCTCCTCCCTCCCCTACACTCACTCTTTCTTGCTCTCTCTCAAATAAATAAATAAATCTTTAAAAAAATAAATGAGGTTTACATAGACGGAAGGAAAATATGCTAGAATATATGGCACGAATACAAAACTAGAGGATATGCTTAGGAAAGCGAGTTGGGTAGCCTGGAAAATAAAATGGAAAACCAAGATTACAGAACAGAATTTTAGATATATTTTATAATTTACTATTTTTAAAACCTTTCCCCTTAGAGTTGAAAGAACTGAGTTTTGAAGTTGATAGATAACATTGCTCATAACCACAAACTCAGTAATGGAGAGCCCAAGATTTCAGCCTACAGCTCCAATGATCCATGTTTAATCTCTCTGGGTTTCCTCATCCATAAGTAATTTTCATCATCCAGGAATCCTTTTTTAAAAATGATAATAACTCCCACTTACTTCTTGTGATTGCTGCTAGTCTTGAATGAGATAAATATTTAAAGATGCTTTGCAAACTACAGAGTTCTATATAAATAGTAGTTACGATCTCTTTCCCTTATCTTGGATATTATATTCCCAAAACACTTTCACCCTAGTTGTAATAAAATAATTAATGAAGTTCTCATGAATGAGGGGAGGCAGGCAGAAGAGCAAAAATAAGTAACAGGAAAAGCTTAAAGTATTTTTTTGCTTGGTATTCTGCATATTTATTTATGCTCTATAATTAATCTGCACTTAAGATTCCTTATGTCACTGTGATTTCCTTTACCATCTCCTCCTCTTATATACTGGGAAATTCACTTACTTTGTTGCAGATGTCACACAGTTAGTGTAGATAGGTCACTGTTAAAATGTTCACTATTTTTCTGGTTTATATTTTGTAGTCCCTAAAAATCAAATCTCAGAATAACTCTGTTTATTTAATAAACTGTATCAGAAAACTTTGTAGATAAAGAAAATTATAAAGATGTTAATCTGTGTATCATACAGTTTAGGTATGGGGAATTTGCTCATTATTCTTATATTCTATAATCTTTTCTTTCATCTGGCCTTCAGGATACTTTATTGGATTTTTCACTACCCTTTTTCCATTATTTTCCTACCTTATGCTTTGTGCCTTTCTGGATTCACCAAGATCTACACTTGTCTATCATCTCTCCTTCAAAAAAACTGATCCATTTCCCTTAACAAATTACTTTCTTTATGCTGATCACTCACAAATTATTCCCACCTTGATGTCTTCCTGTAATCTCCAACTCAACTCATCTCTTTGAGGTCATTTGACCCCTAGTTTCCAGATCTCTTCCAATATTGGTTGATTTTCCTATAAATTCCATCATTCATCACTATATTCACACTGCTTATTGTGAAGTTACTTGGTTGACTCAAAGAAAAGGAAAAGATATTAAAATATTCACTGTCATTTGTCTTTCATTTTATTTATTTATTTTTTAATTTTATTTATTTATTTGACAGGCAGAGATCACAAGTAGGCAGAGAGGCAGGCAGAGAGAGAGGAAGGGAAGCAGGCTCCCTGCTGAGCAGAGAGCCTGATGCGGGGCTCGATCCCAGGACCCTTGGATGATGGCCTGAGCCGAAAGCAGAGGCTTTTACCCACTGAGCCACCCAGCTGACCCTCACTTGTCTTTTAAAAGCAAAATGGAAACATAAAGCTTACACTTAGGTCAACTCTCTTAAACCTATGAATAATTTCCTCAACTTCTTGTCCATTTGGGGACTGAGCCCCCATCTCCTATCTTTGCACCATGTCAAAGATCCATCGTGCTAACTCATACTTCAGGTACATCTGTTAGCCCATTTGGCCCACTCAGTCACCAACGAGTGGTGACTGGTTACCTTGGTTAATTTAAATGAAACAAACAAAAATTTATAAAAATCAGTCACCCTGTATTACTTTTTAAAAATAGTGTAACAGAAGAATAAAAACTGTGAAAAGGAAAACTATTATAAGCTGTTGGAACCTGAGGGTGAAAAGAAGAGTATTTAGTACCAAAAGGGCAGGATCATTAAAGTCAGAGAGGTGTTAAGTGGCCAATGTCAAAAAGACATAAAAGCATGAATTCCCACCTAACATACTTTTTGTTCTAAATATTATGGTCATGGACTCTAGTCAATATTACAGAGTAACAAAGACTCACTGAGCTGTCATGTAACCCTATGGCAGAAGCCACACCTCCTGGGCAAAAAACTACCAAACTCAAGTCAATTTCCCTTTATCTAGTCATCTTTTGTCAAGTCCTCTTGACTTTCTGACTTAGTTTGAGTAGTCACTATTTAAGGAGTTTTCAAAGAAGTAGTAATGGCAAAAGTTAACTATATGCTGATATGCATCTCTGGAGATACCAGACAGAAGCTTGAAGTCACAGATTTGAGGGAATATCACGGAAAGGACAGACAGTCTTAAAGCCATGGGATGAAGGTCAAGCAGCAAAGTGTGAAGAGTGAGAAGAGGACTCCAGACAAAGACATTCTTCTATTTAATAATGTTCAAGTGTTAAAACCAGTTAGACATCTAAGAAGGAAAAGTCAGAGAAGTAGTAGGAAGGCACAAGAAAAGAGACATTTTCCTCGTTAAAAAACAAGATGCAGTTTTGGGGCGCCTGAGTGGCTCAGTTGGTTAAGTGACTGCCTTCGGCTCAGGTCATGATCCTGGAGTCCCGGGATCGAGTCCCAAATCGGGCTTCTTGTTCCCTTCTCCCTCTGACATTCCCCCTTTTGTGCTCTGTCTCTCTCTCTCATTCTCTCCCTCTCAAATAAATAAATAAAATCTTTAAAAAAAAAAGATGCAGTTTTGTATTGGAGAAACTGGCTGAAAGTGTTAAAAAAAAATGAAGTATTAAAATAGGTTGATAGACTTAGCAAGCCAGAGAGGAAGAAGCCTCAGGTAGAACATAGTGTGAATACGAAAGAATTAAGGAACTGTAACTGAACTGCAGTGTCAGTATTAAACTTAACTTCCTCGGGCACCTGGGTTGCTCAGTTGATTGGGCGACCGCCTTTGGCTCAGGTCATGGTCCTGGAGTCCTGGAATCAAGTCCCGCATCAGGCTCCCAGCTCCATGGGGAGTCTGCTTCTCCCTCTGACCTCCCCTCTTATGCTCTCCCTCACTCTGTCTCAAAATAAATAAATTAAATCTAAAAATAAATAAATAAATAAAATATTAAACTTAACTTCCTCAAAGTCCAACATGCATATCTTAGGAAAAATAGGTCTTCTGAGGGGATTCACTTCCTCAGAAAGCCCTTTCCAAAGCCGTACATTACATATTCTTTTAAAAATCACCAGAGTCCAATAGAAAAACATTTTCAAAAGACACAAACAGGAAATTCACAAATATAGAAAGAATAACAACAAATAGTCTTAAGTACACTCACCCAAACAAAAAACGTTTAAAAATCAGTAATACAACGAACCATGAGAGGCTGTGGACTCTGCAGAACAATCTGAGGGTTTTGGAGGGGTGGGGACTAGGAGGTTGGGTGAGCCTGGTGGCGGGTATTATGGAAGGCACATATTGCATGGAGCACTGGGTGTGGTGCATAAACAACGAATTCTGGAACACTGAAAAGAAATTTTAAAAACTGAAAAATTTTTTTAAAAACCAATGATACAAAAAAATGAATGATACACTTTTCAAAGTAGCATATAAAAATATTCTGACCATATCATCAAAAACAACTAAAAATACTTGATAAAATATTTTTAAAACATCTTTTTAAATGCATTACTGATCAGGCAAGAAAATAAGGAATGCTTAGAAGTAAAAAAATGAAGTGAAAGCAGGAAACTAGGGCAGTAAGTGGAGCATTGAAACAGACTCTCACCCTGGAGGCATCACAGAACACTGCCAACCTAAGCTTTGACCTTGTAAGGGCGGGGGGGGGGCAAGGGGGGGTCAGAGGGAGCAGAGGGGTCAGGAAACAAAGTCCAGGACCTGCCTGGAAGCTGGGAGTCTTATTGGAGATCCTGTCCCACAGAGCTGGAACCTCCCCCCCCCCCCAAACTCCCCTCACAGTGTAATGATAAAAGATAAACTTGCCCAGAAGAAGGGGATGGCATGGAAGCTTGTCTACACAGAACACGACATTGGGAGGAACGTCAGGGGAGGAAGTTCTCCCCTGAGAACTGGTAACTATAACCCAGACTGTGTCTGGTGTTACAGCTCAAGAGGGCATATGGCATACACTGAGAATTCATTATAAAATGGTTCCCGGTTGGTTCAGTGCCTCCAGGCACACGAGGAAGCAAACAGAAAAAGTCTCTGGAAAAAATGCACCTTTCAAGCCAGGAGTGAAGAAATTCATTTAGATAAAAGTCCAAGAAATATAACTGGTTAAAAAAAAAATCATAAAAGACAAAAGAAAACAGGGCACCATGAACTAAAGACAGTAGAATCAGACCTGAAGACTTTTATTGGGTTGATCAGATTCAAGCTGTAAAATAAGTAAGTTTTGATATGTTTAAAGTAATGGTTCTTAATATTATCAGGCCAATGTCTACCTTTTTTTTTTTTAAGACTTTATTTATTTGAGAGAGAGAGAGACAGAGAGTGAGAGAGAACACGAGACAGGAGAAGGTCAGAAGGAGCAGACTCCCCACAGAGCTGGAAGCCTAATGTGGGACTCGGTCCCGGAACTCCGGGATCATGACCCAAGCTGACGGCAGTTGCTTAACCAACTGAGCCACCCAGGCACCCTAATATCTACCTTTTATAGTAACTATTTTTAATTCCCTTATTCCTATCCTGAAAGAAATGTAAAATAATATATAGACACATATCATGCATACATGCATATAATTCTTATTCCTTAACTATAATATATAGAAGAAAAAAGTAATTTATCATAAAAGAATACCTACTTAATAAAATATGCAGAAACCAAACTATGTTAGAAGACAGTACACTTGTCTATGTAAATAAATTTGGATTTAAGAGAAGCCATTCCATACAAGTACAGGAAAATAAAAAAGAAGAGTCACAGAGAAATACTAGAATAAAAATTAGTGTGAGTACCCCAATATACAATAAGAAAAAGGAAAATGGGGTGCCTGGGTGGCTCAGTTGGTTAACGATCCAACTCTTGATTTCAGCTCAGGTTCTGATCTTAAGGTCGTGAGATCAAGCCCCATGTCAGGATCCATGCTGGGAATGGAGCTTGCTTAAGATTCTCTCTTTTTCTCCCTTTGCCCAGCACCCACCCCCTACCCGCGCTCTTAAAAAAAAAGAAAAGGAAAGCCATCTTAATTAAAGAAGCATAATATTTCAAAATAAATTTAAAAAACACTCAACACATAAAATATAGAAAATAAAATATTCTTCAAATGAGCTACACCTCACTTATACATGTAGTGCCTAATTAATTCCTCATGCTATAACATGGTAGATGATAATGATGAAGTACAGGAAAGAAATTTCTACCGCATGCTGACACATACATCCAGTATTGAGCATACCAGAAAGACCCTGGCGGCCATATCTTTTAATGGGTGATAAGACTGGAAAACGGCGGATGGACTGGAAAACAAAATATAATATAAGATATTCTAAAACAATTGTTTCTGGAAACAGTATCACAGTAAGGCTAAAAAAACAACTTACAACTGCAAATAAATAATTTCTACATATAATTTTTCAATATAGATGTTTCATCTCTGTTATTAAAAAATAGGAATATGTAGACTATGTAGGGACCACACCCTAGAGGAGGGGCTGCACCCTAAACCAAACCACATTTACACTAACCTAGAATAAAAACAAGGCTGGCAGAATAAAAATTTACTAGTAATTCAACTGCCTGCCAGAACAACACTCAAGAAAGAAGATAAAGACCCGGACTCCCTAGAACTTATCAGCCACAACATTCTGCATACAGTGAAAAAAAATTAGTAACATGTAAAGAAACAGGAAAAACCAACTCCCATTCAAGAAAAAAAGTAGTCAATAGAAAAGATAGTTTTTCTTACTGCATATTGGTATACTCCCACTAATTTTTATTCTAGTATTTCTCTTTAGCTCTTTTTTAAAAATTTTCCTGTACTTGTATGGAAGGGCCTCTCTTAAATCCAAATTTATTTACTATAGACAAGTACATTCTCCTCTAGCATGGTTTGGTTTCTGCATATTTTATTAAATAGGTATTCTTTTACTATAAATTACTTACACTCACACATGTTATCATAGCTCAAAACAGCTATGATAAATACATTCAACTCTATGAAGGAGAAGGATATGATAAATGAAAAAGTGGGGGATTTTGGCAGAAAAACTAAAAACTATAAAAAATAAGCCAACTGGAAATTCTAGAACAGAAAGCCATATCTAAAATGAAAAAGTCACTAATTAGGTATCAGCATCATAGAAACTGCAGAAAAAGTCTGTAAATTTAAAGACTGATTAAAAAGGAAATAATACATTGGGGCGCCTGGGTGGCTCAGTGGGTTAAAGCCTCTACCTTCGGCTCAGGTCATGATCCCAGGGTCCTGGGATCAAGCCTCATGTCGGGCTCTCTGCTCTGCAGGGAGCCTGCTTCCTCCTCCTCTCTCTCTGCCTGCCTCTCTGCCTACTTGTGATCTCTGTCTGTCAAATAAATAAATAAAATCTTAAAAAAAAAAAAAAAGGAAATAATACAGATGGATTACAGAGACCATAAGGGACTGAAAAATATGAACAAAGCTTCTCTGACCTGTGGGGGTGATAAGAAATGGTATATTATAAATGTAATTAGAGTCTCAGAAAGAGAAGAGACCTACCATGGGGTTAAAAAAAAAAAAAAACCACACCATGGAATAGAGAAATTAATGACATTTAATGTCTTTGCAGAAATAACGGAGGCCGGGTGATAAATGAGCACTCGAAACATGTTTGTAGCACATGAAACATCATTAACCAAGAAGAAAGGAGAAACCGAAGAATAGAAGGGGGAAATGAGAAAAACAGAAAACAAACAGCTTGTATCTAAATATATCAATAATTAACTACAAGCAGACTCAATTCTCAAATTAAAAAGTAGAGATTGTCAGGTTTGATTTTTTTTTAAAAAGGATCTGAATGCCTGGGTGGCTCAGTCAGTTAAGCATCTGCCTTCTGCTCAGGTCAGGATCTCAGAGTCTAGGGATCAAGCCCTAAATTGGGAATCTCTGCTCAGCAGGGAGCCTGCATCTCCCTCTGCCTCTCACCCAGCTGATGCTCATTCTCTCCCTTCACCTCTTTTTCTCAAATAAATAAATAAAATCCTTTTTAAAAAGATCTAATTATATCCTGACTATTGGAGATACACTATATAGAGAGTCACAGATATGTTGGAATTAAAAGGAAACATAAAGTACTCCATGCACACAATAATCACAAAAATGTTGGTATAGCTATATTAGTACCAGACAAAAGATACTTCAAGATGAGATATATTACAGGAGAAGAAATGGGAAATTTTGTAAACACAAAATGTCAATCCATCAGGAAGTATAATAATCCCACTGTGAATGCAACTAATCTGTTAGCAACAGAGTTTCAAAACAGGAAGCAAATACTGTCAGAACTCAAAAGAAAAAAAGGAAAAAAAGAAGAAAGAAACCCACAATTACAGTTGGATTTTTACGACTCTTTCTCAGTAACTGATAAAACAAGTAGACACACATCAGTAAAAACATAGATAATTTCAGCAACACTATTACTAAGAGACATCATAGAACAATGCACTCAATATAAGCAGAATATACATTGTTTTCAAGTGCACATGGAACATTGGCCAGAACAGAATAATGACTTAGGACATAAAAGATGTCTTCATGAATTTCAAATACTGAAATCCTATGAAATGCATTTTCTGATCACAATATAATTAAATTTAGAAATAAATAAGACATACAGAAAAAATATTTTAGAGATTACCTAACACATTTCCAAATAGCACAGATCAGAGAAGAAACACAAGAGTAATGAAAAAAAATATATGTTAAAACTCGTGCAATACAGCTAAAGCAGTGCCTAGAGAGAAATTCAGGGCTTTAAATGTTTATATTAAAAAGGTTTTAAAAGTCAATGGTCTAAGTTTTCACCTTAAGAAGCTAGAAAAAGAGCAAAATAAATCCAAAGTAAGTAATATGAATTAAGCAATTGAGTAGAAATCAATGAAATAGAAAACAAACAATATTGAAATTTAACAAAGCCAAACATTGGTTTGAAAATTTAACAAAATTAATGAACGCCTACTAAGACTGGTCAAGAAATGAATTACCAATATCAGGAATGAAAGAGGCAATATTGCTACATGTCTTACACATATTAAAAGTATATAACATAATATTATAAATAATTTTATGCCAAAAACATTCCACAACTTAGATAAAAAGGACTTATTCTTTGAAAAAACACAATATAAGAAAACAAAGAAAATCTAAATTGCTTTCTATGATGGTTATTAATGTTATGCATCAACTTGGCTATATAGTTATTGGTCAAACAGCAGTGGCCCTGTTTCTGGGAAGGTCATTTTTGGATGTGATTAACATTTAGTTCAAGAGACTTTGAGTAAAGCAGACCACCCTTCCTAATGTGAATGGACCTGATCTAATCAGTTGAAGGCCATAAGGGAGAAAGACAGAGGTCCCTGAGGAAAAGGAATCTTCCTGCAGACTGCCTTTGGATTTGAGCTGCAACATCAACTGTTCCCTAGGTCTCCAGCCTGTTAGCCTGCCCTGCAAATTTGAACTTGTCAACTCCACAACAGCATAAACTAATTACATATTACTATATATTTATAGCACATATATAGTATATATACTATAACAACATACTATACTGTATATAATATGTATTATATGTAATAAGGTATGCTATAAAATATATATATATTATACTAGTTTTATTTCCCTGAAGATGTCTATAACACCTTAAATCTGTTAAAGAAACAGAATTTATAATAATAAAAAAATCCCTACAAAGAAAGCTTCAAGCCCAGATGGTTTCACTGGGTGAATTCTATCAAACATTTAAAGAAAAAAATTTTAAACAAATAATACAGTCTTACAAAACCACTTTCAGTATAAAGATAGAAATAGTTAATAAGGTCTAAATAATCTGATACCAAAACCTGACAAATATAAGAAAATAAAACTATGCAATAGTATTCTTCATGAACACACAAATCATTAGTAAAATATTAGCAAAAAGAGTTAGCAATATAAAAAAAATTATGTATTATGAGCAACTGCAGTTTATCCCAGAAATATATATTGGTTGGTATATCATCAGAAAAGTCAATTAATTAACCATATAAACAAAATAAAGGAGATAAAAACATCTGGTCATTTCAGTATCTCCAGAGAAAAGCATGACAAATGCACATTCATTTATGATTAAAAACTCTCATAAGAAAACTTCCTTAATCTAACAAAGGACTACCACTATAATTAATAGTAAAATATTGAATATCTTGCCCTAGAGACTGTGAAGGCAAGGATATCCACTCTCACCATTTCTATATAATACGTTACTGACAATATGAGAAAATACCTTCATAACCTTGAATAGGCAAACATTTCTTAGAATACAGCTATCACAAACCATTAAAAATATGATAAATTAGGGGCGCCTGGGTGGCTCAGTGGGTTAAGCCGCTGCCTTCGGCTCAGGTCATGATCTCAGGGTCCTGGGATCAAGTCCCGCATCGGGCTCTCTGCTCAGCGGGGAGCCTGCTTCCCTCTCTCTCTCTCTGCCTGCCTCTCCGACTACTTGTGATTTCTCTCTGTCAAATAAATAAATAAAATCTTAAAAAAAAATATGATAAATTAGACGCTACTAAAATTAAAAAGTTTTAGTTCATCAAAAGACGGGTATGAAGAGGAAAAAGATAAAACTCAGAGGAAATTTTCTCAGTGCATTATCTGTCAATGAAATTGTATCGAATAAAGAATTCTCATAATTCAGTAATAAAATGGCTACCCAATTTAAAAAACAAATAAGCAAAAGAAAAATACAAATGGCTTAAAATACATAAAAAGATGCTCATTCATCATTATGGGAATGAAAATTAAACCCAAAAGGTGATACCACTCACTATACAATAGGAAGGAAGCCCAATACTAAAAACACTGAAAATTTAAATACTGAGGAGGATATGGAACAACTCAATTCATAAACATTGCTATTGTAGAAAAACTGGTGGTTTCTTATAAAGTTTGGCCAGCTACTCTATAACTCAGCAATTCTACTTTTATGTAATTCTTTAAGAGAAACAAAAATACATGTCTACAGAAAGACTTTTATAAGAATGTTTATGGCCCTTTTATTCATAATAACGACACACTGCTGATGTGCCAAATGTCTGCAACAGATAAATAGATATATAAAGTGTGGTAAACTCATACTAAAAACTACACTAATTAAAATTAAAATGACCCAATAACATACAAAACAACATTAATCTCATAATCAAGTGTTTAGTAAAAGGAACTAGATGTAAAACTGTATACGGCACGATTAATTTCATTTATGCTAAGTTCAGGCAAAAGCAATCTATGGGAACAGAAATCAAAAGTAGTTACATATAGAAAGCATAGCCTGGTTGGAAAGAGGCATGGGATATCTCCTGAAATGATAAAAATGTTCTATATCTTGATGATCATATTTGTTATATGGATGTGTATTTTTATCCCAATTCACCAAATTATACATTTTAGATGTGCATTTCTTTATATATAAAATAACCTCAAATATAAAAAAATTATGGAAAAACCGTTCATAATATGAAGTATTTTATTTTATTTTTTTAAAGATTTTATTTATTTTATTTGACAGACAGAAATTACAAGTAGACATAGAGGCAGGCAGAGAGAGGAGGAAGCAGGCTCCTTGCTGAGCAGAGAGCCTGATGCAGGGCTCGATCCCAGGACCCTGGGATCAGGACCTGAGCTGAAGGCAGAGGCTTTAACCCACTGAGCCACCCAGGTGCCCCAATATGAAGTATTTTAAAGTAAACCTTATACTCATGTGTATATGCTAACTTGATATTTGAATTTAAATCTATTAAAATAAGTCTCAAATCTGCTTTACAACATATTTACATTTGCCAACTACAAATGCACACTGATATCGATGTCCTTTATTGGCCATTCAAATACTAACAGTGGTATTTTTTTTAAGGTTTTATTTATTTATTCCACAGACAGAGATCACAAGCAGGCCAAGAGGCAGGCAGAGAGGAGGGAGCAGGCTCCCTGCTGAGCAGAGAGCCCAATGTGGGGCTCGATCCTGGGATTCTGGGATCATGACCTGAGCCGAAGGCAGAGGCTTAACCACTGAGCCACCCAGGCACCCCAATGGTGGTATTTTAAACAAAGTATTAAAAAAAATCCAAAACAGGGGCGCCTGGGTGGCTCAGTGGGTTAAGCCGCTGCCTTCGGCTCGGGTCGTGATCTCAGAGTCCTGGGATCGAGCCCCCACATTGGGCTCTCTGCTCAGCAGGGAGCCTGCTTCCTCCTCTCTCTCTGCCTGCCTCTCTGCCTGCTTGTGATCTCCGTCTGTCAGATAAATAAATAAAATCTTTAAAAAAAAAATCCAAAACAAAGTATAACCTTCCCTCAATTTATAGTATAGTTTTATTTCAATAAAATTTGATATATATATTATAATAGACCACAAAGTATTTGTGCTTAAATGTAAAACAGAATTTAGTTTGAGGCTTTGATATTTCTAAATAGGTTTTTTACTAATATGAGTACTGGCATGTATATTTACAAAAGTCAAAATGTAGATAGGACAATGTGTAAGTTTTGGAATACTGCGTCATACACTGAAATTATCTAGCATTCCCACATAAATAACTATCCTTTCTTATCACTGATTATCATTTGTAAGGGAAATGACCAAAATCTGCCCCACCCCCAAATTTCCAAACACCTTCTTTGTGATGGTACAATGCTTGTTGAGAACCATTAATTTAAAGAAACTGCAAAGGTTTGAACATATGGTCAGGAGCAAAGGACTCTAAAACACCACCAAGCAGATTTTAAAAAGAAAAAAAAAAAATACTTAGAAATAGAAAAAAAATTAGCAATTGAAACAGAAAACTCAAAGAGGAACACCTAGGTAGCCAAGTCAGTTAACCATCTGCCTATAGCTCAGGTCATGATCTTGTGGTCCTGGGATCGAGCCCTATGTCAGGCTCCATGCTCAGTGGGGATCTGCTTCTCCTTCTCCGCCTTCCCCTCCCCACTCCCACTTGTGCTCATGTGCTCTCTCTCTTCCAAATAAATAAATAAAATATTTTTAAAAATTAAAAAAAAAAGAGCTCAATGAATAACTTTAAAAGAGCAGAAATAGGGCTCAGTGGGTTAAAGCCTCTGCCTTTGGCTCAGGTCATGATCCCCGGGGTCCTGGGATCGAGCCCCGCATCAGGCTCTCTGCTCAGTGGGGAGCCTGCTTCCCCCACTCTCTCTGCCTGCCTCTCTGCCTATTTGTGATCTCTGTCTGTCAAGTGAACGGATAGAATCTTTAAAAAAAAAAAAAAAAAGAGCAGAAATAGCTGAAGAGAACATCAAGAAATGTTTCCAGCAGTATGACCAACGAGGTACCTAAAGAACACCAGGTACCAAAAACATACAGTTCCATGCACTGCTGGGCTTGCAGAAAATAATGGAATTAACCCCCTCAAATAAACCCAGAGGTAGAGCTAAAGGAAGAAGAGGCAGGGGTACCCTAATGGTGAATGATAATATTAGTACTCTAACAGGTAACTAGACTGAGTCATGGGGCCAGCAGCATCTAGACTCATTTCCACACCAAGGCAGGGATCCTTGAAATTAGTTACACAAGGCTATTAAAACTATTTCTAGGCAGAAGCAAACACAATTCTTTCAAAAGAAAACTCTTCTCAACTTAGGCCAGCATCATTTCCATAAATTATAACCAAATATGTATAAGCTCATAATCAAAGATCACGAGACACTAAAAAATAAACTACTATAAGGTGAGGGTCAGCAGAAAAAACAAACTATAGATTTAGACTTCCAAAACAGTTACTGGAATTGTCAAAAGCAAACTATACAATAGCCAGAGACAAAGAGATGAAGTTTTAAGAAATAAAAGATGAAATCACATAAGTGAGTAACAGCCAAAAAGAGACCAGCAAAAATACCCAGGAACATTTGAAAATATAAAATTCAACAGAATATTTGATATCAAATTAATAGTGTTGAGATTTAAAACTCAGTGGAATTACTAAACAGCAATGTAGATATAGCTAAAGGTAGGATTAGTGAACTAGAAAATATATCTAAAGAAATCACATGAAACAGTGTAGACAGATAAGATTAAAAAATGTAAAAAGTTAGGAAATATCAGTAAAAAAGTAAGAATGTCTAACATACGTCATATGTGTGTGTGTGTGTGTGTGTGTGTGTGTGTGTTCGAGAGAGAGAGAGAGAGAGAGAGAGAGAAAGAGAGGAACAGAGAAACAGAGACAGAGAGAGACATTATTTGAAGAGATGATGGCTGAAAATTTTCCGAAAGGGAAAAGATTTGAACATGTATAGAGAGAGGGAGTATTACATATGCCAAGGAGGATAAACAAAAATGAACAAAAAGATCTTACAAGAAGCTAGACAGAAAAGATCACTTGCCAAAGAAAATAGCAATTAAAGTGATGGGAGGCACCTTTACTTGCAATAATGGAAACCAAGAATCATAATAATATCTTGAAATACTGAGAGAAAATATCTGTTAACTTAGAAATGCATATCATGTAAAGCTAGATTTTAGGAACAAAAGTAGAATAAAGATTGATTCAGATAAAAACAAAAGAATTTGTCACAAACATATTTCTATAGAAATTTTTAAAAAGATATATATTGGGAAAAAGGAAAATGAGAAAGAAATTCAGACATGCAAGAATAATGAGTATACAGTTTGGTAAACATGTAGGTAACAATGACTGATACTACTACCAGTACTACTATTACTAATGATTATTTGTAAAGTTAAAAAGCAAAATTGAAACATAGCCTATATGCTTGGAGGAGGAGTTTCTAGGCCTCTAAATATTCTATATATTATTGTTTGATGGAAATGAACTAATACTAAAAATACTTAACAACTATTACACCACAGGTACCAACCAAATGGAATGGTCAGTAAAATAAACAGTATGAGTATACCCGTGTGTAACTGCTTAATACTGGTCTTAGTTAAGCTGTGGACTAACTGAACACTTCGTTAATTTATGTAAGCATGGTAGGATTTCAAGGGAACCACGAAAAAATGGGAAATAAATAGACTGTATTACCTTAGGACTACTAGGTATTTTTTACTAAAAAAATAGATTTAAAAATCGTACATTTTGGCAAATACATATTTGTGCAAACACATACACACAGATTTAAAAAAAAAAAGAGAGATCCAGAAAATTACATATCTAAAGTTTTCACATTGGTACTCTGATAAGAGTATGGTCCTTTCTTTTTTTGGCTTGTAGTATATTTTTAAGTTTTAATAATGCTCATGTACTGCTTCTGTAAGAAAAGTTTGTTTAAAAAATAAACAAACTGAGGGGCTCCTGGGTGGCTCAGTCAGTTCGGCATCCACTCTTGATTTCCATTCTTGTTGTGATCTCAGGGTCCTCGGATGGAGCCGCCTGAAGACTCCCAGCTCAGTGGGAAGGCTGCTTTTCTCCCTCTCCCCCTGCCCCTCCCTTCACTCACATACACATGCACACACCTGCTCTCTCTCTCAAATAAATAAATCTTTAAAAAAATAAACTGAGAAAGAAGCAAGAGGCAAAAGCATATGTTATAGTATGCCATCCTTTATAAGAAAAGAATCTATTTATTATGAGTTGCATACAATCTAGGGGGTTGGAGAAAGGAATGTGTTTATAGATAGGACTATATGCTAAATAGGAATATATCCTATCTTAAAGATAGTTGGTTAGAGTGAACACATAAAATAGAGCTACTACTTTTTTAAAAAAATTTATTTACTTATTTGACAGAGAGAAACACAGTGAGAGAGGGAACCCAAGCAGGGGGAGCAGGAAAGGGAGAAGCAGGCTTCCCGAAGAGCAGGAAGCCTGATGTGGGGCTTGATCCCAGGACCCCAAGATCATGACCTGAGCAGAAGACAGACACTTAACTGACTGAGTCACCCAGGAGCCCTAGAGCTACTATTTTTTAAATGAAACATTCTGTATATACATATATGACTTGAGAAAATTGACTTGAGAAAATTTAAATATCAACACCAAAACTGAAAATGCAGGACCTGGGAAAAACGTATCTAGTCCAGTGAACTATTTTTTTTTCTTCTAATTTTTCTCTTAAAGATTTTATTTATTTGACAGAGAGTGACAGACATAGTGAGAGAGGAAACACAAGCCTCAGGAATGGGAGAAGAGGAAGCAGGCTTCCTGCTGAGCAGAGAGCCTGAGGCAGATCTCGATCCCAGAACCCTGGGATCATAAGCTGAGCCGAAGGCAGATGCTTAACTACTGAGCCACCCAGGTGCCCCTAGCCCAGTGACCTTTTAAATGATAATACTTTGTTTTGATTTCAATCTCTGCCCGCCCCCAGTTTAAGAACAAAAGACTATGTAGCTTGTACAGAAAAATGAATAGTGAAGTCACGTTTCTGGCTAGATAAGGAAGTAGTCATTTAATCTACCTCTTTAACCTATAAGCACCAGAAACACTGCTTTGTTAAAGTCCCCACCAACCTCTGTCCTGCCAAACCGAACAGCTGCTTCCCATCGGACCTTCTCAGCAGTGTTACCAGCACAATCCCGGTCTCTGAGACAAGGCTTCTGATGAACCACTCTCCTTTTTTCCTCCCTAATGCCCACTTTTTTTTTTTTTTTTTTTTAATGCTCACTCTTTCTTAGCTGTATCTTCTGTTGTTGTTGTTTTTTTTTTAAGGATTTTATTTATTTATTTATTTGCTTATTTCAGAAAGAGAGAGAGATAAAGGAGAGCACGAATGGGGGAGGAATAGAGGAGAGGTACAAGCGGACTCCACACGGAGTTTGGAGCCTGACATGTGACAGGATCTCATGACCCCAAGATCACGACCTGAGGCAAAACCAAGAGTTGGATCCTCAACCGATGGAGCCACCGGGTGCCATTAGCTATACCTTCTAATCTCAACTTATAAATTTTTGTCCTCAAAGTGCTATCATCCATCCCCATAGCTTTCAATACCATCAGGACATTGATGGTTCCCAAATTTAGATTTCCAGTTACTACCATTACCTTGAACTTCAGGAAAGAATCACCCGAATATCCATTTGACATCTCTGCTCTAGAGTCAGGTCAAAATTAGTATGTCCAAAACAGTACTCCTGACTCTCCACTCTGCCTGCCTCCATCCTCATCTCAGCAAATTTATACCTCCTCCACCCAACTGCTTATGCCAGAAATTAGGAGTCACCCCAATCCCTCTCTTTCTCTCATGCTTCATACCCAGTGGAACAAAAGTTCTTGTGGGTTCATTCAAATTACCTCCAGAATTAACACCTTCTTTCCAAGTCTACATCCCTGCCCAAGTCCCCATCACTTCTCACCTGCGTACATTATTGTAGCAGCCCCCAAAAGAGTCTCTCTGCTTCTGTTCCTTCCTCACCAAGGCCTGTTTTCCAAACTTCATAAACAATATGTCCTCCACGGCCCTATCCAATCCAGCCCCTGCTAATTTCTCAGCGCTCATCTTGTACTTCTCCCTTCAGTTGCTTCACTCCCTACCAGCTGGCCTGCAGACCCTCAAACAGGCTGAATTCATTACTGCCTCAGAATCTTTGCATAGGTCTAGCCTTTTGAATAGAAATCACTTTCCCCAGAGCTGTACAAGGCTTGTTCTATCTCTGTACAAGGCTCAGATGTCATCTCCACAAGGCATTTCCAGACCACTTGACCTATATCCATCCTACTGTTGTCCCCGGCACCTCTCCCTGCTGTATTGTTCCTCACAGCAATTACTACTACCTGACTTTACGTTATGCCTTTATTTGTATATCTGTTTGTCTATCTGGCTCAAACTCTAAAATGTTTGCTCCAGGGGTTTCTGGGTGGCTCAGTGGGTTAAAGCCTCTGCTCATGATCCCGGGGTCCTGGGATCGAGTCCCGCATTGGGCTCTCTGCTCAGCGGGGAGCCTGCTTCCTCCTCTACCTACTTGTGATCTCTGTCTGTCAAAAAAAAAAAAAAATCTTTAAAATGTTTGCTCCAGAATGACAAAACCCTTACATATCTCATTTTCTGCTATATGCTCAGTACCCAGGACAAGTTTAACCCACAGTGGATAAGCAACAAAATTTGGTGGAATTAATGATTTTAGAGGTGATGGAACTGAAGCATAAGGAAAGTTAACTGCCCAAGGTCACAGCTACTTTATTCAAGAAACATTTACTCAGGACGTATATACCACACCAGGTGCTTGGACCTAGACATACACATTGATAAGGAAGATCAGATCCTGTCCTCATGGATTTTACATGTCAAAAAAGCTCAGATCACAGGTCTCATGGTCTACTGTTTTTTCTAGTACAAACACTTTTTTGAAACTTTAAAAAAGTCCTTTGGAAGAACTGAACAAAGCTAGACTATAGCATTCCTTAGCAATTCAATTATAACCAGGTGTCCCCTGAATGCTTATTAATAACCGCATTTATTCCTTTTTTTAAAATTGAGGTATAATTCTCATACATTATATTGGCTTCAAGTATACAAAATAATGATTCAACACTTGTATATATTGTGAAACAATCACTAACAAGTTTAGTTAACATTCTTCACAATATATAGTTACAGAATTTTTCTTGGTGCTGAGAACTTTAAAGCTTTACCCCCTCACAGCAACTTTCCAATACAACTATGTTTGTTTTCTTTTAGATATATTTACTTAGCCTAGGTGAGCCTCATTTACCTTTTACAGCATCATTTGTAATATAGTCTTAAGTATTTTATACCGTGCCTTTAATTTCCTAATAAAACAAAGTACCAAATTCAACATTTCTCAGATACTTTGGTGATCTAACTTAAACAAGAAACAAACTTTAAGAAAATTAATAAAGCCTATAATTGGGCTGAGTATATAAAATATAAAGTGATTTTAAAATATTTTAAATCATTTAGTACCAATTAAAATTACTAATTGTGAAACATGCCATTTTAGAAAATAGAATGAAAACAGTACATGGAAAAAAGAATATCCAAGCTTCAGATATACATTTTTTAAGTGGTATTAAATAGTACATCATATATTGCTCATTAGGAGAGAGATGTGTTCAAATTTAGAGTTCTGAGTACTGGCCAGTGTTTGCTCAGCAACCCACCTACTGGACTTTCAAAAGCAGCCTAACCATACACTACAGGACATTGGACACTTCCTTCCTCAGCCAAAATACAAGTAATGTTTTTTACACTTGTCCAAGTATGTGCAGATAAGATAGTTTTTTCATTTTTTTTAAAGATTTTATTTATTTATTTGTCAGAGAGAGAGCGAGAGCAAGCACAGGCAGACAGAGTGGAAGGCAGAGTCAGAGGGAGAAGTAGGCTCCCTGCGGAGCAAGGAGCCCAATGTGGGACTCGATCCCAGGACGCTGGGATCATGACCTGAGCCGAAGGCAGCTGCTTAACCAACTGAGCCACCCAGGCGTCCCTAGTTTTTTCATTTTTAAAGAAAATATAATTTTTTAAAAGTGGATTTTAGGGTTACCCAGAATTTAATTAAGCAGGCCCACCTATATAAAATATATGTAACATGAACAAAGAGTTCCTTCAGGTATTCTTATATTTCTTCTTAATATATTTCCTCTTAATTTGTGATGAGATTATTTATCTGCTTTTTCCATTACTACTCTTAACAGTCTATTAGACTATTCAAAACACATATACCTGTAGCATTATTTTTCCCTTCTTTGACAATGCCTTTCTAATACATCATAGATCTAAATTTTGCTAATTGTCCTGTTATAAAATATTAAATATCAGAGGTAAATTTTTAAATTATTATGAATAGATACTAAACTGCTAAAATAATTTCCAATGACTATATCAATTCAACTCTTAAGAGTATGGAAAAAAATAGATGAAGCTATATGAAGTGACAGCTTACAGATATGATTAGATTTATGGCTTCATTAAAAAAATTAAAATTTCTGGGGCACCTGGGTGGCTCAGTGGGTTAAGCCGCTGCCTTCGGCTCAGGTCATGATCTCAGGGTCCTGGGATCGAGTCCCACATTGGGCTCTCTGCTTAGCAGGGAGTCTGCTTCCCTCTCTCTCTCTGCCTGCCTCTCTGCCTACTTGTGATTTCTCTCTCTGTCAAAAAAAAAAAAAAAAAAAAAAAAAAGTTTAAAAAAAATTAAAATTTCTATTTATTTAACTGTACTCAGATTTACAAACTACAAAACTGAGATTCCTGTACCCACAGGAATTCCATGAGTAAAATAACTTGAATTCCAACAAAATACCAATGGAATTCTTTTTAAATTCATTCAGAAAAATACAAGAGAATTGCTACAAAAATATTTTAGAATGTAATAAACGGAGATTTACCTTCCAGGTCCTAAAAGGTATTACAAATATATAAAAATTAAAACAATTGGTGGAATAAAAAAACAGGACAAACCATGCAAAATTAAAGAGTCCTGAAGCATACATACTAGAAGTATTATACAGAAGAAATCATTATATAATAAAAGTGGTTTCACAAATCATGGAAAGAGTCAAACAAGACACAGAGTGTAAGAAAATTCAGAATAAAACTTCATATTATATGAATTTATGAATTAAATTTCAGAAGGATTTAAGAGTTAAAAGAAATAAACCAGAAAAAATATAGATCAATATTTATAAGATTACCAGATGGGTAAGAAACAAAGGCAGAAACAAAATGTAAGAACTCACCAAATGAAAAAGCAGTAACACTGGACATGCCTAAAATTATCATAGATGAGGCAAAATTATTATTTGTAGGTGAACATATTTTATACCTTGGAAGCCACAAATGCATTAAAAATTATTAAAATTAATAGAAGACATTAGTAAGGTGGCTAGTAAGGTGGCTAGTTACAATATCATATAAAATCAATCCTATTTCAAAAAAAAATTATAAAAAGAGGACAAAAGAAATCCCGTTTTCAATAACACACACGTAGACACAAAGATAACATACCGCAGGAGAGACTTTACATATGTGCTTAGATGCATGCAACTTTTCTTTTATGCTAACAACGTACAGTTTTTGTTTTCTCCATTTAGGTCCTGCATACCTCTTATTAAGTTTTATTCCTAAGTGCTTTCATTTTTTTTTGTACCTTTGGTAAATGGAATATATTCTTCAGTGAACAGAGGAAGATACAGAGAGGGGCTTTCCTTAGCCATCCATCCTTCCATCCTCCTATCTCCCTTAGCAGAAGAGTCATGCTTTGAAACGTTTGTTTATAGCCAGCTCAGAAGAGCAGAAACTATACCTTCCACAGTTCAGAGATTTGCCTCTGCCCAAGAAACACTCAAAGCCAGGTCCGTATTCTTGTTAAGTGAAGAAAAACCATGACTGGAGAAAAACAACAATAACTCATAGGGACAATGTAACCTAGGGAAGAAAGATACACTTTTAAGAAAATGTGGCTCCCACTGAAATTCTCTCAAGAGAATTTTAATGCAAACCAATTAGATTCGAACAGGAAACACAAAAGCTCTCTGGAACTAAAAACATGATTTCAAATTTTAAAATTGAATAGGAAAAAAAAAAAACAGTAACAGGAGATAGTCACACCTGAGAACTCAATATTCTGGAAGTTCAAGAACAATCTTATAATAAAAAGCAAAATAGGACATGGGGCAGCTGAGAGAAAAATGAAACAAAGATCAATTCAGGAGCACTAACAGCTGACTAACAGAAGCTCCAGAAGGAGAAAAGGAAAACAGAAGAAAGAGGTAAACAAGTAACTGGAAGATAATTTCTCAATTTCTAAGAAATGAATATTTAGTACAGGTGCCACTGTTTTTGAAGTAAGATTTTAACACTTTGAAGTACGATAGATAAAACTTTCATTTACCTAATGGCACAAATTCCTCATATTGTTGGAAAGCGGAAAGAGTTTTGCATTCTCACTTCTTTGGTGTAGCTCTGTTTTACAAACAAAAGTTAATTTTCCTGATCTCATCGAATATCTCTTTTCCTAACACCCTGATTTGCCCCTTAAAGTCCTCCTTCCCCTATTTCTAACCCTTGTTATTTGGATAGGGCTCACCTCACCCCTCAGCTCAAGGGCTGGGCAAATGACTCAATCTAGCAAATCAGAGTGTTACATTATAGTTCAGATCAATAAAATCAATCATAAACCTTTGTTGGAATTGCTCCTAATTCTATCCCCCTGGGCATTTGGATTGAGCACTCAGATCTAGATGTATGTGAAACTATTCTAATTCCTGGAATTATAAATTATGTGAGTCAATACATTTCCTTTTTTTCTCTTTACGCCAGTGGTTCTCAGACTTCGGAGTACAAGATCACCTGGTGGGTTTGTTAAAAACAAGATAAGACAGATTGCTGGGATCCATATCCCAGGAGAAGTCTGGATAAGGCCTGAGAATCTGCAATGCTAACAAGACCCCATGTGATGCTGGCACTGCTCCAGGGGCCGTGCTTGAGAACAACTGCCTTAAGCCATTATGAGTTAGTTCATATTACTTACACCTGAAAGATTAGGGACCACTATTATCTCCAGTCAGATGAAAAACAATAACCCTTGGAGCAAAATTTAAACTGAAATTTTAAATTATCTAGAAAATAATGAAGATAAGTAGAAATTCATACCAAAACCTGTACGACAATAGTTTTAAGGAAAAGGTCTAAAATCCTTATGACTTATAAAAACAAAGACTGAAAATATGCTAAATATTCAACTAAGGAAAATAGGAAAATATAACCAAATTAACAAAAACAGAGGACTTGATACAGGTAAGATCTGAAAGTTTAAAAAAAAATAGAAAACAACAAAAGCTGCAGAAAACATACATAAGATTAAAGCTAATTATTTGAAAAGCCTAATAATCTATGAGAAACCTAAATAGGAGGAAGGAGAGAAAAGAGAAATGTCAATGCTAGGGACTGTTAAAGTTCACTTGCATATATGAAAGAAACTAAAAGAATATGAGAATCTTATTGCCAGTTTAGAAACAAGAAATCTAAAGGAAGTAAATGATTTCCCAACAAACTACACCAAATGTGACCTAACAAGAAGCAGAAAAACCTAATAGATTAGATAAGTCTCTGGAAATATATAAAAGGCAAAGGGCTTAGATGTTCTGTAGCTTAGTTCTATCATCCCCTTTCAAAGCTGTGGGTTCCAAATTATTTTGATGATGCATACTTATTAGTAAAACACTTTTTTAAGATTTCATTTATTCATTTATTTGAGAGAGCAAGAACTAGACAGAGAGAGAGAGAGAGCGAGCAAACACCAGTGGGGGTGGGGAGAGAGGCAGAGGGAGAGGAAGGCTCCCTGGTGAGCCGAGAGCCCAACGTGGGGCTTGGTCCCAGGACACTGGGATCATGACCAGGGCCGAAAGCAGACGCTTAACCAACTGAGCTATCCAGGTGTCCTTCAGTAAAACATTTTTTAACACCCATCTCAATATAGGCTTATTTGTTTGTATTTATAAATTAGATATGCACTAGTATACTCTACAAAACAACAAAAAGGTAAATAAATATAAAAACAGGTTGCAATTTTTTTCACATAAAAGAAATTGAATCTATTATTTTGGAGTGTAAACTTTCCACTTAGGAGTTCATTATTTTAATTGTTATGCTTTTTACATTATTCTACAACAGAGAAAGAGACAGAAAACTACCTAATATATAAAGCTAGAATAACCCTACTTAAAAAAACATGATGCAGTAAAGACATTAAAAAGTCCAAGTGTGTGTATGGCCAATAAAATTATGAAACTAAATACATCAGAGCACATCATGACTAAGAAGGGTTTTGACACCCCCAAACCTCCCCAGCATATGAGAATCGTTCAACTTCATAACATCTACAGATATAATTCATTTTATCAATAAAATAAAGTTGAAAAATACAAATTATGTCAGTAGATGCTTAAGACTTTTGATATAGTCCAGCAGCCATCCACAATAACTCTGAGGAAGAAGGAAGCAATTAAACATGATGATTATTTACTGAAAAGCAATAGCAAACAGATTACATTTGAAATATTAAAGCCATTTTCATTAAATTAGAAGACGGGGTGCTTGCTGACATCAGCATTATTCAACATAGTTTAGGAAATTCTAGTCTATTCTATAAGAAAAGAAAATGAAATAATAGATACAAGTATTTGAGAAGAGTCAAAGCTATCAATCCTCCACACCTATAACTTTTCTTTATAGTAGCAAGAACTAGTTAAAGCTAAAGGAAAAAAAAAATTCATTCATAATAGCACCCAAAATTATAAGAATGTGTTAAAAAAAAGAAAGGTATGGAATGCTACTGAAGGACACAAAATAACTTGAAAAAAATGGTCCAACAGTTTATATGCTCCTCCTATTCCCTTCCTTGCCTCCCTCAAGTAAGCACTATTGTGAACTAGGGTTTATTATGTTTTTATATTTTTACCACACATAGAAGATCTTTAGTATCATTGGTAGTTTTCAAAAATTAGTAAAGATGAAATAATATTGCATGGATCACTCTGCAACTTGCTTTATTATTCAACAGTATAGTAGGCTTTAAAAAAAAAAAAAGTTATCCAGATTGAAAAAGGAATTCAAATTTGTCTGTTTTAGCTGTCCTAAGAATATGCTATAATGTAACCATTCTTTTGTTAATAGACACTTAGGTTGTTTCCATTTTTTTGCTATTACAAATGATGTAAGAAAAAAATAAACATTTTTGTAAAATTTTTTTTTGTCTACATGTGCCCATGACCCACAATGAGAAAACATTTTGCATTACAGTTTCAATACTCAAACACACACACATACACACACACACAGCATAACCCAAAATGTTTATGAAATAATTACTCTTACATGAAATGCATTCTGAGGATTTTTATTCTGTAATCTTTCATTAAAAAATAATAATGCTGGTTATAACCCACCAAGCTAACATAAAGAATTAGTGGGCGCCAACCCACAGTTCGAAAAATAATGTCCTAAGAAATCCACCTAGAAGTGGAACACAGGAAACACAAACAATTTTGATTCTACCAGATATTGCCAGTTTGCTCTTTAGAGTATTGTCCTGGGGCACCTGGGTAGCTCAGACGGTCCAGCATCTGGCTTGGGCTCAGTTTGTGATGAGGTGGAGTCTGCTGCTTGGTGTGGGAGGAGGTCTGCTTCTCTCTCTCTACCACCCTTCCACCCCATGCTCTCTCTCTCTCTCTCAAATGAATAATAAAATCTTAAAATAAATGAAGTGTTATATCGAGTCCCACCAGTATTGTATAACATTCTTCACAATATTGTTGGACTTTGAAATTTCTGCTTAATTGAATGAGAGCAAAGAGATATACCATTTAAATTAGTAATGCTAAGCATCCTTTTGTCCAGTGAATATATTCTTTCATAAATTACTGTATATTCTCTCATTTCCCATTGGGTTTTTACTTCTTTTTTATTTGTAGTCCTTTATATATTTTGGCTATTAAATTCCTTATCAACGACATGCATTGCAAATATCTTTCCCACTCCATTTTCTAACTTTGTTTATACTGCTGATGCTGGATTGTTGCATGTCAATTTGGCTATGGCTGGTAACTATGTTTCTCAGAATCTCTTTCTCCCTAAGGGCGCTGGGTTGGAGTTAGCCAAAAGAGAAATTTGTATAAGACCTGGAAGGCAAAAATGAAGCAGAAGCCATTATTCTTGGAGGGTCACCGTGGTCAGACACCTGCAAACGCAGAGAGGCTACAGCCACAGAGAAAGCCATTTCCATAGATCTTCCCAGATCCATGCAACACCAGATGTGCTTGGCTTTTTAGAATTCCCTACAAGGTCTGGTTTGTCTGTCTACTACAGGGTTTGTGCAAAATGGTTAGTCGTTATTTCTTTAATTCACTGACTCCTCCCTTCTCTAGCAACTTCCATATTTGCTTAAGATCTAAATCCCCTAGGAGCACTTGGGTGGCTCAGTTGGCTGAGTGTCCAGCTGAGTGAATGACTCTTGATTTTGGCTCAGGTCATGATCTCAGGGTCCTTAAGATTGAGCCCTGCTCTGGGCTCCATGCTCAGCGTGGAGTCCGCTTACTTGGGTTCGCTCTCTCCCTCTCCCTTTGCCTATCTCCCACTCACTTGCGTGCTCACTCTCTCTCTCTCAAATAAAATCTTCTAAAAAAGTACTATTAAGATCTAAATCTCCAATTTTCATAATACTTAGAGTTCTATCTTCCTGAATGAAACCTTTGCCAGGTATAAGTTATACATTCTGAAGTAGTTAATTTAATCTTACATCTTATGGTTTGTGCTTTCTATATCTGGTTTAAAATTATTTTTTTGCTCAGACCTAAGAGCATAATGATATTCTCCTATATTTCCTTCTAATAGAGTTGTAAAGTTTTGCTTTTTACTTTTAGGTCTTTAAATATGGTATGAGGTAGGGGTCTACTTTCATTCTTTCTCTATAGACAGATATACTCCCAGGACCATTAATAATATTTTCATTATTTTCCAAGATCTGAAATGCCATCTCTGCCATGTATCAAGATTTTTTAAGATTATTTATTTGAGAGAGAGAAAGAACAAGCAGTGGGGAGAGGTAGAGACTGAGAGAGAAAAAAAGAAGCAGACTCCCTGCTGAGCAGGAAGCCAACTGCAGAACTGCCATGTATCAAGATTTATTATATATATTCTCTTAAGGTCTATTTGTCTTTCACTGGGCCATTGCATCACTTAATTACATTTTGTTACCTAGTTGCATAACAAATATTGATATCTGGTAGAAAGAGTGCTCACACTTTGGTTCTCGTCTACAAAACTGGGGGGTTATTATTGGCACTATAAACTTCCAAATCAATTTTAGAATCAAGCTTACTGGAACTCAGAATGGAATTACATTGAATTTGTAGATTAATTTATGGTGAATTACCTTCTTTAAAATACTGAGCCTTGACATTCATTATTTTGTTAAATATACCTTTCTCCATTAATTTGGATCTTTTATATCTCTCAATATGTTTATCATTTTCTTCCACAGTTTTGTTAGATTTATTCCTAGGTACAGTGTGTTATGGTTAGTGTTCCAGTTGTAAAATAAACCTTTTTTTGAAATTACAGTGATTTCCTGAAGTATAGAGCTGTTTTGACATTGCTGATAATTGTTTCTTTTTCTGATATTCAGTTGTTCTTAGTTCAATTTTCTTGTACTGAACTTATAACTAGCAATGCTGTTAAATTACTTTCTTTATTCCAACTATTCTGCTAATTTTCCTGTAGATAACTATGGATATAAAATCCCATTGCTACGTATAACAAAGCATTTCATTTCTTCTTTTTCAATCCTTAGATTTTCAATTTTGTTTACTCTTCTTATTGCATCAGTAGTACCTCCAGTTCCAGTATTCTCAATAATAAACCCAAGAAAGGACTCTAAATGGGCTACTAAAACTGAGGGGACTAAAAGCAAACGCTTAAATCAGGGAACACAGTCTTGAGTCAGCCAAGTAGGAAAAAGCAGGAACTGACTTAATAGCAGTTTCATACAATGGTCCTGTTAAAAAACTGCTATCCAGATAAGCTTTTGTTTGTGACTGTGCAGAATGGCTAATGAGGAGGCAGGCTCTGTATGAAGAGCCCAGGTTCAAATTGAGCTCCTCTAACTATGACCATATCCTGCTTTCCCAATTAATGAGAAGAGTTAAAAAATTCAGTTGTCCTTGTATACGATTTTTGAAAGACAGAGTTTAACAAATAATTATAAAAATTGTAGATAGTATCTTTAGCCTTCATGGAAGGGTTAAGTAAAATTTTTTGCATTTCTAGGGATTCTTAACATTTTCTATAGCCACTAAGAGTCAACAGTAACTCCCTCCCAAAAGAAAGGAAAACACCTGAGTTTTGTTCCTTATTAACTCCTATATTTAAAATAAGCCTACAACAGACAAGACTAAACTTAAAAATTTTAGAGGCGAAAATTCTTGAATTCTTGTTTGACCTGAGATTTTTTCTTTCTTTCTTTTTTTTTTTTTTGACTTGAAATTTTCTTTCAAGAAAAGATGATGGCAAGAGCATTTTTCCTTTAAAAAACATCTTCTAAATTTTTATTCTCTGCTTATATGCAAATATTTATTCTCTGCTTACACTTTAAAAACTGTCCTTCATTATGTGAAAATGTATATGCTAAAAACATTATATAAAAGCTTATTATGAATCTGATTTTACTAAAATAGAATCTGATTTACTAAATTACTACTTTTTACTGGTAAGTGCAAGCAGATCAAAATTTATACATTATAAATTATAATATAAATAAGGTAATCCTATTTATTCCAATAAAAGAAAATCTCATTGCACTATGAGTACAGTTCAAGTCATAACTCTCAATCTGTTCATTTTAACCAAATTTCAAAAAGTTAAAATTCGAGTATGAATTTGAAAGATCTTTGCATAGGCTCTTCAAACTCATCAGAACAAAATTTGACCTGTACTTCCTTATTAATGGAGAATAAAGAAAGACTAGCTCAAAGCTGCTAACAACTTGGTAATTCCCTGGATTGTTACTTGGGCTTGGGGCTTAGGACTAGTATTTCAGTGGAGGGATTTAGCAGTGTAAAGAATGGAAATTTTTGGTTGATTAGTCTCCATCTTAATCAGTCCTTATTGGGTTCACACAGAAACACAATGGATACCATAGTGGATATAAACTTGATGATTTATGTTTTATAAATTTAAGAGTGATACTCTGAACAATGTCATATGTTCATTAAATATATGCATACTTAGTATTAAAGGTTAAATTAATTTCCTTTTTTGAAAAGATCTCCAAATTTTGAACTACTACACAATTCTCATAACGAACCATACTATGAATATTTGATCTCACTTTCACCAGGAACATAGGAAGAAAATCATATAAAGTTACTTATTAAACCTGCAATTCCTAGGGGCGCCTGGATGGCTCAGACAGTTAAGCGTCTGCCTTCAGCTCAGGTCATGATCCCAGGATCCTAGGATCAAGCCCCGCATGAGGCTCCCTGCTTTGTGGAGAGCCTGCTTGTCCCTCTCCCTCTGCTGTCCCCCCTCTTGTGCTTGTACTTTCTCTCCGCCAAATAAGTAAAATCTTTTAAAATAAATAAATAAACCCACAATTTCTACTTGAAATGTCATTAGAGTTGCTTCTGGAACATTTTTTTTTCTGCATTACTTTACTATTTATTATGCTTAGAATAAAACAGCAATCAGAAAATCAACCTAAAATTATGATGATTTGCCACTTGGCTTCTGCCCACTCTCATCAGGCATCTGGGGAGACCTATGCAGCGCCAAAGGAAGCTCAGCCCCACACAATGTCTTGTGCAGGGTGATGAGAACGGCACATTGTCTGCCCAGTCTGAACAGAGGTCACAGCAGGGAGAGCATCTGCTAAGATAATGTGAATGAAGGAAACAACTATAATTGCCTCATTAAGAGATCTCTGGCAAAATAATCACAAGAAGAAAGGACTTGGGAAACCACCCTAAAATTAAGTCTACAATAAGGAAAATTTGGGGGTAGAATAAAAAATGCTTAAGAATTAAGGAAATGTGGGTATTCCATTGGTTTTACTAATGCCCTTAGTCACTATATAGATGAATGGAAACTTCGATGCAACAGTTCAGTTATTCAACTCCAGCTCTGCCAGTCATTAGTAGGAAGCAGAAGATGCAAATCCACAGCTGTCCAGGATACAAACAAATGTGAAATAAAGGGTAGTGGGGAACTGTTTACAAGGGACGAAAACTAAGTAAGATTTAAAGTTTATATTTTGCAATTATAATAAAATATAATTAAAGGAACATCTCTACAGGGAAAAGTAAAATATAAAAGACCAAAGTCTAAGAAAGACAAAGGAGAAATTGTCTCTACTTGACCAATTTATGTTCTTCTATTTTCTACCACTACCATTTAAAAATACATTTTTCTTAAAAGTCAACAGTATATAATTACAACTAAATCCTGTCACTTTCTAATTATCAGCCAATATAGGTACACATACATTTCATTCAACGTTGTTGAATAAAATTATCTCATGGTAAATGTTATTCCAATTTAAATTTAACTTAAACATCCAAACTGGACACAAGACTAAAATGTACTGAAACTAACAAGTTATTTTGTGTTTTCTGACATATTGAGGTTAAGCTTGGTGAACTTAATTTGTGCTATACAGTTAAAATTTATTATTAAATAGAATCTTCAATTACGGTCACTAAATTTTTCTGATTCCAACAAAAACAGTAAAATTAGCTTGTTACACCCATAAGCCAGGTTTAAAATAAGCAAACTATTTGATGACTTTGATGTTTTGCACCCAAAATGTGCTGGCTAATTTTTCCATTCCATTTACCATTCCGGTCTTTAAACTGCCTTAATCTCCTGCCCTCAGATGTTGACCTTGTAAGAATAGGGGTCATAGGTCAGAATAGACAGACCTCAAAGGATCTGGACTATCAATTCATGCCTGAGAGATTTCTCTTCCACAATAGGAACCTACTAAACAGCAAATTCCTAAATCTAATCACACAAGTATCACGGTGAAACAGTTATTTATTGGAATTTGTTGATTTACAGTTTTCAAACATCACCAGCATCTAAAGAGCATTTTTCTTTTTATTTTGGGAGCAGGTTCTGGGATATAATAAACATGAAAATAAAATCACTGAAGAACTTTTAATGTGAAACAGATATCCTTAATAAAATAGCATCATAAACTTAAGTAGATTTATTATTTTCAGTGATGCTATGTATGTAGATTTCAAAATGAGAATAACATAGCACTCTAATTCCTACTATAAAGTAACTGAAAAACTTCAAGTTATACCACAAAGATAATGAGAGAAAAGACATTACATTCTTGAGGTAGGTGGGGGAGGGGTGGAAGAGGGTTATTTCTAGTTAGTTTTGAGCTCATTTGCTCTAAAGGTAAATAAGAGCATTAAATAAATATTTTTTCTTTTTAATAAATGAAAATACAGTCTTTCAATGATAAAAAGCCTAAGCAGATTTAAAAAAAAAAAATCTTATGGCTTCCAAAACCTTTTTCTAAATTTAGGGAACTTGAAATTAAAAAATTATGGATCTGTAAAAATAACTTTACTATCATATATCTTCACTTTTACTTTTAAACCAAAGGCAAGTTAGCTCTTGAGAATAAATTAGACATACATATTGAGATTCTGTTTATATTCACCTTGGTCTTTTTGACCATAAATTTCCATTCTAATACTACTTTAATACTGGACTATAAAGAATGTCCAATTTCAAAATCAGTTTCTAAATCTACATGAAGAACATCTTAAAAATGACAAATTAATCTTTTCAATATGATCAAATCAAAGGAACTTCCTACACTTCAATGTGAAAAGCAGTAATACTAAACAGAACAATTAACCTTCTTTCTAAATGAAATATATTAAAACTTCAACTCGTGAGAAAAATCAAAAAGCTTAATCATGTGCTATTGCAGTGATGCAAATGAAATACTGCTTGAAATGAAATGAAAGCAGTAAAACATTGGTATTATATTTTATTATTTAAAAAATCTCAGGTCAACACTGTTGAAAGGAACTGCATTATAATGAACACACTTCTTGGACTGTGTGGTTGGGTCAAAAGACGTGGAAGGTTAAGGAGAACAAAGGAAATAGTCGCTACCCTAGGAAAAATTTAGAATTAAAAAGGGGGTAATAAAAGAAACCATAAACAAAAAAAAAAAAAAAAAGAAGAAGAAGAAGAAGAAGAAGAAGCTTATATGTATACACCTAATAGATACATTTACCATGTATATATGCACTTCAAATATTTTTAAAGCTTACATACATTTTTATTCCTTAATTATTAATGATTAAAATCATGTAATCCTCATAGAAAGATTTCCAGACCATCTGTTCAGTCTGTATCATTTTTACTAATATAATACATTTGTTAATATAAAATAAATTTTATTACATGGAACATTTAATTCTATATTATAGTCTGACATGATCATTCCACATAAATCCTAAAAATTAATAGTGGCAAATAGAATAACCATTTTACTGTCTTTTCCCACAATTTCATTCTTTAGAAGTTACTTCTTTTACTTCTTTACTTATGTAAAGTTATGTACTTAACTTTACATAAAAGTTATCAAGTATAGGCCAGATTTTGAGGGGAAAAGTACAGTTTTAAATTAATAACAACCTTCATTTTATTATAAAGAGACTTTTATAGGAACCATTACATCTCTACTCTTTTGATAATGTACATTTTAAAAAATGGCAAAAATAAGTCTGAAATTATTTCATTTAGAATTTTTCAAAAACATTTTAAATGTGGAGGATTCAAAATAAGATAACCACCCTGCTACTGAGTAACTGGACACTGGTAACCGTGGTAACTAAATTCAGAAGAATTTTAAAACAGAATGAAAAAAAAAACCCACTTTCTTTTGTAAAATAGTTTATGTAAAATTAAAACAGAATCCTTAAAATTACTTTATATTTCTTGCCACAAAGACATAAATCTTCACAAAATATTGTTCTTTTTTTTTTTTTTTAAGATTTTATTTATTTACTTGACAGAGAGAAATTACAAGTACATTGAGAGGCAGGCAGAGAGAGAGAGAGAAGGAAGCAGGCTCCCTGCTGAGCAGAGAGCCCGATGCGGGATTCGATCCCAGGACCCTGAGATCATGACCTGAGCCGAAGGCAGCAGCTTAACCCACTGAGCCACCCAGGCGCCCCACAAAATATTGTTCTATCATATATGTATATATACACATATATATATATATGATTTTAGAGTTGAACACTTTGAGTGATGGAACCAATTTCATATTTGTTAAGTATGTTAATTCCATGTAATAAAAATTTTAATAGAGTTTTAATGTTTTAACTTGAAATGACAGAAATTAGATTAAACATATTATTCATGAAAAAAATGAGCCTGGATCTAAACCTCAACCCGATACAAAAATTAACTCTAAATAGACTGTTATGTAAATGTAAAACACAAAACCATAAAACTACAAGAAGAAAACACAGGGAAAAAATCTCTGTGTCCTGAGGTAAGCAATAATTTCTTAAACATAACATTAAATAAACATGACACAAAATAAGAGATTGATAAATGTCCTTATCAAAATGCAAAACTTTAGCTCTGTGACAGATACTTAAGGCAGTGGTAAAAATAACCCACAAACTTAGAAAAAAAAAACACCTGAGTCATATGTCTGACAAAGGATTAGTAGCTACAATTTTTATATAATGAGCTCTCAAAAGGCAACAATAACAAACAATCCAGTA
This sequence comes from Mustela nivalis, assembly GCF_964662115.1. Lineage (NCBI taxonomy): Eukaryota > Metazoa > Chordata > Mammalia > Carnivora > Mustelidae > Mustela > Mustela nivalis. The sequence continues at coordinate 26,340,214 of NC_139024.1, forward strand.
AAAACGGGCAAAAGGTATGAACAGACACTTCACCAAAGAAGATATAAGGATGACACAAAACATTTAAAAATGTCAATATCAGTAGGAAATGAAAATTAAAACAATGATATCACTACACATCTATTAGAATAGTTAAAATTTTTAAAAATTCTGATAATATCAAATGCTGACAAAGATACAGAGCAGCCGGAACTCATATACTGTTGGTGGGAATTCAAAACAGTACCAACACCCTGAAAAAAAAAAATTGGCATTTTCTTATAAAGCTAAATACACACCTATGGTCAAATAATCCAGCAATCCACTTCTAGATAAATGAAAACTTTGTTCACAAGAAAACCTATATATAAATGTTTGTAGAAGCTCTGTTCATAATTGTCAAACTGGAAAAAAGCCAAATGTCCTCCCACAGAAGAATGGATCTACAGTGTTATATCCATTCAATGGAATACTACTAAGCAAAAAAAAAAGCATGAACTATTGATACACTCAACAACTTGGATGAATTTCAAAGTCATTATGCTGAGTGAAAAAAGCCAATTTCAAAAGGTTATAAACAAAATTAAGCCCAAATTAGTAGAAGGAAAGAAATAACAAAGGCCAGAGTGGAAATAAATGAAATAGAAATGAAAAAGACAACAGAAAGATCAGTGAAACTAAGAGCCAGTTCTTCAAAAAGATAAATAGAAAAGACTGGCATGCCTCGGTGGCTTAGTTGGTTAAGGCTCTGCCTTCGGCTCAGGTCATGATCCCAGGGTCCTGGGATTGAGTCCTGCATCAGGTACCTTGATCAGCGAGGAGCCTGCTTCTCTCTCTGCCTACCACTCTCCCTGCTTGTGCACTATCTCTCTCAGACAAATAAATAAGTAAAACCTTTTTAAAAATAAAAGAGAAATGCCTTTAGCTACACTTACCAAGAAAAAAGGAGAGAGGATTCAAATAAATGAAATTAGAAATAAAAGAGGAGACATTGTAACTGACGCCGCAGAAATACAAAGGCTCAAAACAGACTGTGAAGAACTATACATCAACAAACTGGACAACCTAGAAGAAATGGATACATTCCTAAAAATATACAACCTATCAATACTAAATTATTAAGAAAAAAAAATCTGAGTATACCAATTACTAATAAGGAGTAATAAAAAATTTCCTAACAAGGAAAAGTCCAGAACTGTATTGCTTCACTGGTAAACTGTACCAAACATTTAAAGAAGGCTTAATATCAATCCATGTCAAAGACTTCAAAAATAAAGAAGAGAAGGGTACACTTCCAAACTCATTTTATCAGGCTAGCATTACCCTGATACCAAAACTAGACAAGGATACTGTAAGAAAAGAAAATTACAGGTCAGTATCCCTGATGAATAAAAATTCAAAATCCTCAACAAAATATTAAAAAACTGAATTCAACAATACATTAAAAGGATCATACATCATTATTAAATGGGATTTATTCCAGAATTACAAAAATGATTTAATATATACAAATTAATAAATGTAATACATATTAGCAAAATAGAGAATAAAAGTCATATGGTCATCTCAATAGACACAGAAGAAACATTGGACACAATTCAACATCCATTCATGATAAAGTGGGTATAGAGGAATACACTCCAACATAATAAGGGCCATATATGACAAGTCTGCAGCTTAACATTATCCAATGGTAAAAAGCTAAAAGTTTTTCTTTCAAGATCTGGAACAAGACAAGGATGCCCACTCTTGCCACCTTTATTCAACATAGTACTAGAAGACCCAGCCAAAACAGGTACATTAAAAAAAAAAAAAAAAAAGTCTTCCAAACCAGAAAGGAAGAAATAACACTGTCTCCATTTGCAGATGACATGATATAGAAGCCTCAGAAGATCCCACCAAAACACTGTTAGAACTAGTAAACAAATTCAGTTAAGTTGCAGAATACAAAATAAATATATATAAATCACTTGGTTCTTATACACTAACAGTGAACTATCAGAGAAATTAAGGAAACAGTGTCATATACAATTGCATCAAAAAGAATGATATACCTAGGAACAAATTTAACCAAGGAGGTGAAAGATCTACACACTGAAAACTACAAGACATTGGTGAAAAAAAAAATTATAGAAAACACAAATAAATGAAAAGCTATTCTGTGCTCATGGAAGAAATAATATTGTTAGAATGTCCATATCACCCAAAGTGATCTACAGATTCAATGGAATCCCTATCAAAATTGCAATGGCAGTTTTCACAGAAATAGTATACACACATCTAAAATTTGGAAGGAACCACAAAGTCGCTGAATAGTCAAAGAAACCTTGAGAAAGAACAAAGCTGGTGGCATTATATTCTGATTTCAAACTTTTGTGTTTTTTTTTTATTTTTATTTTTTAAAGATTTTATTTGACAGAGAGAGACACAGCAAGAGAGGGAACACAATCGGGGGGGAGTGGAAGAGGGAAAAGCAGGTTTCTTGCTGGGCAGGGAGCCTGATGCAGGGATCAATCCCAGGACCCTGAGACCATGACTGAGCCAAAGGCAGACACTTAACGACTAAGCCACCCAGGCACCCCAGATTTCAAAATTTATTATAAAAGAATAGTAACTAAACAGTATAGTACTTACATAAAAAGACTCATAGATCAATGAAACAGAACAGAAAGATCAGAAACAAACCCACACATATATGGTCAATTAATTTATAACATAGGAGCCTAGAATATACAATCAAGAAATTAAAGTCTCATCAATAAATGATGTTGGGAAAACTGGGCAGTCACTTGTCAAAAAATAAAACTGGACCACTATCCTACACTGTGCACAAAAGCCAACTCAGAATAGATTCAAGACTTGAACATGAGGGGCATCTGGGTGGCTCACTGGGTTAAGCCTCTGCCTTCAGCTCAGGTCATGATCTCGATCAAGCCCCAATTCAGGCTCTCTGCTCAGCAGGGAGCCCGCTCCCCCCTCCTCTCTCTCTCTGCCTGCCTCTCTCTGCCTACTTGTGATCTCTCTATCTCTGTCAAATAAATAAATAAAATATTAAAAAAAAAAAGAAGAAGAACATAAGACCGAAACCACAAAACTCCTAGAAGAAAACACAAGATTTAAGCTCTCTGACATCAGCCTTGGCAATGATTTTTTTGGATTTGACAACAAAAGCAAAAATAAACATATCAACTAAATAAAATTAAAAAATTTCTACACAAATGAAAAGGCAACATATAAAATGGAAGAAAGTATTTGCAAATTAGATATCTGATGAAGGGTTAATATTCAAAATATGTAAAGAACTAATACAACTCATTAGCAAAAAAACAATCTGATTAAAAGTGGCCAGAGGAACTTAACAGGTATTTTTTCAAGGAAAATATATAAATGGCCAACCGGTACATGAAAAGGTGCACAATATCACTAATCATCAGGGAAAGTCTAATCAAAAACACAATAAGACATCATTTCACACCTGGCTATTAACAAAAAGACAAGAAATAACAAATGTTGGCAAGGATGTGAAAAGGGAACCCTTATGCACTGTTCATAGTAGGAAAGAGAGGCTACATGTACGTCAGATTCTTATCACTGCTGCTCGTTATTTTCACTTGTATTACATTGCCCTATTTATCACAGTTTCTTCTGAACAGCTTTTTAAATATTTGGGAATTGTATATTGCCACCTTCCCCCTCCTGGTTCTCTGTACCCAACTGTCCCACTATTGGTGGGAATATAAATTATTCAGCCAAAATGGAAAATAATATGGAGGTTTTTCAAAAAATTAAAGATAGAATTACCATACGATCCAGCAATCTCGCTTCTGGGTATATATTCAAAGGAAATGAAATCATTGTCTCAAAGAGATGCCCGCCTTGCAACATGTCCTCTGTAGCATTATTTACAATAGTTAAGAGACAGAAACAAACTAAGAGTCCACCAACAAATGAATAGATGATGAAAATGTGAGATACATACACATATACACACATAAATACTAATCAGTCATTAAAAAAAGAAGGAAATTCTGTCATTTGGGACAACATGCATGGATTTTGAAAGCCTTATCCCGGGTGAAAGAAGACAGACAGAGAAAGATAAATACTGTATTACCTTACTTATATTAAAATCTAAAGAAACCAAACTCATAGAAACAGAACAGATCAGTGGTTGTCAGAGATGGGTGTTGGGGGCTGGGTAAAACAGGTAAAGGTGATCAAAAGGTACAAACCTGCAGTCAAAAGACAAGTGTGTTGTGAGGTTTAATGTACAGTAATACATGGTGACTAAATTTAGTTAACAATACTGTATAGTATATTTGAAAGAATATTTGAAAGTTGTTAATTGTAAATCTTCAAAGCTCTCATCACAAGATAAAAACTGCAACTGTGAAGTGATGGGTGTTAACAAAGCTTACTGTGGGAATCATTTCCCAATATATACATATATGCAATCATTATGTTGAACACATTATAGCTAATAAAACTGAGGGGGAAAATGTATAATTACACACCTAGTTGTGAAAAGACAAAATTATAGTGATATGGGTCAGTGGTAGCCAAGCGTTTTAGGTAGAGTAGGAGTAGCTACAAAAAACAGAGGGGGGGAAAAAAGACAGAGGGTCAGGACACTCGGTGGCTTAGTTAAGAGTCTGACTCTTCATCTCAGCTCAGGTCTTGATCTCAAGGTTATGAGTTCAAGCCCTATGCTGAGCTCCACACTAGGCATGGACCCTACTTTAAAAAAAGGGAAATTTGGGGGGTGGGAGAATGTTCAGAATCCAGATTATGATGGTAACTACATGAACACATGTGTGAAAACTCATAGAACTGTGCACCAAAAGAAAAAAGTCAATTTTACTATACCACAATTTAAAAAATACAATAAAAACAATTCTCTAAGCAAAACAAAATACCCAGAAATATATCAATGCTTACTTTTTAAAATAGAAATTAACAGGAATTCTAGCTTTCCAATACTTTAGCAAATCAAAGCAAGTATTTAATATCATTATTTTAAAATTTTGTAGGCTATGAGTTTGAAAATATCTTATGTCTATAAGTAAGAAGTACTCAAAAACGGATGAGAGCATGTTGAAAGAGTACAGAAGGGGGCACGGGATAACTGGGTGATGGGTATTGAGGAGGGCACGTGCTGTGATGAGCACTGGTTGTTATCCACAACTAATGAATTGTTGAACACTACATCAAAAATTAATGATGTACTATATGCTAACTGAACATACTAAAAAAAATTAAAAATTTAAAAATAAATAAATAAATGACATAGAAACCAGCTGGAAGGGCCTCAGTGACAGAATCTGAAAGAATTGAGCATTAAAGTAAATACTGTAATTTATTGAAAGAAACAGAAACTCATGATCTGTATTGGGACAATAAATAAGTGAAAAAATGGAAAGTCTGATACAGAATGGGATATTTACATAACCTCAAAGTGTCTCTCACAAATTGCTAGTTAATTATGAAAAGAAAATGTAGCGGGAAAAATCAAAATCTTCTGCCATCTAATCGGATACAATGAGAAGAATGTAGCATCACTTCCATGACATTCTTGTCAAAGAGAACAACCTCAATCTAATCATAAGGAACTACCAGACAAACACAGTCTGTGATCTGGATTCATCCTGGTGTTTTTCCATTTGTCCCTCTAACCCTAATACCGCCTGTAAACTAAAAGTCAGATCGAAAGGATTTTGTTAGGTTCAAGATACACATTTTTGCATAATACTTCCAATTTAAGGAAACATAAGTGTTGGAGAAATAAGTTTAAAGACACTCACATGAATTCCAAATATGGCACATTGCATAAAACCGTTTCACCTAATCTCTTTAACAAGTTAGTGTCAGAGAATTCCCTCCTAAAAAGGATGTGTGTGTGTGTATAGGTGTGTGTGCGTACATGTACGCGTGTGTGTAGGGAAGGGGTGTTCTAGATTACAAGAGACTTAAGAGAGATAAAACTAGGGGTGCCTGGGTGGCTGAGTTGGTTGAACAATGGATTGTTGGTTTCCGCTCGGGTCATGATTTAGGGGTCACTGAATCATGCCCAATGTCGGGCTTGGCAGGGAGTCTGCTTGACATTGCTTGACACTGCCACTTCCCTCTCTAAAATAAATAAATAAAATCTTTTTTTAAAAAGACATATAACTAACTGAAAGCCATGTTCCTTAACTGCATTCTAATTTGAAAAAAAGCAGCCAGAAAAGATAAGTCTTGGACAAATGGGGATTTTTTTTTTTAAGACTTTACTTATTTATTTGAGACAGAGAGAGATCACAAGTAGGCAGAGAGGCAGGCAGAGAGAGAGAAGGAAGCAGACTCCCTGCAGAGCAGAGACCCCCCGATGCGGGGCCCAATCCCAGGACCCTGAGATCATGACCTGAGCCGAAGGCAGAGGCTTTAACCCACTGAACCAACCAGGTGCCCAAATGGGGAATTTTAAAAATGTATCAGGTATTACATGTTACTTTAAAAAAAAAAAAAGATTTTATTTATTTGACAGAGAGAGACACAGTGAGAAAGGGAACACAAGCAGGGGGAGTGGGAGAGGGAGAAGCAGGCTTACTGCTGGGCAGGGAGCCCGATGTGGGACTGGATGCCGGGACGCTGGGATTATGACCTGAGCCACCTAGGTACCACAGATATTAGATGCTATTAAGGAAGTACTATTTTGATGGATGAGGAGGCATGATATTACACTGTTATGCACCTATAATATACTTTAAAACTTTTTAAAAAGTTCCCAAAATGTTTACAATTACTGCATTATAGTGTGGGTATATATGGGTGATGACCATAGCATTTTTTCAACTTTTTTGTATTCTGAAAATTTTCATAATAAAAAGTTTAGGGGAGGGCAACTGGCTGGGTCAGTCAACAGAGCATGTGGCTCTTGATCTCAGGGTTCTGAGTTTGAGTCCCACATTGGGGGTAAAGTTTAGATAAAAAAAGAAAAAAATTAAATGGGGCAACTGGTTAGCTCAGTCAGTAGAACATGAGACTCTCAATCTCAGGGTTATGAATTCAAGGCCCACATTGTGCATAGAGCCCACTTAGAATTTTTAAAAACTAAGAAATTAAAAAGTAAAATGGAAGGAAATAGAAGCATCACACAAAATATTCAGAAAAAAAAAAGTGTAACAAAAATTAATCCAAGAGCTGTTCCTTTAAAAAAAATTAAAAACTTAAGGAAAAATGTAACAAAAATAGATAATGGGAAGTAACTAGAAAATCTAGACTATTTTAAGATCTTTGAGGATATTTTACATAACTAAGCAAATAAACATGAAAATCTGGATCAAAGCACAATTAATATTTATTCTCTTTATTGAGGCTTTCTCCAGAAGCAGACTAGTTAATAACCATAGAAAAAGCAAGAAAGTTACAAAACATCTCTGAAGTCTTTTGAGCATTTAGGGGGCAAATCAGTGCATTGGAGACTGTTCCAAACATCAGTTAACACTGCCACATACTGCTCTCTCATTGTTTCAGTTTCTACACAGGGATCTGTGCTTATTTAATTATTTTATTGCAGCCTGCCTTTGTCACTTTACAAAAAGGGTAGAATGCTAATCCTAATGACAAAAACTATAAACATCTTGAACTATGCAGTTGGAAATCGTAAGATACCAAATTGTGTAAAAGCCTTTATCACAGTAAGACATACAACAAACACAAGCAGTTATTCACCTTCTGGTCACCACTAACTTCTACCCTCTCGTTCTTTCTAGCACCCCAAGTGCAGCAATTCTAGAACCCCATCTGTAACCCACCCACCATGAGCCTGCCACCTAGTTTATACTGTATAATCCATCATTACAACTGCTCCCTTGCATATATTGTCAGTGCCTTCGCTTCTCCCCCTTTGTTATTCTCAACTAGGAAAGCCCCAACTCTAATTATATCCACTGCTCACAAAATCACCAGTGGCTGAAGAAAGAACACAATCATACCAACTGACATTACTTTAAATTCATGTCCACGTATCTTCAGTGGGTTTTTGGTATAGCCTGGATTCTACCTTTTCTCCATAATGCCTTCACTCTTTTAATTTCTTATTTCAGATTTTTAAAAAAGTATTTATGTATTTATTGAGAAAGAGAATGTGTGCACTTGATTTGGGGGAGAGGCAGAAGAGAATCTTTTTTTTTTTTTTTTAAGATTTTATTTATTTATTTGTCAGAGAGGGATCACAAGTAGATGGAGAGGCAGGCAGAGAGAGAGAGAGAGAGAGAGAAGCAGGCTCCCTGCTGAGCAGAGAGCCCGATGCGGGACTCCATCCCAGGACCCTGAGGTCATGACCTGAGCCGAAGGCAGCAGCTTAACCCACTGAGCCACCCAGGCGCCCCAGAAGAGAATCTTTAAGCAGACTCCCCACTGAGCGTGGAGCCTGTCATGGGGCTCGATCTTACAACCCATGAGATCGTGACCTGAGCCGAAACCAAGAGTCAGACATTTAACCAACTGAGCCACCCAGAGCCCCTTGATTTCCTATTTCATACGTTCTCTCTTTTTAAATCTCCAAACCTCCTTTCCTAAGCAAGGAAAGGACTCCAGCAAGCGTCCTCCTCTTCCCTGCGTGCTCAATCTTCCCTTTCCACTGGACACATAAGCAGATTATACATTCTTTGCCTCAGCTACTGCTTCATTTATCTGCTCTAATTTAGAGGAAAACTCAAAAAAATTGTCTATACTTGCTGTCTCCACTTCCTCGCCTTTCCTTCTGTTGAACACAACCCACTTAGACTTTCATTCTCAACAGTCCACTGAATCTGAGCTTGTCAACTTACTGGTGACTTCCTTGTTGCTAAAGGCTCAAGTCTTGGTGGTCCTCTTAATAATTTCACTATCAGCACCATTCCAACACTGGGGACCCCTTCCTTCTTGAAATACTTCTTGCCTTGACTTCTCAGACAAAATCCTCTTGATTTTCCTATTTCTCTCCTTCTAACATAATGCCCTTTACTATTCCTCCTACTTTTCCTGATCCCTAAGTGCTGGAGTGCCCTTAGGCTGGGTTTTCTTCTCTTTTCCATGTATAATCCCTCTGACAGTGATTTCATTCAATCTTAAGGCTGTAACTATCTTTCTGCAGGTTACTGTCAAGTTTTTCTCTATAGCCTTGGAATTCCATACTCATGTATCCATCTGCCATATCTATTTTCCCATTTGGATGTCTACTATAAGTCTCCAGCTTATATATATCTGAGACCATACTTCTCATTTCCTCCTGCTCCTTCCCTAATCTTTCCTCTCTTGGTAAATGACCCCTCCATCCCTCTGGTTACTCAGGCCAAACAAACCTTGGAGTCATCCTGAATATTCACTTTCTCTCACGGTCCACATCTGATCCAACAGTAAATCCTGTTGTCTCTACTTTCACAGTGTCAGTATTTTTGTTCCTCACCTCTATGCTACCATCCCAATCTGAACCACCATTACCTCTTTTCTGCATTAATGAAACTGCCTCAGAATTGAGTTAAATTATAGGACATCCAGCTGGTGTTACGGAGGACTGCTTAGTGTGGGGGTAAAATCTCCACACATTTGGTGTCAGAAACCAAGAGCTGCGTAAAAGTAAAGGAGATACACAAGAGAAGAACTATAGGGAAGGACAGGATTTTTCAGAGTGGAAAAGAAGAAAACAAGCGATCTTTTCTAAACAGAAAACTTCCAAATCAACCACAGCAAATGAACACCTTGATAGAAATATGAGCAAAACACAAGAAACATATATTTCATAGAAGAAAAAAATGAAAATTGACATAAAATTATATTTAACCTCTAATCAAAGGACGCAAAGGAAAAAAATGAGCTGTATGTCTTAACCTATTTGAAAGAAAGAGAGACAGAAAGTGTGTGCATGAGCAGGGGGAAAGGCAAAGGGAAAGGGAAAGAGAGAATCTCCAGCAAAATCCCCACGAGCACACAGCCTAATAAGGGGCTCAATCCCTGACCCCGACCAAAGTCAAGAGTTGGATGCCCAATCAACTGAGTCACCCAAGTGCTCTGGAAAAGATTTTTTAAATTACATCATACAGGGTCACCTGGCTAGCTCAGCTGGTAGAGCATGTGACTCTTGATCTCAGGGTTCAGAGTTTAAGCCCCATATTGGGCATGGAGACCACTTTAAAAAAAAATTCAGGGCAGCCTGGGTGGCTCAGTCAGTTAAGCCTTGGTCTTTGGCTCAGGTCATGATCTCAGCATCCTGGGATTAAGCCCGACAGGCAAGCAGGCCAGGCTCTCTGCTCAGCAGGAAGTCTGCTTCTCCTTCTCCCTCTGTCTCTCTCCACTGCTCATGATTTTTCTCTCTCTCAAATAAATAAAACCTTAAAAAATAAAATAAATTGAAAAAAAAATTCAAAATGTATATTTAAGGGGAGCCTGGCTGGCTCAGTTGGTAGAGCACGTGACTCTTGATTTTGGGATTATAAATTTGAACTCTATATTAAATGCAGAGATTACTTAAAAAAAATAATAAAAATCTTAAAAATAAAATAAAATGACAACATTCAATGAACAGTCTCATTTTTTAAGGGGTTGTATATTGGCCCTAATCATTTCTGGAGAATAGTTTGGAAATAGATAGTAAAAATTTTTAAATGCATTGTTTTTGATCTAGATTTTTCAATATTTATTCCAAGGATATAATCAGACAATTTTTCAAAAATGTATACATATGGATTCCACTCTGGTACTACTGATAATGTTAAAACATTCAAAATAGCCTAAATTTAACAAATTACTTTAACCTTGTTTAAATTCTGGTGCATTCAAAAAATAAATTCTGATATCTTCACACAGTGGGAATTTACGCAGGTGCTAATGACCACTATGAAATGTTCCTTGATATAATATTAAGTGAAAAAAAAATGCAAGTTTCAAAAATACTCCATATATTCCCACCTTAGTTAGGATTCTAAGTGAATTTTTTCCTGATTTTTTATAATTTTTATATTGTTCAAATTTTTATGCACCAGTTATCTTTTAAAAACAGACAAAATAATAAAGGTATTTTCATTTTAAAAAACAGGTGACAGGACGCCTGGGTGGCTCAGTGGGTTAAAGCCTCTGCCTTCGGCTCAGGTCATGATCTCAGGGTCCTGGGATCGAGCCCTGCATCGTGCTCTATGCTCAGTGGGGAGCCTGCTTCCCTCTCTCTCTGCCTGCCTCTCTGTCTACTTGTGATCTCTCTCTCTGTCAAATAAATAAATTAAATCTTTTAAAAATAAAAAATAAAAAGCAGGTGAGGTGTTAGTAAGTCCAAGCACTGTCTGTTGAGAACCCTGACTCCTCATTTGTGATCTCAGAACAGTCTGGTGAAAATAGTGCAGAGTTCAAATTGTAAGATAGACTATATTCCCTTTTTTTTTTTAAGATTTTATTTATATATTTGTAAGAGAGAGTACAAGCAGGAGGGTAGCAGACAGAGGGAGAAGCAGGTTCCTCTCTGAGCAGGGAGCCTGGAGTGGGACCAGACCGTGGGATGATGACCTGAGCAGAAGGCAGCCACTTAATCAACTAAGCCACCTAGGCATCCTGATAGCCTATATTCCTGATAAAGTTTATTCATCTATACAATGGTGGCATTTATTTACTTTGGCTAATTTATTTAAGTCCAATAACATAATAAAAATGAAAAAAATTTTCAGAATTTTTTTCCAAATACAATAAACTCATAAACTAACAAAGTAAAATGATTACCTATCTCCCTTTGGTTTTCTTTTTTGTAGTGTCTTCCCTTTGGGTCTTCTTTCACTTCCTAAACAGGGGCTCCCACCAGGTCCAGTTACCCGTATTGATTCAAGGCCTTTGGAAGATTTTTTAAATGTGAATTCCACTGGTTCTCCTTCTTTTAGGCTTCTAAATCCTTCCATGAATAATTTGCTCTGTAAAGTACAGGGGAGGGAAAGAGAGAAAGAGAAATCATGATTATTAATACTTTATAAGTTTTCTCTATGACTTAAAAATTAATATAGCAAGATAGTCATTACTACCCATTATAAATCATAAAGTCTCTTTAAGCTCAGTAAAAGTTATACCATTTGGCAATACTTACAAAAATTTTAATGTGCACATTATTTGACCCAGCAATTCAACTCTGGGCACTCTCCTACAGACATACTCACACACAGAAGTTCAAAAACAGATGGAGAAGAAGACCTACACCAAAATTCACTACGGTACTATCTGTTAAAAAAAAAAATTACAACTGCCCCCATGTCCATCAATGGGAAACCGATTACACAAATTATAGCAGAGCTATATTATGTAGTACTATTAAGCCATTAAAAGAAGATCTATACGTCTTGCCATTTAAGACATGGATGGACCTAGAGGGTATTAGCCTAAGTGAAATGAGTCAAACAGAGAAAGAAAAAACTATATGATTTCACTTATATGTGGAATCTAAAAAAGCAAAACAAACAAAACAGAAATAGATCAACAAATACAGAACATGTATTAGGGCAAAATGGATGAAAGGTAGTGGGAGATACATACTTCCAGTTATGGAAAGAATAAATCACCTGGTAAAAAGTCAGAGAATATAGTCAGTAATAGTGTAACAGCATCATATGGTAATGATTATAGCTACACTTGCAGTGAACACAGCATAATGTATAAACTTGTATGCTGTACATCTGAAGCTAATGTAATATTTTGGGTCAACTCTACTTCAATTAAAAAAACCATAATTTTTAAAAAGATCTATATGTATTAATGTGAAAAAATAAACACATAATATCACTGAGTAAAAATATATAGGGAAGGACAGCATATCTACCATAATTTCATCTATGCAAATAAGTTTTTAACAGATAAATGCTTATTTTTATAGAGATAAGGTTTCACACAACAGTCATTTTCTTCAGTCTTTTGTTTTGTTTTTGGAAAATGTGGAAGGTTGTTGGTATACATATTATTATAATTTCAAAGGAAACGGATTTTTTAATTTAAAAGATGGTTGATTTTTGTGGGGAAAAATGTTCCTGATTGCAAAAGTGTAACCTTGGTTACAAATATTAATTGGCTCTTTTGATCTAACTCTTTTCATCAAAGCCAATGTGTGAATTCAAAATATACTAAAAAAAATCAAATCGTTAGTTTTATTTCTTAAGACATCTTTGTGTATTTTATGGGTCTAATTTGGAACATCATGTAGTTTTCAAAGACTTTTATGAATTTGGGGGTAAAAGGAAGCAAAACTAAATATGATGGAGCCCTTAGGTCAAGTCCATTTCTTTAAGTAAATAGCTATGCGGCTTCGAATGAGCCATTCCATCGCTTTTCTGTTTATCCATAAATTTAAGGGATTTGAGTTTCCCCACGTGTGTTCTGTGGCACAATGGTTCTGAGAAAGACTCCATGAAAAAAGGATTTTGTGGTCAAATAAGTTTGTGAAATGGTGTATCTTGCTTCTCCTCAGTTGAGTCACATTAGCATATTAAAGTCTCTGAAATTCTATACCCCTCCCCTCCACCACCTAAATAAAAATCTTGTTTGACTGTGTGTATTTAACCCAGCAATTTCCTGACCAAACTGATCCCGGAGCCCGCCCTTTATGGCTGCGGTCGACAAGCACACTTAGCGAGATACTGGACCACAAAGTCTTTACTCCTCCCAAGTCCATGACTCTAAAGGCAGCTGAATAACAACATACAACTGAATAATTATATGGGACGAATAAAAACAACACTTCAAAATTTAAGATTAAAGGAGACTATTCACGGTGAAAGTGATATGACACATGAAAACAAGGTTTTTAACCAGTCATCCGATGCTTCAAAATCTTTCATGTGGAAGTCTGCAAATTGGCACCAGCTTCTTTGCTGTCAGATGCTATGCAGAAGTCAGGAGGAAAGAATCACAATTGCCTATGCTGTTTAAAATTAAATATATATATATATATATATATATATATATATATATATATATAGTTCTTAAAGCTTTATTTAATATTTTCATATCTTATTTTTTCCTCCTAGGCTTTATCCTCACTAATTATAAATAGTCCTTTTGCTTTCATTTCCTTTCTTACTCCCTACTCAAGAAAAGTGCAGATTATCAAATCAGATGGAAGTGGAGCATACATGAGTCAATTATAGTAATTAAGAAAATGAAGGGAAAACAGTTTTAATTAGAGCTATCATAGGTTCATATGTTTTTTGCTGTAATAAAAATTCTATCACTTATTTTCTCACTTATCACTTATTTCCTAGTATATGGGTGTTCTTTATTTTCTATTATAATTTTTGATAGGTTTCATTAATAAATTGAATTACTTCTCCAAATTAAATTTAAAATTCTACCCTTATGGTCCATTAAGTTCTGGCTTTTCTTCGTGGTATTCCTAAGGAATATTTTTTTAAAATTCTATCTCATATTACTCCTTCCCCGTATTAGTACATAAGGCAATTCAGATTCATACTAATTGACAAGAACTATTGACAAGGAACAATAATATCCCTAAGAAATTATAATCGCTTTGCAAGAAACAGATAAGGATTCAGAGATTATTGTATCTTTGTTACTATATCAAAATTGCTGTCACATTGGTGATAAAGATTTGTTGAAAGATAGGGAATTCTCTATTATTTCTTCACAAAAAATCAACTTCTCTCCTTGACTCAAAAATTTTAATTAAAGGTGCCTCCATTTTTCCAGTCACACTATTTCCAATCCTTAGTTATACCCAAACCATTCACTGAATCTTGTGAATTCTTACTTCACAATCTGTATCATTGGCCCAAACCATTTTGTGGGATTGCCACTGCCCGACTTCAGGCCCTAACTATCTCCTACCCAGATGAACGTAATGGTTTCCTCGTTGCTATTAAAACATCGAGTCTTCTCCCTACACCACAGCATCTTCCATATCCACACAGTCTCTCAGAATAAATTTTACCCTACTAGTCTCCTGTCTCAACATTCTAAAATATCTCTCCTGGACTGTAGGTTGAGACGATTCATAATCTTATTTTTAGTATGCCTTCCAATTCTTTTCCCATTACTGTAAATCACAATTTCTCCATTAGTAAAGCCGGATGACTTGTACTTCCCTGAAAACACTTTATTTTCTCATCTCCACACTCCAGCTTATGCTGGTAGAGACGCACACTCCTAGTCAGAACTGCCTGTCAAAATCTTACTCAATATTCCAGACACAGTTCAAATGATCCTTTGTGTAATCATCCTCAACAGCTGCAAGTTGTAAATTCTCTCCTCTTTCATTTAATTGATTCTTCTGTAGAGTTTTCACAATATACTGCTGTATATGAAGTTACTAGCCTTACTTTTTATTTGTTCTTTTGGCTTTATCTTCTCCTGAAAGCCAGGAATTTTGATATATATCTTAGTATCTCCCAAAGGGCTTATTTAGCAAAATGCCTGCAGATAGATATCATTCAGTATGTACTTAAAAGAACTGTAGACTTAACAACAGTTAAGATCCTTAAGGGTTATTTAATCCAACTCCCCCTTGGGGGGAAAAAAAAAAAGGTGAACTGCAGTTGAAGGAGTGAAGTGAATTGCTCATGCAAATTCAAATTTTTCAGCTTCTACTTCTACTACATAAAATAAATTCTCATATTTTTAATGTCAAGGTGACACTGTGTATGGTACAAGTGGGATAGAATACTTACAGGATTATAATGTTTCATGGTAATAGCCTTATTCCCTAACTCCATTCCTTGTTCTTCCTTCTTCTACCCATATTCTCCAATCATCCTCATTGAGGTGCCATACAATCCATCAAATTCTGCCTATGGTGAACAGATTTATGTAGAATTTTCAGAATTCTAGATTTTTGAAATAAAGATTTATGTTGATTTTTCCTTGACCTACACAGAAGACCTTCATAAGGCAAGACTCTGGTGTTTGGGCTTATATCCCAACTGTGCCATTTGTCTGGACAAAATGAAAATTTATTCTCTATAGGACAGCATCACAGTTATTGAAGGAATAAACGAACAGAGGAAAGAAGGAGCATTTAGAAAAAGGTGCTGACATGAACACTAAGATATCAGGCACTTACAGTAAGGACAGGCCAATTTTGAATGTGTTCCTACTAATTCATCTGACACTTTTCATTCATGTTCTTCTTCCTCCAATCAAATAAGGTGACCTTTTCTCCCACTTCCCTTTATTCCAAATTTTAAAATTCACTGTGGCTCAAATTTATTTCAGAACTAGAAAAATACTGGCTTTCGATTTCCTTGTTATACTCCCTTTCCTCTTCCCAATCATTTTAAAATGACTTGCAGAGAATGGCAGTAATATGGAGACAAACGAGAATGGTCCGAATGCTATACTTTGTCAAGTACCTCTATCCAACCTTCCAATTAGTAATAGGATCATTTATTGCTCTTGGCACATGCTATTTCTTTCCAACTAGACTGGGAAGGCCCTGAAGTGTTGCTACAATTTTGTGTTTGGTTATCCTTAGAAGAAAGAGTATATTTTCCTCTCTAGGAAGCTTAAGCTGACTTCTAATTCAAGATGGTCTCATGTTATTCTTCAAAAGCCACCAAACTGACAGTAAAATAATAAAAAGAAACAGACTCAGAAGAAGGGTGTCTTCTGAGACACCCATCATGGTGTCTGGGTGGCTTCGTTGGTTAAGTGCCTGACTCTTGATTTTGGCTCAGGTCACGAACTCAAGTTGTGAGATCAAGCCCTGTGTCAGGCTCTACCTGACCATGCAGTCTGCTTAGGATTCTCTCTTTCTCTCTCCCTCTGCTCCCACCTTAAAATGAAAAAAAAAAAAAAAAAAAAAAAAAAAAAAGCCTCTCCCTCTGCCCCCCTAAAAAAAAGAGGTGTGCCATCAACAGAAAGCTAATGCAAGAAATTTCTGGAAGTTAGAAAGCCGACTGGGGTACCAGCAGGCTGGCTCGGTCAGAAGACCATGTGACTCTTAATCTTGGGATGTGAATTTGAACCCCACATTGGGTATAGACATTACTTTAAAAAAGAGAGCTCATTGATTAATTAAACTGAAGGAGCCACACCCTAGAAAAACCAATAAAGCAGGCTACAGCAGAAGGGGAAACCAATATTCCTAAGATACCCCAGAGAGGCTGTGTGGAGACTCAACATGTACAATGAAAAGCAAGAGTGAGAAGTGGGCTTGGAACCCAGGGGATTAATGGAAGGTTTGTAATGGACTAGATGCTTTTATCCTCTATCCCTATTCCTACCTTACATGTGCAAACAGCCAAACATTATCCCAAAACAATTGTAAGGCTGTTCTCTTAAGACACTGAAGGTAATATCTGGACAACTGGTGAAATAATGGATCCTACACACAAATCCTTATTTATTCTGGCAATTTAGAGTGGGTTAGAGAAGGACTATCTCCCTACCCACTCAACCTTTAATCATTCCTATCTCTCATTCTTTTTTTTTTTTTTAAGATTTTATTTTATTCATTTGACAGAGAGAGATCACAAGTAGGCAGAGAGGCAGAGAGAGAGAGGAGAAAGCAGGCTCCCCGCCAAACAGAGAGCCCGATGCGGGACTCAATCCCAGGACCCTGAGATCATGACCTGAGCCGAAGGCAGCGGCTTAACCCACTGAGCCACCCAGGCGCCCCCTTATCTCTCATTCTTATCCCTCATGCATGTATCTGCAGGGCCAACTAAGAATCACAAAACATGGGCGCCTGGGTGGCTCAGTGGGTTAAGCCGCTGCCTTCGGCTCAGGTCATGATCCCAGGGTCCTGGGATCCAGCCCCGCATCGGGCTCTCTGCTCAGCAGGGAGCCTGCTTCCCTTTCTCTCTCTGCCTGCCTCTCTGTCTACTTGTGATCTCTGTCTGTCAAATAAATAAATTAAATTAAAAAAAAAAAGAATCACAAAACATGCAGCATAGTAAAAAAAAGATCAAGATAAATGAGGAAAGGAAATTTCATGCACCATCTAATCAGTATCTCCAGAGATATCTGAAACAATGTAACATCATAAAACAAAACAACCATAACCAGAGAATTAAAAAAGAATTAATAAAGTCAAAAATGATTGTTGAAATCAAGTGGGATGGAAGTAAAAGATTAGAAAGTCACCTGGGACATAGAAAAAAGGACCCCCAAAAATGAAATACATGAGAAAATATTTCAGAAGTAAAGAGGACTAATCTAAATGGGAGAGATAACAAAGAAGATGAAGGGGTGCCTGGGTGGCTCACTCAGTTAAGCAGTTGCCTTCAGCTCAGGTCACAATCTGAGGGTCCTGGGACAGAACCCACTGGGAACGCATTGGGCTCCCTGCTCAATGGGGAGTCTGCTTCTCCCTCTCCCTCTGCCTGCTGCTCCCCTGCTTGTGCTCTCTCTCTCCGTGTCAAATAAATAAATAAAATCTAAAAACAAACAGAAAACAAAGACAATGAAAGAAGAAAAATGAAATAGAAGAGAATTGCCCAGAGCTAAGGGAAATGCCAAGGAGCGGCCCTATACTGGGTGGAGGCATAAAACTTTTATATAAGATGTACATTTTTTAGTGTACATTTTTTAGTGCATGGAGAGAGAAATGTTAATGGGGACTGAAGATAATTATCCAAACTGACATAACAGTTTAACCACATGCTTGTCCTGCAGTATCATTAATACATGACTGTGATAACCAGAAACTTAGTTTAAGGGTACTATTAAGGGTGTGACCAAAAATGAGGTTGAAAATGCTAGTTAAAGCCAGATAATGGAAAATTTTAATTGCCAGCCCGAGCATTGTATTCTATCTAAAATAAAAATCTACTTGATTTTTTTTTCCTGGGTTTTAGATTGAATGTGTGTTTTAAAAAATTTAACTTCTTTGGCAATACTGTGGATGTGTGGGGGATATGAGCAACCTACGTGGGGGTGCCTGCTACAAGGTACAATCATAACCTTAGCAAGAGATTCTTACAACTAATCTGAAAGATGAAAGAAGGAATTGATTTTGCAAAACACTTAAGGAGTCATACTATCATCTCTTCTAAATTATTACTTGTCCCATGTAACAATTCACTGTTAAAATGGATAGTGGTGTTCTAATAGTAATACTTGTTTACAAGATGGTCCAAGAGCTTCACCAAGAAAGGATCATCTAACTCAGTCACCTAGGAGACAACTCTAAAAATCACAATCTGGCTTTTTCCTTTCTTTTTTACCATCATTCCTTGAACACATCAGTATCTTGATAGTTGACTCTCTAACTATAACAATAACTTTAAACGATTCACTCCATTTTTAAGACAGCATAATGAGAATATAATTAAAAATTAAATTGTAGGGGTGCTTGGATGGCTCAGTTGGTTAAGTGTCTGACTCTTGGTTTCAGCTCAGGTCATCATCTCAGGGTTGTGGGATCAAGCCCCAAGTCTGGCTCCCACTCAGCAGGGAGTCTGCTTGAGGGTCTCTCCCTCTCTCTCTCTCTTTCTTTCTGCCCCTCCCCCTATGCTTACATTCTCTCTCTCTCTAAAATAAAATAAATGAATCTTTAAAAAAAATTAAATCGTAGGGGTGCCTGGGTGGCTCAGTGGGTTAAGCCGCTGCTTTCGGTTCAGGTCATGATCTCAGGATCCTGGGATCGAGTCCTGCATTGGGTTCTCTGCTCAGCAGGGAGCTTGCTTCCCTCTCTCTCTCTCTGCCTGCCTCTCTGTCTACTTGTGATCTCTCTCTGTCTAATAAATAAATAAAATCGTAGAAGAATTCTAGTCCAATAAAGCTGGGTGATAAGAGGTATGTTTAAAAAAAAAAAATACAAAACCTCACAGATTCCTGTATAACAGTTAATAGTAGATTAAAGAGCTGAAAAACTTCATGAAAATTCAAATATATTGTTTCTTTTCAATATTTTTATGAGGCAAAGACTGTTTTTCTCTAATGTAGTAGTGGAAAAATATACCATTAATGAAGGGGAATTAATTATTACACAATATACAGTTGTAGAGGTATTATACAACATGCATAAGTAATTCTGGGACTTCCAAAGATTATATGCTTTTGATCTACATGCCAAGATACTCCAGGATAATTAAGCCTGCACCCACAAGAACACAACAGAAAGATCACTAGAGTAAGCAGGGATCTAGCCTTGGCTCCATAACATAAGTGTGGTACAACCATGGACAAATTGCCTACAACTGAGTAAGTCTCCACCTCTTGTTTTTGTTATAGACACAGATCTCTAGCCTTTATTATAACTCTTCTGGAAAAGAATCTGTGTCTTCATTGTCTTTGTAGACATAAGTAGAATATATTTTAGCTAATGTTGAACTATCCTTTTATGTATTATTATTATTTCTTAATTTATTGAAGAGTAGCAAGACTTTAGGTCTTACTTAACTCAAATTCCTTTTTTTTTTTTTATATTTTATTTGTTTATTTGACAGCTAGAGAGAGAGCACAAGTAAGCAGAGTGGCAGGGAGAGGGGCAGAGAGAGAAGCAGGCTCTCTGCTGAGAGCCTGACGCGGGGCTCGATCCCAGGACACTGGAATCATGATCCGAGCAGAAGGCAGCCTCTTAACCAACTGAGCCACCCGGGTGCCCCTTAACTCAAATTCCTTAAGAAAACAAAAACTAATGATGTACTGCATGACAACTAACATAACATAATAAAAAGGGAAAAAAAAAAAACTAAAAGAAATATGGTAGCAGTGTCAAGTATACCCAAGAGAATTTAAAAAAAAAAAAAAAAAAGGGGGATGCCTAAGTGGCTCAGTCGGTTAAACCATTGCCTTCAGCTCAGGTCATGACCCAGGGTCCTGGGATCGAGTCCTGCATCCAGCTCTCGGCAGGAAGCCTGCTTCTCTCTCCGCCTCTGTCTGCCACTCTGTTGCTTGTGTGCTTTCTCGTTCTCTGGCAAATAAATAAATAAAATCTTTAAAAAAAAAAAAGAAAGAAAGAAAGATGCATGCTGTACTCTAGAAGTTGAAGTTTACTGACCTTTACCTAAATAGATCAAATCCAGCTGAACTCCAATCAAATCACTAAATTTCACATAAAAAATGGGATTTTTCTATTTTCCTTGAATATGAAAGGAAGCCTTTGGAAAGTCCCTCCATTTGGCCTGTCCTTCAAAACTGAGAAGGGCAGCACTAAAACTAGCAACACTACTAGGATGGCATTTAAGAAGGCATCATGGAAAGCATACAGGTTTAAAGCATACACAGTTTAAAGGATTTGAATACTGGGTTTGAATCCTAGTTCTATTACTTACAACCCCAAGCTGCATGACCATACACATATTAAAAAAAAACTAAAAACAAAAAACAAACTTGTGCTCTCGTTTCTTTATCTGTCAACCCATGATAATAATATCTTCCAGAAAGAGAAAATATCTACTACAGTTATGGTTAGATTCCAAATAACTAGTGTAAAATGCCTACAACAGTGCTTGGCAGGGGTGCCTGGGTGGCTCAGTGGGTTAAGCCTCTGCCTTTGGCTCACGTCATGATCCCAGGGTCCTGGGATCCAGCCCCGCATCAGGCTCTCTGCTCAGCAGGGAGCCTGCTTCCCCTCCTCTCTCTCTCTCTGCCTACTTGTGATCTCTCTCTCTCTGTCAAATAAATAAATAAAATCTTTAAAAAAAAAAAAAAAACATGATGTTTAGTGTAGCATTCTCCAGAACATTTCATTATTTCCTCAATACCATAATCACAATATGAATATTTAGAACATTGAAGTTATAGGTCTCCTCAATTCATGTTCATCTTTTATTCCCTGTTTTAATATTGCTTAAAAATTTTTCTGTAAAATTTCTTAGCTGATGAATTAAATTGTATTAAATTAATTCTCATTGTGGGACATCTTATTTTACTGCCTCTCTTTGAAAATAAGAGATACTTAATACATGATGGCTAAAAAAAAATTTTTTTAAATCCCTATCAAATCTAAGCTTCAATGATATTCATGTTTCATGAAATTGAAAGATTATACACTTCAGTTAGATCTTACTTAAAAATACACATCTCAAAAAATGGTGCTAGATTAACTGACATCTGCATGCAAAAAAAAAAAAAAAAAAAAAAAAAAAAGATTCCAAACAGTTCTTTCATGAAAATTAACTTGGCATGAATCCTTGAGTTAAATTTAAAACACAAACTATAAAACTCCTAGAAAATACCACCGGAGAAAACCTAATGATCGTGGGTATGGTGATGACCTTTCAGATACAACTGCAAAGGCATGAAACAGAAAAGAAATAATTGATAAGCTAGACTTGATTAAAATTAAAAACTTTTGCTCTGTAAAACATGCATCTGATAAAGAATTGTTTTTCAAAATGCACAAAGAACTCTTAAAACTCAATAATAAAAAAGACCAACAAACTAATTTAAAAATGGGCCAAAGACCTAATGTACACCTCACCAAACAAGATATGTGGATGGCAAAGATGCATTAGAAAAGATGTTCAGCATCACGTGGTATCACGTGATGCTGAAATACAAATTAAAACACCTGGTAGAATGGCCAAAATCTGAAACACTGACAACACCAAATACCGGTGAGATACGGTACAGTTACTGGTAACACCAGGGCCTCTCAATCATTGCTAATGGGAATGCAGAATAGCACACTCACTCTGGAAGACAGTTTCAAATATCTTAACAAAACCAAATATACTCTCATCACGGGATCCAGCAACTGTGTTCTTTGGTATTTACTCAAAGGAGCCAAAAACTTATGTCCACACAGAAATCTGGATATGGATATTAATAGCAGCTTTATTCGTAACTGCCAGAACTCAGAAACAACCAAGATGTCCTTCAGTACATGAATATATAAGCTGTGGCATATCCAGACAATGGAATTATTTTTTTTAAAGATTTTATTTATTTATTTGACAGAGAGAAATTACAAGTACACTGAGAGGCAGGCAGAGAGAGAGAGAAGGAAGCAGGCTCCCTGCTGAGCAGAGAGCCCGATGCGGGACTCAATCCCAGGACCCTGAGATCATGACCTGAGCCAAAGGCAGCGGCTTAACCCACTGAGCCAGCCAGGCGCCCCCAGATAATGGAATTATTAATCGCTGAAAAACAAATGAGTTATCAAGGTGCATATTACTAAGTGAAAGAAGTCACTTTGAAAGAAACCAATCTGAAAAGGCTACATATTGTATGATTCCAATTACGTGACTTTGTGTAAAAGGTAAAATGGCAACAGTGAAGAAATTAGTGGTTTCTAGGGATTGGGAAGAGTGGAAGATGAGGAGGGATAAATAGGTAGAGCATGGAGGATTTTTAAGGCTATGAAAATGGTCTGTATGAAACCATAACAATGGATAGATGTTGTTATACATTTGACCAAACCCACAGGACATCAAGAATGAACCATAATATAAACTAAGGACTTTGGGGTAGTTGTGATGAATCAATGTAGGTTCATCAATTGTAAAAAATATACCACTGCAGCAGGGGATGTTAAGAATGGGCCCCAACCCACACCACACCCCAAGCTCCAGGGAGTGGTGAGGGGACTAGAGATTGAGTTTAACTACCAATGCTCAATGTAGGTATTGTAGGTCAGTGTAGTAGGTTTTGTAATGAAACCTCCATAAAAACTTAAAAGATCTGATTTGGAGAGCTTCCAGGTTGGTGAACCCATGGAGGTGGTGGTAAAGTCTTGTGTCTAGAGAGGGAGTGGATGCTCTATGCCCTTCCCACATACTTTGCTCTTTGCATCCCTTTCATCTGCTTATTCCTGGGTTATGTCCTTTTATAATAAACTAGTGATTTAGTAAATAAAATGTTTCTTTGTGTTTATGAACACCTCTAGCAAATTAATCAAACCCAAGGAGGAGATCACTGGAAACTCTAATCTATAGCCATTAGATCAGAAGCACAGGTGAGGGCGCCTGGGTGGCTCAGTGGGTTAAGCCGCTGCCTTCGGCTCAGGTCATGATCTCAGGGTCCTGGGATCGAGTCCCGCATCAGGCTCTCTGCTCAGCAGGGAGCCTGCTTCCCTCTCTCTCTCTCTGCCTGCCTCTCCATCTACTTGTGATTTCTCTCTGTCAAATAAATAAATAAAATCTTTAAAAAAAAAAAAAAAAAAGAAGCACAGGTGATAAAGTGGACTTGGGACTACTATCTAAAGTGGGGTTCTGGGAGCAGTCTGGTACCAAGATCCCTTAACCTGCACGATTTGATAATAACTGCTGGCTGACAGTGACATAACTGAGCTGAACTGTAGATTGTATAACCCTCAGCTGATATCAGAGAATTTGCTCGATGATATGGGGAAAAATTTCACAAATCTGAATTGGAGTCAGTATTTTACAGAGCAACTAGAACTCCCATACATTGCTGGGAGGAATATAAAATGGTAGATCTACTTTGGGATTAAGTTCAACTTCTAAAATTTCTAACAGAATTAAATATATACCTGTCTTATAACCCAGTATTTCACACTCCCTATTTATTTATTCAAAAGAAATGAAAACACATGTCTACTCAAAGATTTGTGGAGAAACATTTATAACAGGTTTATCCATTGTAGTTAAAAACTAAAAACAGGTTAGCCTTCAGTAATAAAGCAAATAAATAAATTGTGCTATGCACATACAATGGAATACTACTGAATAAAAATAGGAATGAACTACTAGCATACACATCACAATACTTCTTAAAAACTGTAAAGGGTCTTTGACTTTTACCTCAAATGAAAGGTGAAAACTTAGCCTGCTAGAATTTCACAGGTGCTTACAAAGCACAGTACTATGGAGTCAGAGACAAAGGACAGTTTATTATTCAGAGCAATAATAGTAACAAGTAATCAGCATTTTTGAGCTGGTTCTACAAGTCCTTATTCCCACAGGGTGATAGGAAGAAGGCCAAATGAAACCTACACATGGTGTGTTGCATTACAAGAGAGGAACACTGAGCTTAGGGAAGCTGAATTTTTCATAATGGGCAGTAAGCACGCTTGCCCTTTACTCTGGAAGGAAACACTATCTCTGTGTTCCAAGGTAGTTTGCTGTATAAACATCCTTGAAAAGGTAGCCCAGAACAAAGAAGAGCCGTTGCCCCACTCACAAGTCATGCAGCAATCTGAGAGAGCTAGAGAAAATTGTCTCCCAACAATACTGAGTGAATGCAACTTTATACAAAAAAAGAGTACAGACTGTGTATTCCATTTGTTTGGATTTCTAGAACACACAGATATGACCTATGTAGGAAAAACATTTAGAATAATTGTTGCCTGTGGATGGGTGTGGGATAACTGAGGAGGGACATGCAGAATCTTCCTGGAGTGATAATGTTCACCCTGACAGTGGTTCGGGTTACAAAAGTATAGACATTTGTCAAAGTTATTGAAAGGTACTTAAGGTACTTAAACTTTGTGCATTTCATCATATATCAATTTTATCTCAGAAAAGATATTGAACTCTAGTTAATGATATGCATGATGAAAGATTTAGGGTAAATTGATGTCTGCAACTTCTTTAGAAATGCATCAAAAAGTTAGGTTAATGGATCTACAGGGATAACAGGTGTAGAGTTATGTGACAAAAACAAGTATAGGAAAACGTTAATTATACAATCTAGATGTTGGATGTAATGGTGTTCACTGTTGAAATTCTATCAACTTCTTTGTTTCAAATTTTTTATTCAAAAATACGTAAAAGTACATCTTTAACAGATACTTCATGGGTGAGAAACATCTTGGCATACTTGATTTTTTTTAAAAAGTATTAAATTGAAATGGAGGTTTTCATTATTACATTTATAAAGTATCTAGTAAGACCAATGTGTACATGGTACTATATTGGACATTACCAACAAATTTCAGAAAATCAAATATTCTAGTGACTTACAATCTGAAATTCTATATTACTTATGTAATTGAAAAAGGAGAGAAGGTGAATGGCAGGATGGTGAGAAATAGAGAGAGATGAGTAAGAAGTAAGAAATGAGACTAAGGAAAATGAATAATATTTTTATAGTCATCTACAGAGAGAATCTGAAGAATTAATGTCAAGATGTACACTCTAGACTGCTGGACTAATGCCCAAATCAGAAAGGCAGCAGGAAGGTGATTTAAGGAAAAACACGTGGGAACACAGATCATGAAACTAAAGCAAAAAATGATACAGAGATCATGGTTTCCTTTTATGCATATTTTCTGAGGAGTTATACTTGATCCTTTCCTCCCAGATAATTTCTACCTTCAGCTTGGGGCTGATTTGGCTTTGAAAACACTATGATATTCACTCTTTATTACAATGGGGATAAGTACAGGGAAGATGAATCAATGAGAAGTGTGTCTACTTTTCCTTTAGAGCTGGCAAAAAATTAGAAACCTCTCAAACTGCACATATAATACTAAAGATTCTGAACTTATCTTTTTGGTTTTATCCAATGGAAACAAAAACAAAAACAAATACAAAACACCACACCAGCTATCTACAGCTAATACTACTTGCCCCCCATCTGAAGCCCTTATGAAAGAGTGATTTTTTTAAATCAAATTTTTTTTCTTTTTTTTTTTTAAGTAGGCTCCACACCCAGCATGGAGCCCAATACAAGGCTTGAACTCACAACTCATCTTAAGACAAGACCTGATCCAAAAAAAAGAGTTGAAAGCTTAACTGACTGAGACACCTAGGTGCCCCTAAACTAAATTTTTTTTTTTTTTACAAATTTAAACTCTGGAAATGCTTCACTGACTCTAAAATTTACTTGAATTTTTACTTTTAAGTATATTTTTAAGTGCATTAAAATCCATAACATCAAAGTCATATTATGCTCTTAATTAAGTTAGTGGAAACCATAATGTTTCTTGGCAGGACGAGGTTTACAAATTTCGTGCATGTGTGCAGATTTCAGAAGCTTCTACTGGTATCTTTCAGTGAGTGTATTAAAACTTGTGCTTTTGGGGTGCCCAGGTGGCTCAGTGGGTTAAAGCCTCTGCCTTCAGCTCAGGTCTGATCTCAGGGCCTTGATCTCAGGGTCCTGGGATTGAGCCCCGCATTGGAGGAGGGGGGGGGGTCTCTGCTCAGCAGGGAGCCTGCTTCCTCCCTCTCTCTCTGCCTGCCTCTCTGTCTATTTCTGATCTCTCTCTCTCTGTCAAATAAATAAATAAAATATAAAATTAAAAAAAAAACTTGTGCTTTAGATTTATAGTACAATAGTAGGGTTCTGTACTGCTCTTTCATTAAAGCTTTTTTTTTTTTTTTTAAGATTTTATTTATTTGACAGAGAGGTCACAAATAGGCAGAGAGGCAGGCAGAGAGAGGAGGAAGCAGGCTCCCCACCGAGCAGAGAGCCTGATGTGGGGCTTGATCCCAGAACCCTGAGATCATGACCTGAGCCGAAGGCAGAGGCTTAACCCACTGAGCCACCCAGGCGCCCCACTAT
This sequence comes from Mustela nivalis, assembly GCF_964662115.1. Taxonomy (NCBI): domain Eukaryota; kingdom Metazoa; phylum Chordata; class Mammalia; order Carnivora; family Mustelidae; genus Mustela; species Mustela nivalis. The sequence continues at coordinate 26,367,544 of NC_139024.1, forward strand.
TTGATTTTTTTTAACTCTTACTTTTATAAAACTAAACTTAAAAAACAAAATCAGAGAAAGAGATCTAAATTCACTGTTTCTATTGCCTCCTGATCCATTTATTCCTCAGTCCTTGGTAAAGTGACTTCTACACCAAACTATAAAGAAATGCTTTCACTAAGGTCAAACTTTGACTTCCTCCATGAAGATCCAGAAGACTCTTCAGTCTTACCGTATTTGTCAGCTTCATAGCACCTGGCATTAATCACTCTTTCACTGCTCTTGGCATGTGGGACTCAAAGGCCTAACTTTCTTTCTTTCTTTCTTTTTTTAAGATTTCATTTATTTATTTGAGAGAGGGACTTGATTCCGGGACTCCAGAATCATGACCTGAGCTGAAGGCAGGTGCTTAACCAACTGACCCACCCAGATGCCCACCTAATTTTATTTCTTATACCTCTACTCTCTCCCCCTCAGTCACATTTATAAGCTCATCTTCCTTGACTTTTAAATTATCATTGTTCCATAATGCTCCATTTTTGGCCCTCTCACTATATTTGCTTTCCCTGGGTATTTTCTTTTCTTTTTTTTTTTTTCTTTTTTAAGATTTTATTTCTGTAAGAGAGAGAGAGAGTACAAGCAGACCCCCCACTGAGCAGGGAGCCCTATGCGGGGCTTGATCCCAAGGCCCTGGGATCATGACCTGAGCCAAATGCAGATGCTTAACCAACGGAGCCACCCAGGTTCCCCTCCTTGTGGTATTTTCCATATTCCCTTTTTAACTACTACTTACATAACTTCCATTATGGTATTTCCGGCCCAGACTTCCCTACTAGACTCTAGTCTCATATTATCTAACTGCATATTACATATTTCCATATGACTTTCCCTCATGTCTAAAAGTGAACTAGCCCATATCCTCTACTACTATTGGTAAACACATACAGAGCTTACATGCCAGAAATTATTCTAAGCATTTCACACATATTAACTCATGTATAAATGAAGCTAATGAAATAGTTGAAGGGGATTAAAGGTACCAACTTTCAGTTGTAAAATAAATAAGTCACAGAGATGAAAAGCACAGCATGGGTAAGACAATAATATTGTAACACTGTCGTATGCTGACTGTACTTAATATAATGAGCACGGAGTAATGTGTAGAATTGTTGAATCGCTATGTTGTACGCTTGAAATCAAACACGCCTGTCAACCATACTCAATAGCAAATTTTTTTAATGAAGCTAATAAATGAAATTAAGGCTCAAGAGACTAAGTAACATACCCATGGCCACAAAGCTAGTGAAGGGGAAAGCCAGGATTTTTAAACCAGGCTTCAAAGTATAGCCTCCTAAATACACTGCATTACCTCACTAGTCAATTCTTAATGTACTCCTTACCAAGTAAGGAGTCAGAATTCTGTCACCTGAGACAGAAATCTCCACCTTCCTCAACCCCCCACCAACCACCAATTAATACTAATTTTACTTAATATGTGTAGACTCTGTTCCCCTCCTTCATTTTCCTAATAAAATTCTTCATTACTTCTCGCTTAAATTGGGGAGGAAAAAAAAAAAATGCTTCCTATGGTTTCTTTGCTTTTAATCCATTCTCTACATTGTTGCTAGAGTGAACGTCCTGAAGCCAAGATTTGCTCCTTCTCTCCCCGTGTGTTCACATTACCCTGCTCATCAATACAGGCTTTAAAGGTTTCAGTGTGATCCCACAGTGCTCAGCATGAAGTCTGAACTCTGAATGCTTTCTTTTTTAGTCTTTGCCTATATTCCCAGGCTTCATTTTTACCATACCTTTCTACTCCTTCTCTATGCTTTAGCTGTACACCTCACATACCAGGGTCTCTGCGCACACTACTCATCTGCCTTGGAATACACCCTTCCACTATGCTCTTCTCTTCCTTCTCTACCATGGCCAGGGGTCAGTTAAATAACCTTCTTTTCTGTTTTTATAATATGTGGTACACTGTAATAATGTGTCTATCCCTCTGAATTGGCTGTAAGCTCTAAAAGATAAGGGTAACATACCATTTCATCCATCCAACAGGAAACTGAGGCAGACAGGTTATGTAAACTCACTAATGCCAAAGAGCTAGTGATCAGAGGAAATGATACCTAAATTCAGATCTACATAACTCCAAAGCTAATCAAGGTCTTTATACAGAAGCAATGAACATGATGAAAGCAGTATCTTGATAAGCTGCTACAACTTAAGACCAACAGAATCATTATACTTCTTGGTATCGGTTTAGTGATTTACACAGCTAAATGCTGTCTTAAAATAATTGTGTAGAAGGACAGCCTTCTCTTAGCAGCATCAACAAACCTCTTCTTTCTTTTTGTATTAGCTCTTCCATTCAAAACCATAGGTCGGGGCACATGGGTAGCTCAGTCCTGAAGTGGCTGCCTTTTGGCTCAGGTCATGATCCCAGGGTCCTGGGATAGAGCCCCACATTGGGCTCCCTGGTCTGCAGGAAGCCTGCTTCTTCCTCTCCCCCTCCCCCTACCTGTGTGTTCCCTCTCTTGCTGTGTCTCTATCAAATAAATAAATAAAATCTAAACACTTATAGGTCTTTTATAAAAGTTGTATCAGAAAAAAAAGTAATAGCAATTAACTGTTACAACAAAAGACTTTTAAAATATTTTATTTAAAAGAACAATTTAGAGATGAAGAAATTAAGTCTCAAATTACTTTGGGAAATTAAATGCCCAAAGTCTTAAGGCAGCAAAAGTAAAAATAAACAAATGAGACTATATTAAATTAAAAAACTTATGCACAGCAAAACACACACAGGCACAAAACAAAACCAAAAAAATCAACAAAATGAAAAGGCAACTTACTGAATGGGAGAAAATATTTGCAAGTCACATATCTGATAATGGGCTAATATCTAACATATACAAAGAATTCATACAACTCAGCTGCAAAAAATCAATCCGATTGAAAAATGGACAGAGGGGGTGCTTGGGTGGCTCAGTCTGTTAAGCATCTGCCTTTAATCGCTTCTCGGCCTTTTGGCTAAGATCAAGTGAAGCATCTGCTTTTAGATCAGGTCACGATCTCAGGGTCTTGGGACAGAGTCCCATTCCTCCCTGCCCCTGCTCTCTCTTGCTATCTCTCTCTCTCTCTCTCAAATAAATAAGTAAAATCTTTTTTTAAAAAGGAAAAGAACAATGAACAGAGGATCTGAATAGACATTTTTCCAAGAAGACATACAGATGGCCAACAGATACATAAAAAGATGTTTAATATCACTCATCATCAGGGAAATGCAAATCAATACAACAATGAAATATCACCTCATACCTGTTAGAATGGCTGTTTCAAAAAGAAAAGAGATAGCAAGTGTTGGCAATAATGTGGAAAAAAGGGAACCCCTGCACATTGTTGGAGGAAATGTAAATAGGTACAACCACTATGAACAATAGCATGGATGTTCCTCAAAAATATTTAAATACACCTAACATGTGATCCAGAAATTCTACTTCTGGGTATTTATCAGAAAAGAATTAAAACACTAATTCAAAAAGATATATGCGCCCTCATGTTTACTGCAACATTATTTATAATAGCAAAGATGAGGAAAAAACCTAAGTGCCCACCAACTGAATGTATTAAGAAAATGGGACACATATTATGTGCTTACATATATTATGTGTGCGTGTATGGAATGGAGTATTTTTGAGCCATAAGAAAAGAATAAAATCTTGCCATTTGCAACAACATGGATGGACTCTGAGGGCAGTATGCTAAGTAAAATAAGTCAGATAATAAAAGATAAATGTGGTGATTGCACAAGTGGAATCTTAAAAAGCAAACAAACATAATTCCAAGCTCACAGATAAGGAGAAGAGACTAGTAGTTGCCAGAGGCAGAGGTGGGGAATGGGCAAGATGAGTGAAGCAGGTCAGAAAGTATTTCCAGGGGCATCTGGGTGGCTGGCTCAGTTGGTTAAGTGTTGGACTCTTGGTTTTTGGCTCAACGTTGTGATCTCAGAGTTGTGAGACTAATCCCTGCTTCAGGTTCCACACACAGTGGGAATCTGCTTGGGATTCTCGCTCCCTAAAATAAATAAATAAATCTTAAAAGAAAGTATTTCTGATAATAACTTCCCAGTTATAAAATTTCTGGTTATGAGGTATATTTCCAGCTACAAAATACTTAAGTCATGGAGGAAAAATGCCCAAAGTCTTACATTTAGTTAGTGGCAAAGCTGGGACAAGATCACATTTTCTATATTGGAAGTAAGCATTCTTTTTTACTACCTACATAATGGTATTTCTCAAAGACCCAACTTTAAAATATTGTATAGGTTAACAAAGTAAATCTCTATGACTGATTAACTTGAATGAAGCCTTCCTCATAGTAAAGTTAGCTAACCTGCTAATCTACTGTCATTATAATATATTGTCAAAGTTGTGAGAACTACCTTGGACCAACTTTAAAAAAAATATGGTTATTTCTCTTCAATAAACTTACACTTTAAAAGACATGGTTGAGGCAACATCGCTGACCTCCTCAAAAGATACGTATACATACATATCTATATCTCCTCTAAAGGAGTACAGACCAATAGAATTTTATGTAACGGATAGACATGTTCTACATTTGCGCTGTCCACGGTGGTAGCTAATAAGTAGCCATGTGTAGGTAACTAATGAGCACTCAAGATACTGTTAGTGCAACTGAAGACCCAAATATTTTACTTAATTGTTCTTAATTTAAATTTCAAGAGCCACATAAGCTAGTGAATACATCTTGGAAACACAGTGTTAGAGTTACATCATAAAGATCTGAGAGGTACTTTGCAAAGAAGGTTTGGAAAGATTATATCTCTATACTGTTCAGTTATATTAATGTAAAATAATTAACACAGAATAATGACTATGAGATATTACACTATTTTGAAATGTTTTTATAACTCCATGTTTTTATAACCGTCTTCCTCCAATCTTTGTCTCAGAGACAGGATATTATATGCTATGGGAGAAAACCTTTCTAGCAGGTACAAGGTTGGGCAAAAAATGAACAAACCCTCCTCCTCTAAAAAAATCAGAGAATCTCTTCAAGTGCCCAGCCTGCTCCAATGATCACAGAAGGGTCACGAAGCCCCAGGGGATCTTTCCAGGCGTGAAACAAGTTCCACAACTCAGCTCTAATTTTTCCACTGGATGAATCACTGGATACATGTAAGGCAAGGTCCCAGGTACACCAAATAACAATTTTTACATTACTACAAATTATACAACCAAAGACAAAAGAATCACATGTAGTTTCAGGCAAGGGCTTCATTACTTTATGACTACATATGGATTTATGTGTTACCTATGGATTTTCTAATGCTTAAATATTTGTCTATACATGTCTCAAAACTATCTTTCAGCCAGGGATATGGATTTTTTAGCATCAAGAAAAATGTGGAGAAGGGCTCATTTTATTCATTGGGATATCATAATATTTCCCTGATTAGGTCATCACCTTTTAGTAATACTGCTTTAATTTCTATATTTTCATTAGCACACTTCCCTATATTTATTTTCTCCTGTATTCTCCATCCATTTCTTCAGCATCCTTCATTAGCCTGTTAATAATTCTTCCTTTCCCTAATTAAAAGGGAAACGACCCTTTTCCCTTATAATCTTTCCAACCCTCACCAAACCTAAATAGTATTTTATAAATGAACTATCTGTTCATTTTTTGAAAAAAGCACATTACATAGGGATTATTGGTCTCTTAATGCACTCAGGTGCCTCCTGGCTTTTTCACCTAGCTCTGTTGAGGCCCACAGGGTCACAGATAAGAGAACATGTGGATGGGTCAACACAATCACTTACCACCATAAATAAGTCAGGCATAAATCTTGCTGACAGTGGGATGTCTAAGCCAGGAAATAATACCAAACAAAATGCCATCTTCAAGCATAAAAACACATGATTTGTGTATGTTCCAAGGACAAATGATTTCTATGTTGTTCCAGAGGCCCAACACGTAGACACTGTACATATCTGTATGTATGTGGTGCTCAGTTTGCTTAAAAATAAACAGCAACTCAGGGCCAGGGCTATCACAAACAGGTTTCTAAAAGGTTGTTTGTTTGTTTTTTTTAAGGTGTTTATTTATTTTTCTTTTTTTAGAGAGGGAGGGAGAGATGGTAGGACCAGAACAAGGGGAAAAGAAAGAGCTCTAAGCAGGCTCCATGCCCAGTGCAGAGCCTGACATAAGACTCGATCTCACAACCCCGAAATCATGACCACGGCTAATAAATGAACAGTTGACACTTAACCGACTGAGCCACCCAGGTACCCCTATAATGTTTTAATAAGAGGGTGCCTGGGTGGCTCAGTAGGTTAAAGCCTCTGCCTTCAGCTCAGGTCATGATCCCGGGGTCCTGGGATCGAGCCCCTCATCGGGCTCTCTGCTCGGCGGGGAGCCTGCTCCCTCCTCTCTCTCTGCCTACTTGTGATCTCTGCCTGTCAAATAAATAAATAAAATCCTTAATATATATATTAATAAGGATGAGCATCTGATCAACTTAGAAGATCCTGTTTCCTATCTGCATATGGTGGTGGCAATGAGTGAAGTTATAGTAAGTCAAAGGCTTCTAACAGGATGAGACAAACAGACAAAAAAAGCCTGAAAATACAAGCAAAAGACAAAATAGATACAAACATGTCACTATATCTCTATGTTTTCACATCTAGCACTTATAAACTACTTTTAAAATTTATGGGAATTGGGGGCGCCTGGGTGGCTCAGTGGGTTAAAGCCTCTGCCTTCGGCTCAGGTCATGGTCCCAGGTTCCTGGGATCGAGCCCCGCATCGGGCTCTCTGCTCAGCAGGGAGCCTGCTTCCTCCTCTCTCTCTCTCTGCCTGCTTCTCTGCCTACTTGTGATCTCTCTCTGTCAAATAAATAAATAAAATCTTAAAAAAAAAAAAAAAAGATTCTCTCTCAAAAAAAAAAAATTTATGGGAATTGGTTATATGAGCTGGGGTTTAGTAAGATGGAATTCTTTGTAAACAAGAGATAATTTATCAAGGAGATTCAATCAGCAGCATGACTTTGCTCACATTGTATATATTAATAATACCTAACTAGGGTTGTTATAATAATTAGATGAGTTAATACATGTCAACTGCTTAAAACAGGAGCTGGCATGAGGTAAATCTTATGCTTAAATCATGCCAATATTAAAAGGGGACTTTGCATGTAAATGTGATAGCATTTAAAAAGTATTTATAAGTAATTGCTATTGCTTTTTTTCAATCTCATCATACATAGCATGTGTGCATTTTATAAAATACAGATAAGGAAAACAGAGGGTAGACATTGAGCTATGAGCTGTGTAGTGTGTAGGAGTTAGCACCACGGCAGAAGACATCAAAACTAAAATCAAGAACTACTGGGCTGCCCCTGTGAGACACTTCCCCAACCAGAACCAGGCCAGGATACATAATAATAATAATAATTGTTATTATTGACAATAATAATTGTTAAAATCTAGATAATAATAAAGTTCTGCTGGCAGAACTACCTTGACTTCTACCACTATGAGTAGACAATGACTAATAAAGGAGATGGTGTCTCCACATGTGAATGGTACCGGTATGTGTACAAGTCCCTCTGCCCCATAGCCTGGGTGTCAACCTCAGATGACCACCAGGCAGAAGGCACATTTTCTGGCAAGATTTGAACCACCTCTCCTTTGCCCTCCATCCTTCTCCCAGTGTTGTGAAGAAGGTACATGGCGATCCCCATCCTGGGATCCTGAATCATGGCTTAACTAATAATAAATACTTCTTGGAAATGTGTTTTAAAAAGAAAACAAAACAGAAGAGAAGGTAAAAATCACCTGAAATTCCATCACATCACTATTGCTATTTTTTTATGATTTTATTACCCTATTTATTAACCATAAATTTCCACTTTCTCATAGGTATAGATAGAAGGAGATACATTTTTTTTAAAACATTGAGACCCACTAAACCCAATGTTTTATACTTTACTACTTCTCATCCAACAAGGTAACTAAATATCTTTCCTTTGCGTTGAACACTTTGAGGCTGTGTTTTTTAGCAGCCAAATGCTCCCCACTCCCATCTTTTCTCCAGGTGTACTCTCAATTTTTGAAACTTCTATATTAAAAAACAGGAACAAAGCTTCTCCAGTTGGACAGAACGAAGTTGTGCTCAGCCTCCCCATCTCCCAGTGGTCCTCAAAGTACCCCCAAGGAAATCAAAGACACTTCTGAATACAGTTTAACAATATAAGTTAAAAAGCACCATTTTAAAAAACTGGCTATATTACATGGAGGTTTATAATTTAACCAATCATCTAATAAAAAACATTTAGTTTTTTCCAATTCTTTGTTTTTATAAAAAGTGCTATGAAAAAACATCTTTATGTACACCCATCCTATTCATAGGCTTTTGATGTATACTGCCAAATTATACTGTAGAAACTTGCATAAGTATATATCTCTGCCAGAGGTATAGGAGAATATTTCTCTCCATATTCCACAGCATCAAGTATTATCATTAAAATAATAATAATAATAACGTGTCAAACTCTCATCTGTTAAACATTGCTTTAAGCTTTTATTTGTTTAGTTTTTGTATTTTTACTTTCATGAATTTCTACATTCCTGTCCTTTGTCTGTTTTTGACAAAGTTGCTTGTTTTTTCTTACTAATACAAGACTTCTTTATACTGCAATGACATTAACCCTTTGTTGATGTATTGTAAATAATTTTCTTAATTTGTACTCTGTCTTTCAACTTCCTAACAAGTTTCTCCAAGAGATTGAAGTTGGGTTAATGATACAAACAGTTAATATGAAAAAGACCTACCCATATTTAATTTATACTTAATATATTCACTTTACTTAAATGTCTGAGATTTTGATCTATAAATGAATTGTACTTTATAAAATTAAAATATATTTGGAATAAAAGATTTCACTTATTATATAAGCAGCCATCAATACTTTTATAATTAACACGTAATCTATATATAAATTTGACTTTAAGTGTCAACATTAGTGAATGACTAATGGTACTGGATTCTAAGAGGAAATGAATGAGCAAGAAGAAATTAATTTTTTATACATGCAGTTGTAACATGACACAGCTGTGACATTTGGAGAGAAAAAGTAGTTATAAAAATGGTGAAGGTCAAAAAGATATTTAAATCACAAATAATAACTTATTATCTAGATGTCACAATTACCATGCTAAGAGTAAATTTAGATGAAATAAATAATCTAATCCTAAATTATTCGGGTATATGTTCATTGTTAAGTATATTCCCTATTAAAATTTAACATTGAAAAATCTAAATAAAATGATAAAATGTTAATGAATGTTACCCTCTTTTAGCTGCACTTTATTGTTTAAGAATGAAATGTGGTCTCAGGATTTCAATTATATGATGGGTTTGAAGTCCAGTGCAATGAACTTCAATCATTTCTAGGTTTTCCCTTATGGAGTTTTATAATATAAAACACTTCTTAAAATTACAGGCCATGAATTAGATTGATTTTAATATTTTGTTATAGGATTTATATTACATATCGTATCTAAAATTATTTTATATATATGGTTAAAATAAGTTAGGTATAATATGCCTTTTAACTTTTATAGTGTAAAAAGATTTAAAACAATCTTTCAATAATCAGGCTTCTCCAATAATAGAAACTTTCTCTCCTTAGTTTATTATGGTATATAAATAAGACTTTTTTTTCAAAGGCATCTAAAGAAGACAACCTTATCAAACAAGCACAGGGGAATAAACTAAGGATAAAAGGCTAGTGTTCCTTCCAATGAGCACTACCAACACTAATGGGGATGCCAGACATCTTAAACCCAGAAATATCAGTCTTTGCTAATGCTCTCAGACTAATTTTTATAGGAGATGAACCCAGCCACATGCAGATTATAAATTCTGATTTCAGTATGAGTATCCACATCTTACCAATTGCAAATTCTAGCCTCATCATAATTTTCTAATATTTTTAAAATTTTTCTTTTTTAAGATTTTATTTTTAAGTAGTTTCTACAACCAGCGTGGGAGCTTGAACTTACAACCCTGAGAACAAGAGATGTGTGCTCTGACTGAGCCAGCCAGGTGCCCCTTATTGTTATTTTCCACCATTGTCACCAAATGTCCAATCCTCAACCTAAAAATACTTTATCATTTTAACCATCAGGTATATTTTGCAGCTTTCAGGATATCTTGAAGAAATAGTGTTGGTGGGTGTTACAAACTCTTGTTGATATTTTATTATTATACATCATCCAACTGAGAAACTATGTATACAGATAATGGTTCAACTTTGTCAGTTTCAAGGATTCAAAAAAATTTTTTACAAGATTTTATTTATTTATTCATGAGAGACAGAGAGAGAGAGAGAGGCAGATGGAGAAGCAGGCTCCCCACTAAGCAGGAAGCCCAACACGGGACTCGATTCCTCGACCCTGGGATCATGACCTGAGCCAAAGGCAGATACTTAACCATCTGAACTGAACCATACAGGCACCCAAGGATTCAAATTTTTTTATTCTTCTCTTCCCTTAATCCATCACATCAGTAACAGATGTTTGTTAATTCTTCCTCCCAAATATCTGTTATATCCTCCATATTACTGCTTTTCCCTTTCTGAGAAAACAGCCTCACCAACAACTACTACAATGATACTTATCAAACAAGACCAAAACACAGAATAAAGTGTATGATGGTATATTAAGCAGATATTTTTTAAAGTTCAGAACACAAAATAGTAATTTTATGGACAAATATTTTGAAGGAAAATATTTTGAGTTATAGGCAAGGTAAAATGTTCGTTAAAATCATTTTAAGATATTTAATAATTTTAAAAGGCAATAGTACTGTTCACAAATACTAATTTCATCATACCATAATCTGATTCAGAAATCTATTTAAACTATATTCAAAGGTGATCATTTAAAAACCATTCACCTGGGGCACCTGGGTGGTTCAGTCAGTTGGGCATCTGACTTTTTGTTGAGGCTCAGGTCATGATCTCCTGCATCATAGGATCAAGCCTCATGTAAGGCTCCATGCTCAGTGGGGAGTCTGCTTGAAGATTCTCTTCCTCTTCCCTCCCCTCCCTCTCTCTCTAAAATAAATAAATCTTAAAAAAATCATTCACCAGTTGGTCACTCTTCTCCTTACCTTTCCATCCTTCCAAAGTTCCCTTAATTATCATCCTTACTATACCCCAACTATAAACTTACTAGAGCATAAAGCACTTCTAACAATACCTAACATTTGTCTCTGTCACCAAGACTTTGCTGAATTCTCTTATCTCTGTTAGAGACTAAGAAAGACAAAAAGGAGCTCTGGACAGCCAGGAGTTAGCCTGTCACTCTCAGTCAGGTCTTGTGTTGCTGGGAGTTGGCTTGGCACTTAGAGCTATGCCAGGGTGTTCATAACATTTTATTTGTAACATAAACAATTTCAGAGAATACACAAAATCAAACAAGGCCACTCTAACTTTATGTGAACAGAGACAAAAACAACACTGTCCAAACCAAAAAATGGTTAAACACTCCCCTTTCATGGCTAATATGTCTGTTTCCTTACCAACTCTAGTTTTAGCACCATGATGTTATTCCTGCTTTCTAGCTAAGAATTATTAGGATCCCTGGGGCCCTGGGGGGACTCAGTCAGTTAAACAGCTGCCATCAGCTCAGATCATGATCCCAGAGTCCTGGGATAAAGTCCTGCTTCCAACTCCCTGCTCAGGGGGAGTCTACTTTTCCCTCTGCTCCTCACCCTGCTCGTGTGCTCTCTCTCTCTCAAATAAATATATAAAAATCTTCAAAAGAATTATTAGGATCCTCAATCACAGAATTACTTCTGCTTTTTGACAGCATCAAACCCCTGTTTTCTTGACCTTCCCCCAAATCCCTTAAACAGGAACCCCAATCCTAGAAGTCCTTTCTAACGCCTTCTCACTGAGATGCTTCAAGGTTCCATGTATCCCAGTGCTACAAGTTAATAAATCCAATTTTTTTTATTCAGGTGAGTTCCTGATGGCATTTTTTTTACATATTTATTATTAACAATACTATTCGCTTTTTTAAAAAGGATTTATTTGGGGCACCTGGGTGGCTCAGTGGGTTAAGCCGCTGCCTTCAGCTCAGAGGGTTATAATCTCAGGGTCCTGGGATCGAATCCCACATCGGGCTCTCTGCTCGGCAGGGAGCCTGCTTCCTCCTCTCTCTCTCTCTGCCTGCCTCTCTGCCTACTTGTGATCTCTGTCTGTCGAATAAATAAATAAAATCTTTTAAAAAAAAAAAGGATTTATTTATTTTTAGAGAGAGCAAGCAAGCACGCAGAAGAGACAGGGAGAAGGACTGAAAGTTTTAAGCAGAGTCCCTGCTGAGTATGGAGCCTGACGTGGGGCTCGATGTCACCACCCTGAGATCACAACGTAAGCCAAAACCAAGAGTCAAATGCTTAGCTAACTGCACCACCCTGGGGCCCCAAATACCATTAATTTTTACAATGGTTTTCATTTTTATATATTTTAATCTTATCCCCCCAAAAATCTAAAAAGTCTCTTTTATTTTCTAACATGAAGCTGTATTTAGTTTCAGTATATACTCTTATAGTTCATACCATGTTTCATCTATTTAACTTATATGTTAAAATATTTTTTCCATCACAAGCACATACACATTTGCTCCTTAATTCCATAAAATGGTAATTTCTGGGATGCCTGGGTGGCTTAGTTGGTTAAACATCTGACTTCAGTTCAGGTCATGATATCAGGGTCCTGGGACTGAGCCCCACAGTGGGTTCCATGCTCAGTAGGGCGTCTGCTTCTCTCTCACTGTTTGCCCCCAGCCCTTCCCTCTCTCAAATAAATAAAATCCTTTTTTAAAAAAGGTAAGTTCCTTAAGAGTACAGTCATTGTGATGCACATTGAATAATATGTAAAATTACTGAATCATTTTATCATTTTATTGTGTAACTGAAACTATTAGTTAATTATATTTTAATAATATTTCAATAATAAAAAATGATAAGCTCCATGTGGATCAAAATATTTATATTTTTATAACATTACAAAGAAGGCTGTCATTAACTCCTTTTATTTACTGGAAATTCTGATCCTGGCTTCTTCAACTCTACATTTCCTTCTTTTAAGATGCTTTCCTACCTTAGTTTCACGACCACCTAAATATGATGGCTTCTAGCTAAACCTATAACCATAATCGATACCCCTCTTCAAAGACCCACACAGATATCCAAATGGATGGTCAAAGGGCTCTCATGTTCGCCATTTCTAGAACAAAACTCAGTATCTAGTCCCCCAAACTTTGACACTCCATCTCCTTCTCTAACTTCCATCCTTGGGTCTCCCCCAATCACTCAAGCACTCAAGTCAGAAATCAAGTAGTAATTCATATTCTTCCTCTTCTCTCATCTCCCACAACCAACAGTTTGCCAAGTCTTGGATATTTTGGGTATATTCCCTAACTTTACTTCTCTCCCAGTTTATATCTAGTGTAACTACCTTAGTTAAGACCCTGACCCCCTCTCCCAAACTGCAGTTCTCTTACCTATTCAAAATCCATCTTCAACCTAACGCTGTAGCAGAAACCATCTAGAGTAACAATCTGTTCCAATTAACTCCCTGCTTTTAATTCTTCAATGACTTAAAATCCATTAAAATCCTTCAATGGTTCCGCAGTATCAATAAGTTAAAGGCCAAACCTATTTCTTCTACCTCCTCAATGGACCCTCGCACACCATCCCCTCACCCTTTAGTCCAGTGATCTGAAGTGTTCAAAAAAATTCCAGGCATCAGGTATAATGCTCCCTCTGTTGAGAAGCACTTCCTCAAGATGTCCGACAAATACTCTGTTCTCACAAGCTCAGTTTAATATTCATCTCATATATAATAAACACTTTGACAAATTAAGCATATCTCCTTTCAGAGTCCAATATACAAGTTTCCCTGACAGCATCGAAATCACTACAAAATAGGGCAGCCTGGGTAGCTCAGTTGGTTAAGCATCTCCCTATGGCTCAGGTCATGATCCCAGGATCCTGGGGTCGAGTCCCATATTGGGCTCCCTGCTACGTGGAAAGCCTGCTTCTCCCTCTGCCCTGTTCATATGCTCCCTTGCTCACTCATTCTCTCTCAAATAAATAAAATCTTTAAAAAATTAAAAATAAATAAATCATTTTAATATATGTCAGTATTTACAGTTTCTTCTCCTACTCTGAACTGCAAGGTCCTTGAAGACAGAACCCGTGACTTAATATAATTTATATCCAAAGTAACTAACACTACACCTGGCACAAAGCAGACCTAAACAAACAAGTAAAGTAACTCATTTGCTAATTCAGCAAAAGAAAAATTTTATTTTGCCATGAAACCTCATCTAATTAAGGTTAAAGGCAAAGAATATCATATCAAGCATTGCTGTACTTTTTAATGACAAAAACCTTCTCCATAAAATGCTACAAGAAAGAATAATTTTACAAGAAAGGGTAACTTTACATGATAACCATCTTATTGCTTTCAGAATTGCTACTTATGCCAATGCTTATAAGAAATAAGATTTATGATCCTACCTATAATACTATGTTTTAGTTTGTTTAAACAAACTAAACAATGGCTGTTCAATAATAAGTTTTAATAATGCCAATATAAACATGTAAAATCAGGCACTTACAAGTGAAAGAGAGCATTTTAAAGCTTTAAAAATAAAACAAAGGAAGACAACTTTATAATCTCAGAGTACAAACTGATATAACCAATGTAGAAAACAATTTAACATTTCTTTTTTTTTTTTAAGATTTTATTTATTTATTTGACAGAGAAAGTGAGAGAGCACAAGCAGGCAGAGCAGCAGTGGGAGAGGGAGAAGCAGGCTCACCACTGAGCAGGGAGCCTGATGCGGGGCTTGATCCCAGGACTCTGGGATAATGACCTGAGCAGAAGGCAGACACTTAATGATTGAGCCACCCAGGCACCCCCAATTTAATATTTCTTAATCAAATTGAAAATACACATGTTAGGGCGCCTGGGTGGCTCAGTGGGTTAAGCCGCTGCCTTCGGCTCAGGTCATGATCTCAGGGTCCTGATATCGAGGCCCGCATCGGGCTCTCTGCTCAGCAGGGAGCCTGCTTCCTTCTCTCTCTCTCTGCCTGCCTCCCCATCTACTTATGATTTCTTTCTGTCAAATAAATAAATAAAATCTTTAAAAAAAAATAAGAAAAAAAAAGAAAATACACATGTTACAACCCAAAAATTCTATTTCTAGGTTATATACCCTGGAAAAATGTTTGCATACATGTACCTGAAATTTTGTAAGAGAATGCACAGTATAGTATTATTCATAATAGCAAAAACATTTAAAAATCAATTGATTAATAACAATAGAATATAGCATATTCATATGATGGCATACCCCATGACAGTAATTATGAATATATGGATATTTATATATGAATATGGACTAACTATATCTATATTCAATAATATAATCTTAAAATATTAAGTACAAAAATCAATTTTGATATAGTAAAAATTATAATAAAGAATGTTTTAATTAATTTCTAATTTACTTTTAATCCATTTAAATGGGGAAACTATAGTGTCACTGCTATATTAGATAAGAATTTCTCTTTAGCGGAACTTGAGTGGCTCAGTTGGTTAAGCATCTGACTTCACCTCCGGTCATGATCCCAGGGTCCTGGGATCGAACCCCAGATTGGGCTCCCTGCTCAACAGGGAGTCTGCTTCTCCTCCTCCTTCCCACTTCTGCTCTATCTCTGTGTTTCTCAAATAAATAATAAAATATTTTTTAAAAAGAATTTCTTTTTATGTTTTTTAAAGTATACTTAGTTACTTATTTTATTTTTTTTAATTTCCATACCCAAAGCAGGGCTCAAACTCATGATCTCATGATCCTGAGATCAAGAGCTGTATGCTCTTCTGACTGAGACAGCCAGGCACCCCCAGGTAAAAATTTCTTAAAGCAAAAAATTAAGCTCACAACTACCAAACTGAAATTATTTCCTATAGAATAAAATGAAGAAACAAAGTCAGCACTGTCCAGTAGAACTTTCCATTTTAATGGGAATGTTCTATATCTATACTGTACAATAAGATAGCTATCAACCACATGTAGCTACTAAGCACTTGGCTACCACAGTAGAGAAACTACTTTTTTTTTTTTTTTAAGATTTTATTTATTTGACAGACAGAGATCACAAGTAGGCAGAGAGGCAGGAAGAGAGAGAAGAGAAAGCAGACTCCCCACTGAGCAGAGAGCCCGATGCGGGGCTCGATCCCATGACCCTGGGATCATGACCTGAGCTGAAGGCAAAGGCCTTAACCCACTGAGCCACCCAGGTTCCCCGAGAAATTACATTTTTAATTTTAAGTAATTTAAAGAGCTACATTTTATAAGTGGTTATCATATTGGACAATGTAGCACTAAATATTTCTTTGTAGAAACATAAGCTAGAAGAATAGTTATATAATACATACTCTAAAATATCTAGTTTTAGCACCTAATTGTTATTGATTTTCCTTGATAAAAATCCATTACTTTATAAAGTTCTTTTCCTTCTCCATTCTCACAATTTAAAGCAAATTTCAGATGTTTGATGTATAGGTGCTTTGGTTATAAAAGACATTTTAAGTACTTACTCTAGGTCTTTTTTACATCTAAAATCTCCAATGAAACTATGTAACTACTAAAAAGTACACAATTAAATTTCCATTCAACCACTAAAAATTTAATAGGAAAAGCTCTGTTCTCACGGGTAAGAATACCAGTTCTAACTTCACTTACTAGTTCCGGCACTTACTAGTTCTAACTTCAGTCAAATTTATTTAACCTTCTGAGCCTCAAGCTTATCATTTCAAATGAAATAATATCTAATTCATATGAATATAAAGGGTAAGTGAAATAAAATGATAAACTTGCATTACACAGTGTCTGGCCTCCTGCCCCCGCCTGCTTCTCTGCCTACTTGTGATCTCTCTCTGTCAAATAAATAAGTAAAATCTTTTAAAAATTAAATAAATGCATTTTGATCAGTTCTGTTTTCTTAAGCGCAATTATAAAGAGGCTGAACACGTTCTTTTCTTAGCTACTCCCAATATTTAACTCTGGTGATCTATAAAACATTGCTGAGCTCATTTCACGATGTGTTACATGTCTATTATGACTTTTTGACATATACCTATATTTTGACAAAATGCTTTTAAATATGTTAAACCGTTATATGTTATGATGATGTGAACTATAGCATGAAATATTTTTCTGATGCTCGGGGTACATAATATTGTGTTTTTTTCTAAGTTATTCAGAAAAAATCTCTAAGTAAAAATAAATGAAGGAAAGAAGAAAATGTCCTTTAACTCAGAAATGAGAGAAAAAAAAACATGGTGTGTTTGTTTTGGAGAAAGCAAAGGCTTTTTATTTAGGAAGAAGGGGAAGGAGTGGCAAAGGTACATGACATTTAGTAAGTATCTAACAAGGGTCAGAAAGAATTTTTATTTACTTTGAGTTCTAAGCTTTTCCCTTAACCTTGGTGAAACTCCCTCTTCTTGAGTAAATGTATTAGTTGGGCTGCTCTGGAACAAGGCTCTGTATTTTATACATTTGTACTAGATATATTGTTTTTAGGTAATGTTTAGACATCTTTGAACTTTTTTTTTTTAAGATTTTATTTATTTGACAGAAAGAGAGATCACAAGGAGGCAGAGAGGCAGGCAGAGAGAGAGGAGGAAGCAGGCTCCCTGCTGAGCAGAGTCAGATGCGGGGCTAGATCCCAGGACCCTGAGATCATGACCTGAGCCAAAGGTGGAGGCTTAACCGATGGAGCCACCCAGGCACCCTGAACTTATTTTCTTAACCAACATTTAGGTAGTGTCCAAAATAAGTTGTGTCTTTAATTTACTCTACTAATTACTTAGACTTAAGAATTAAATACAATCTTGGGGTGCCTGGGTGGCTCAGATGGTTAAGCGTCTGCTTTCAGCTCAGGTCATGATCTCTGCCCTGGGTTCGAGCCCGGAGTTGCGCCCGGAGTCGAGTAGGACTCCCTGGTCAGTGTGGAATCTGCTTCTGCCTACCTTTCTACCCCTCTGGCTCATGCTCTCTCTCTCTTAAATAAACAAATACAATCTTAAAAAAAAAAAGAATTAAGTACAATCTTGTTTTCACTATTTTATTATTTTCTAAATGTTACTATCTTTGTTCCAATAATTCCGTGTTAATTGAAGAGATTAAATTTTTATGTGTACCAAAAATTAATTTCTATTCTTTTCTATTCTGAAGGAAATAGTTATTGGATCCAAATATAATTTTTATTTTTATATTTTTTTCAAACTTTATTTCTAGATAATAATTTTAAAGTTTTATCACTAAGTTGAAGCTTTCTGAATACTTATCATTATGATTAAATGATATATCTAGTATTTGTGGTGGACAGAATTCTAGGACTCCCAATTACCCTAACCTTTCAAAATTCCTTCCTTTATCAAGAAGACTGGATATCATTCCTATGATCCTGATCATAGATACAAATAAAGTTACCAACAAGGTGACTTTAAGTTAATCAAAGAGGGGATTACAACGTATGTTTCTTGAACTCTATGTAATCATACGTTAGAAGAAGAAATTTTTCTCTGGCTGTTGGGAGAAGGGAAAGTCAGAGCTTTAAAGAAGGATCTCACCCACCCTTGCTGACGTAAAGACAGATGGGAGGCAGGAATGTGAGTATGGCCTCTGGGAGCTGGGAATGGTACCTTGCCAACATCTGATAAAAACATGGAAGACCAGTCCTACAGCCACAAGGAATGATTTGTACCAACACCAGGAATGAGTCAGAAAGAGAACTCTGAGTGAGAGATGAGAACACAGCTGGCCAACACCTGGACTTCAGCCTTGGGATATTCTGCGCAGAGATCCCATTTACATTGTGTTGAACTCCTGCTCTATAGACTGTGAACTAATAACTGTGTGTTTTAAGCCACGAAGTTTGTGGTAATAAAAAACTTAATTCAATAGCAAAGTGGGAAGAAGGAAATGACGGGCAAGAGGAGTGCTTTAAAAAATGTATATACATCATAAACTGCAGGGAGTAATGTACAAAGTAGTGCTCAAGACCTACCCAACAGCTGAAAGATAACAGTCCCAGGGTAGTAGAACCTCTTACATAGCATCCGCCTATTGAGGCAGTGTAGAAGATTTAAAAGAAGACCTGCACAAAATTTTAAGTCTTTGAGATTTGTTTTCTATTAAGATTTTATTTATTTGGGGGTGCCTGGGTGGGTCAGTCAGTTAAGCGTCTGCCTTTAGCTCGGGTTATGGTCCCAGGGTCCTGGGATCAAGCCCCACATCAGACTCCCTGCTCAGCAGAGAGCCTGCTTCTCCCTCTCCCTCTGCCTGCCACTCTGCCTACTTGTGCTCTCCATCTCTCTGTCAAATGGATAAATAATATCTTAAAAAAAAAAAAAGATTTTATTTAACAGAGAGAGATACAGCGAGAGATGGAACACAAGCAGGGGAGTGGGAGAAGGAGAAGCAGGCCTCCCACTGAGCAGGAAGCCCAATGCAGAGTTCGATCCCAGGACCCTGGGACAAAGACCTGAGCTGAAGGCAATCACTTAACCAACTGAGCCACCCCGGTACCCCTGTTTTCTAACATTCTTATCTATGAGTGACTCTCCTTAACCCTTCAGATTATAAGGATTCTGAAGACCAACAGTAACCTACCATCTGTACAAAACAGAAAAGTATCTGGGTGATCACTGGTACTTATTCACTAGACTAAATGAAGAATAGCTTCATCTCCTTGTTGCTATACTACTCAGAGGATAGTGATGTCTAAATAGCTATGTACGAACTCAACTGATGTTTTAAACCCTGTGTTAAAGAAATGTAAAAAATAAGAACAATGGCTATGCTTGTAAGCTGTCTTCCTTAGGGTTTTTCTTTTACTCAGAGATGATATTCCTCTTGTGAAATGACAGTAATTACGAATAAATAAACGTCCTTCCATGGCAAAACAGCCACTGGAGAGGTGTGCTGGGGCTGACTTAGACCAGCTCAAGAGAACTTAGTCTGTAACAGTCAAGAGACTGTTAGTCTGTAAGAATTCTATGAGATCGTTGTTAAAAACAGCGGTTATTAAAAATTAAATTGTAGGGGCGCCTGGGTGGCTCAGTGGGTTAAAGCCAGGGTCCTGGGATCGAGCCCTGCATCGGGCTCTCTGCTCAGCAGGGAGCCTGCTTCCTCCTCTCTCTCTCTGCCTGTTTCTCTGCCTACTTGTGATCTCTGTCTGTCAAATAAATAAATAACATCTTTAAAAAATATTAAATTGTAAAAACATAAAATTATATGAACAAAAGAATAAAAATACTTAAAACTCATTGCTTCCTAGTTATTGTGCTATATTTTACTATTATCTTTACTATTACTTTACATTTACTGCATCTGTACAGTAGAATTACTACATAATGGTACATCACTGTGCATTTCTTCCTAACTCCACACAGACATCACACTGATAGCTTGAAACTAATTGGCAAATGCTACAAATCAGGGCTTTTTAAACAATTTTGTTGATTGTCTAGACACTGAGGAAAGTCACGGAGAAACTATTAATAAAGCAAATGAACTGTAACAGTTATCATGTCTATAGCTGTTATACTGGAAATGCTATAAAAATAGAGGAATTCTTACAGTGTTCAAAAACTGTTTTTCAATTCAGCAAAGCTTTTAATAAAGTTCTGATATACATCTTTGTCTTTGTCATTTAACTTTTGTGTTGTTACTCATTTAACATTCATGTTCATTTAACATTCATGTAAAAACTACCCTTGATCATCAATTGCTATCAGAGTTTAGCTATAGACGTAAGAGTTCCAGAATAAAAAAAAATCAACAAAAGCATTCCGTGAGAAACAAGTGGCTACACAGAGTTTATAATAAACAATACTGTATATGTATTATTATTATTTGTAAACTATATTCTATATCATTTATGTCAGTAAAATGCCTAATATACACAAGATGATTTTTAGAAAGCCAATTATTAAAAATTTATCAAATCATCTACATTTCTTGAAATGTTTTCTGCTCTATAAATTACCAAAATTATAATCAGTGACATAGAAACAGCATTTACATTTTTAAATAATTTTTTTTTCCACTTGTAGAACTGTTAGTACTCAGTAGGAAACGGGAGTTGTAAGCAGTGAGACATACTCTAGTTGAGAGCATGGTAGAAGTGGTGATAATCCAGTCACAGTGTAGGTGTGATTAGAGGATCAGCACTGCCAGTAAACTGTTCATTACTAGACCACAACAAGTATGTAACCTGAGGACAGCATTTGTGCAAAAGTATTCGAGCTGCAACAGATCAGAAATTTTTAAAAATTAAAAAAAAAAAAAAACTTGGAATCACTGCTCTAGGACACCAACATTTGCCACAAAACTACAAATGAATTGTCCTCTTCACAGGGGTAAGTTACCTTCAAACTGCTGTTTCTCAAAAAAAAAAAAAAAAAAAAAAAAAAAAAAGCCCCTAGACTATAGGCCAGAGGCTATTACCAGAAGCTATATAGTTAAAGGCAACTGTGTATGACTGTGTATCACTTGTTTTTTTTTCATCTGATTCAGAATCTATCCTGGCCAGATTTCAGCTTCCCTATACCACCACAACCACCATTTATCAATCTTGAGCTATCCTCACTCTCCTTTTAAGTTGCCCAGACCCACAGTTGATGTTTTCTAATACTTACCCGATTTTATCTCATCTGTTAAGCTATCTGTTAAGCTACTTTCGTTCAATGAAACACTATCTGTCCCTGGGTTTTCTGGATGTCTTAAATACTAGCTAGGTCTCTGGTTTTGTAAAATAAAAACATTATCATCACTAATAATGTTTAGCAGATATTTAAAAGAGCTTTAATTTTTTCTAACTTACTGATAAATTATAATCTGAAGAGTAAAGATGTTAATATTGATTAATGCACAGATTTTTGGCCATCAGCCAGGAGTTTCTGAGTGCTTGCCCCATGGAACCATGTCCTATGAGACTGATAGCACAGTACTGTATGACAAGGCATTAAGAAATCACGTATTTAATGAAGAAACAGGCTGAATTCATATAACCAAGAATGTCCCAAACTTCCTAAAGATGGACTTTTTTTTCTGCTCAAGGAACACTTAATATACAATGAAACAACTTACTCATAAAATATGCTTTAGAGCATTAGTCATCATTCAGTCTTACCACTGAACCTAAGGCCATTCAAATTAACTCCTTCCTATGATAATCCTGTGTATTACCTAATATCACTAAGTGCAGACACCTTTATGTAATGTCTAAGGTATTCCAAATACGCTTTGCTCATTTTGTCAATTTTCTTTTCAGATCTTATAATCTACTTTTGAGGCTTTAACTTGGCTGTTCAAACTTGTCCATGACCTAAAGGCACATTCTTTTAATTCTGCTTCTAAATAAAACAGTATTTAACATGTTTAAAGAAATATCCTTATTAATAAAGAACAGTATAGTAACTCCCCCTCGTTTTTTGGATTTCATTGTATTAGTTTTCTCTGTTAGCATGATTTTCTTTTATTGAGTGCTCTGGAATTGCTTGGCCTGGGTTTTTGTAGGAAAGTCAACACAAACTAGGAAAAAAATGCACTCATTTTGCTTTGTAGGCACTGTCTCTTGAATAGGAATCAGCTTCATAAATTAAATTATGCAAGTACCAGAATTAATAAGAATCACTGCGGATATATGAATTATAGGAAAATAGCTCTTCACTCTCCATTACAAATGAGGTAACAAAAACCTAAGAATTAAAAGTTTGTAATAAAAACATAAAGTGACAGAGAAAGAAGAGCAGATATATGCAGGGCAGCAATGAGCAAAGGATTGAAATTTCAAGGTAGTTTTCTTTTGTTAAAAGCAGCTTTTCCAGTAAAGAAAAATTGATTAATCAGAGAAACTGACAAGGATCACAGGAACCTGGTCAATTTCTCTTAACAGCCAGCTCCACTTGTTAAAGACTTTGAAGCAGAAAGACACCGATTGTCAATTTCCTACAGAAGCTCTTTATACCAGGAAGAGAGTGTGGGGGTGGATGTTGAGAAAGAGGAGAAAAAAAACCACACAGAATGGTGAGAAGAGCAAAATGAGTGGAAAATTTTAAAATAGTGTTTTAGAAAAATGGGAAATAACAGCACAAAGAAAACAAAAACTAAGGTGAATTTATAGTGTGGGAGGATATGTCCCGCATCCTTTGTGACACTCTATTTTTGTTAGCTAAAATAAGATGTTTCAGAACCTACTGTGGTGTCCAACCTCATTTCTAATTAGCATTATCTTAAGAATAGGCCAGGCACCCTGGAGGCAAAAGAAAACATACAGCATGAAATATATAACAGAAAATGATAGCAATAGGCATACCTTTTAATATATGGCAGAAATTCAATTAATAACAGTAGATTAGGGATGGGCAGTTCCCCGTGTCTGTGTTGAGAAAATGAGTAGGATGGCCAACAATTTAAAACATGATATGAAAAGGTTAATTCCGTCTGAGTACAGACAGGAAACCTCAGTGTATGGAGAACTTACATGGGTGACAACTAATGTGGATGACTAGAAAATGAGTCAATCACTCTGGAGAAAGGTATATTTAAAGAGGATATAAAGACTGTTTCCTTTCATAGTAAATGAAAATTTTCTCCTTTATCTTTATTTCCTTTATTTTTATAAATTACACAATCTCTACTGTGTAAGACAGAACCTTAAGTGTATTTGCCACTTAAATCCAGGTCAGCATATGACCTGTGCATAAAAAGAAATATATACATTTGTGCATCTCTGAAACCAATTTAGGAATTTAAAGTTGAGAAGGGCTCCTGGGAACTCCTTGTCATTTGAAAATTTTCAAACTCAAAGAAATGCTTCTACCATTTAACACCTGCATCATTTTCTGTGCCCAGATGCTTTTCCTTTTGCTGTGTGGCCAAACATCTTCCTTTTGAAAGATACAAAAATTCACCTTCCCAGAAATGCTAATGACAAGGTTATGGTATTTAATATACTTTGGTTAGATATACAGATTCATCTAAACTTGCATAAATCTATAAATTATAGTAATAATTATTTCATGGCATTTTATTAGATTTACAACAACTATGTTACAGAATTTTAAGTAATATATTTTAGAAGTGAAGGTCATCTCTAAATGTAGTTAGCAGAACTGAATTCCACTATCAAGAGAAAAAATATTAACTTGCCTATAAAACTGAAAAACTAGCTTAAGATTTTATGATGACCTAATTTTTTTAAATTTTTGTACAAAAAAAAATTTTTCTATACTTTGCATATGAAAATAAAAACATAGTAATATAATTCTGTTACTGTTTCTCCCAAATGGCAAAATTTCCCAAAGGATTTAAATTTAAAAAATAAATGTCTCACATATTCAGAGGTGTGAAATTATGAGTAGATTAAAGGAAGAAATAATAATATAAGTTGTTAGGCTTAGTTTTATTCCAAAAAATTTACATTTCATCAACAAATATTATTTAGAATCTATCATTCAAATGCATAGTATGTGCTTCCCTATACTTTCTTTTTGCAATTTCCAAATCCCTATTTTTTCCTATTATAATTTAATTAGTTTTAAACTCTTTTTTTTTTTTCATTTTGTTTTAAACTCTTCTAATTTAGGACTGGCAATAACTTGACAAAGGGAATTGAAAATTATTTTCCCTGTTTTTAAAAAAACTTCAAGAGAAAGCGCATAAAAAGTAAATGACTCAAAACTAGAATTTAAGTTACAAAGAGAAGAAAAACAGTAAAACAAAATACAGTAAAAGTTAATAAGCAGTAATTTCCTCCAGGTGACAGGAGAGTAAGTGATTTTTCTTATGATCTTTGTATTCTTTTTTTGTCTAAATTTCTTACACTCAAAATGTACTACATCTATAATCGGAACAGTACAATACATAACACTCTTAAACTTAAAATGTTAAAATGTTTCATATTTAGCTTTCAGTCCATTATGTTACTTAAATATAAACTTAGTGGTAATTTCTTATCCCAAATGTCCAGGCTTTCTAAAGTCATTTTAGACTATATTTCTGCCTAAAGAAAAGATTATATTCATTATGAAGTGTAATATATTTGGTAAAGCACTTATCAAAGTCATTAAATCAGAGGTTCTTAAATGGTGGCAATTTTGCCCTCCAGGGAACATTTAGCAATGTTGGAGACATTTCTGGTTGTCACAACTGGGGAAGTGTAATGCTGACATCTAGTAGGTAGAGATCAGGGATATTGCTACATACCCTACACAGCACAGGCTAGCTAGCCCCTCACAGCAAAAGAGTTATCTGGGCCAAAAGGTCCAACCTGACCCAAAGTGCCAAGGTTGAGAAATTCTGCTGTGGATCATTAACTTATATTTCTCCTTAACATTATTACTATAGATACCTCATGGTATAATTTTTTGAATGTTCTAGAATTCAGACTTAGAGTTATCTCATTATTATTTTTTTCTGCTTCCCCCCAAATAAAACACCTTCTTTTACTTTGTTCTTTACGTTTCAATTTTCCTGAAATTGATTTCCAGAGTTCAAATATTATTATAAGGTTTCCAAAAAATTAAAGATGCTCTATTTTGTACTTGATATGGCTAGTCTATGTTCCTAGTTTTCACAGTGGAGATAGAAGATAGAGATGGGGGAGTGAGCGCTGGTGCATGAGGGCAGGTGTTTAAAATCACCCATCTGTTTTCTCATTGCTGTAGCTCACATATTAGGTGTTCGATAATTTTTGTTGAATAAACTAATGGAGCTAAGTCCTGACTAGACAGATTGCTTACCCCTGGATTCCCTCTGAGGAGTGATGTACCTGCAGAAGTTCACCAGGGGAAGACTCTAACATCAAGTCATACCATACCATACCATACCAGAGCTTCTTTATCTGATATGCCAAACTTTCAGGCGCATATTCTTCTAGGTACTAACACAAGAGCAGCCACATGAAGGTTCTGCTCTGATGAACATATCAAGTGTAGATGACAGGAAGCTGCACGGCATTTTAAGATTATTTTTTAAACTATCGATTGGACACAGGGAATAAGGAAGAGCCATGAGTTAGAAATGACAATAAATTTTCTTTCTTTCTTTCTTTTTAAGATTTTATTTATTTGACAGAGAGAGAGAGAAAGAGCGCGCACACACAGGGAGAGCAGCAGAGGCAGAGGGAAAAGCAGGTTCACAACCAAGCAGAGAGCCCAACACAGTGCTCGACCCCAGGACCCTGGGATCATGACCTGAGCAGAAGGCAGATGCTTAACTGACCGAGCCACCCAGGTGCACCAACACTAAATTTTCATATCCAAGTAACCCAATTTGGCGGAAAGCCTGAGATGCAGGAGGGTGAGAGCTGTGTCCTCCAAACTGGAATTCAGTATGTATCAAAGGAATCGTTTCTGGTGCAAGTTCTACCCAAGGAAATAGAATGAAGGGAGAGAGGAGGTAAGAGTCACAGAAGTAAAAAAACCAGTAATCTTTTAATAGTAAAATGTAAATAACTGTTCCCTCGTGACTGAGTAAGCCAATTTAAGTCTTATCCCTGCTACTGGAATTGAAACAGTTTATAAGAGAATGCCATGTACTTAGACTGATCGAGCTACCCCTTATCTTAGAAGTGGAGTCATCTTTCCCAGGAACACAGAAAGATAGAGGTGAATACATGAAACAAAGAACTAGGGTTTTGATCAGAAGGATGGAAGGAAGAAATGGATACTGGGTATGCAAATAATGGTTTCCACAATCTCAATTCTTTTTCACACAAGCAGATATTAAGATAGACTAGCCCCATCCTATACTTAAGGAAAAGACTTGCACTCATTATGCTCTTTAATTTTGTTATGAACAAAGATGTAGATAACTGTATTTTTCTCCATTATGTTTTTTTTTAAAGATTTTATTTATTTATTTGACAGAGAGAGAGATCACAAATAGGCAGAGAGACAGACAGAGAGATGAGGAGAAGCAGGCTCCCTGCTGAGCAGAGAGTCCAATGCGGGACTCGATCCCAGGCCCCTGGGATCATGACCTGAGCCGAAGGTAGAGGCTTAACCCACTGAGCCACCCAGGCGCCCCTATGTTTTTTTTTTTTTTTAAGATTTTATTTATTTATTTAACAGAGATCACAAGTAGACAGAGAGGCAGGCAGAGAGAGAGGAGAAAGCAGGCTCCCCGCAGAGCAGAGAGCCCGATGTGGGGCTCGATCCCAGGACACTGGGATCATGACCTGAGCCAAAGGCAGAGGCTTTAACCCACTGAGTCACCCAGGCGGCCCTCTCCATTATGTTTTATAGTGTGTGGGTAGTCTGACTTATCTCCTACATTTGCACCCTGCCATCCCTTTTACCAGATATCCTTTTCTGCATTGTATCAACTGTAGCATATCCGCATTTTTTTTTTAGTTAAAAAACAAAGAAACAAAAAGAGGAGGACAATCAGGATACCGGGTACCCCCATTTCAGGCATGAGGCTAGACACTTAAAATTCATTACCTCAACTCCTCTTAACTCTATAAAATTAGTAGTGCTAACTGATTTCTATAGATAGGAAATGTGAGGTAAGGTAATGTGACAAAATTCAAACAGCCAGTAAGCACTGGAGCTGGGATTCCAACCCAGGTCTATCTTACTGCAAGGTTACCACTATTTCCATTTAATATCATCTCATCTCCCTAATGGTATTGCCACTTAAAACGTTTATTGAACATCCATGTCAGTTTTTTCTG
This sequence comes from Mustela nivalis, assembly GCF_964662115.1. Classification (NCBI taxonomy): domain Eukaryota; kingdom Metazoa; phylum Chordata; class Mammalia; order Carnivora; family Mustelidae; genus Mustela; species Mustela nivalis. The sequence continues at coordinate 26,395,387 of NC_139024.1, forward strand.
GGCTTAAGAAGAGAATTAAACAGGTAAGTTCTCCCCCTCCAAAAAACTACAGACACTTGACACTTATCAATAAACTACTGTAATAAATACAGCACAAAAGCCAGTATCTTTTCTGCTAAGAGCTGGGGTACAAAAACCCAAAAGTGTTCTGGGCCCACAAGTGCACCGTTTACCAGACATAACTCAATGTATAATGAACACGTAAGAGTGACATAAAAAGGGAATTGAAAATAAGTTTTCAATAGGTTTTCTAAACAAGGTAAGTTCACATATACTCTCTTGGTCAATATCAATTTTGTTAGTTCCGTATGAGCCATATATATATATTTTTAATAAGTCATATCTTTTTATCCAATGGACAATAAGGAAAAAATGCTCCTAATGCAGTGTGATTTCTTCATTATTCAAGAAATGTTTTTGAGTAGGAATTACATAAAAAGCATGCACTTATGTATTGTAGGAAATACAAAATTTGGTAAAACAATTCCACTTAGAGTTAACAATTTTTTTTGGAGGGAGAGTGAGTGTGTACAAGTGTGGTTTGGGGCAGAGAGAAAGAATGTGAAACAGGCCCCATGCCCAGTGCAGAGCCCAATGAGGGGCTGGATCCTACCACCCTGAGATGACCTGAGCCAAAACCAAGAGTTGAATACTTAACCGACTGAGCCACCCAGGTGTCCCAAGTTTACATTTTTTTTTTTTTTAAGAATTTATTTATTTATTTGGCAGAGATCACAAGTAGTCAGAGAGGCAGGCAGAGAGTGGAGGAAGCAGGCTCCCTGCTGATCAGAGAGCCCAATGCGGGCTCCATCCCAGGACCCTGGGATCATGACCTGAGCCGAAGTAAAGGGTTTAACCCACTGAGCCACCCAGGCACCCCGAGTTTACACTTTAGTAGGAGAAACAAAACAAAATATAACAGAAGACAATCTATGACAAGTGTCCCATTATTTATAAAAAGTTTTGGAGTTTTTAAGAAGGAACTAAGCAATTCTAGCTAGAATATGGAAAGGCCTCAGGAAAGAAGAATCCGAATCTGGTTCTGGAATCCAAAAGATGGCAAAGATTTCCCAAAGTGAAAGAATGTAGGAGGAATTCAGGGGAAAGGCACAGTACAGTCTGTGCAAAGGAGCAAAGACAAAGAGGTACGTAGTATGTTTACAGTGGCAGATTCTAATAGGCAAATCAAACAATTTAAATAAGAAGTATGAAAAGAAAAAGTGGATAGGTAGACTCAATCAGATGATGAAGAGCTTGGATACCAGGCTAAAAAGTCTAAATTGTATTCAGAAAACTAACAGCCAATGAAGCTTTAGGGAGAGTGAGTATTAAAAGAAATTACAGCTATCTATGTCCATGGTAAGGACTAATGGTGGCTATACCTGCCTGATCACAAGCTGGCCCAGCCCCGGCTCAGACCTCATCTTCTACTCCCTTTCCTTGCTCCTTCTGTACATCAAATACCCAGCAGCATACTAGACATTGCCCTGTCCAAGAGGCTCTTTCACCTCTCCATATCTTTGCACATTTATAACATGGAATGTTCTTGGGGCTGGCAAGGTTCTAGGTATCTCCAAGGCCAATCTCAAATGGTCTCTATCTTTGTAAAGCCTTTCCTGCTGCTAAAAGCACAAGCAATTCCTACCTTTATGCTCTTATCTGAGCATTTATCACTCTGTTGTAACTGTTAGACACACACACACACACTGCAAGCTACTTAAAGACGGAGACTGACTATTAATGATCTTTATAATGCTATAATGTCCAATAGAGTTTAAAGTTTCATTTTCCCTCCTGCCTGGGTGCAGCCCCCCAATTCCTCTATTATAATATTCTTTTCCTTGGTGTCTACTCGTTCTTCATCCCTCATCATAAATTTACCTACCCAAAGAAGCCTTCCTGACCCAAAGACTAGGTCAGGTTCCTCACAGCTAATAGACACAGCACCATGAATCTTTTTTTCATAGCAGTCACAGCAGTTTTTATTTTATTTTCATTTGTGTAATCTGACTGTCTGTCTCCCCTACTGTTCTTTAAGCAACCCCAAGTCAGAATCCCTGTCTGCTTTTTTGCTCATTGTTCAATCTCTAGCACTTAGCGTAAGATAAGCACATTAATATAAAATTTGAACAGCTAAAAATGTTGCTGGAACCCAGAGATTTAAGGGCACAGCTCTGGGAGCATACTGCTGGCTCAACTACATGTAGTTAGGCATTTAGGCATTCTAAGATCATTTCTTCATCTACAAAAATAAGACAATAATAATAATTGTCTTTCAGAGTTGTGAAAATTTAATGGATGTAGAATGCTTACTACAGTAGTTGGCACAGGCAAGCTCTCTATAAAAGTTACATGATAACTACTGTTATCATTCTGTGTCATTGTTACTGATGTCATGATTACCAACATTGCTTCAATACTGATTGGCCATAGCTGAAGGGCTTTCTTATGTCGGCAGAACAGAAGCATTGGTTGAGGGGAGTCACACCAGTGGCTTTGATTAAATGGCACACAAGATCAATTGGTAGCAAACTGAAGTCTATTCCTGTGCATGCAGCAGTGGGAACTCAGTATCAGCAAGCAGCCAATAAACAAAACAATTTGTTTATCTGGAGGAGGGGTGGACCAGTAGAAATAAATATATGATTGCATTCTAACTATATCTTTAAAGTTATTTTATCGAAAGATTGCTTACACTTACCATTTGTATATTACTTGAAATATGCTCACTATTATATTTTGTATTTGCCTTTTAAGTACATAATATTTAAATTTTTCAAAATATCTTTGGTTCATTCCTTAAAATGGAAGTACTATGTAATACTTGCTTTTACATTTATCATTTATTGTTACATTTATCATCTGTCAGATATAAATTAAGACTTCTAAAATCCTCGTTAGGCTAATTGTGAGATCCCATGACCATTCTGCTTAAGTTTTTCAAACCAAGGCCAACAAATAGAAGAGATTTAAAAAATGCATGTGGAGCTAAGTAAGGGATTGCCCTTTAAGATGAGGAAATGCTAGCAGAAATCTCTCCAGTACAATGGAAGAAATTTGGACTCTTCAGCAATCTTACACTATAGTTTATAGTATTTACCCCACGTATCTGCAGTTTTTACTCATCTTGGGGAGGAGGAAGAGATTTTTTGAACAATCTCTTGAAGGAAGCAAATAATTACAATTCTAGATCCATCAATAACAACTTATTTTCACTCTTGGCCTATTTTATAATTCAATTTGTGGATTCAAAAGTCCTCTTCTACGCAAAAATATGTTACACACAAAAATATTATTTTTAAGTTTGCCTAGGTGGCTCAGTCAGTTAAGCATCTGACACAGAGTAAAATAGTTCATACATACTTTCTTTAGAAATTTAGGTAAATGCTACAAATATCAGTTAAGTGTTTAGAAACGTTAAAATTACCAAGCCATCCACTGCTTTTGTTTATGACTCATCCTTCTCCATGTTAGGAACATCACTGGCAGCAGCCATTAGATAAGGTACAAAAGATTTAACCGAAGCTAAGTAAAGAGAGGAAAAGTGGTGAAGGACTAGGCGGGACTTTGCTAATGCCTAAAGGAACAAAGTAGACTTCTTTTTCAGTAACAATAGTAATATTTAGTGTACCAAAAACGAATTTTGAATTAACTTAGAATAAATCTGAAAAACTCCTATATCTATTATTAACATTTTCTCAACCATACTCTTCTCTAAGGGATGATACTTCTGCTAAAGACAGACACTTTGTGCTGAGTGATTGCTTTTTTCCTGGTATCTCTAGAGTGAGGGCCTCAGGCTTCCTTCCGAAGGGGCAAGAGGAGGGGGAGGGGAAACAGGGCAGAAGGAGACTAACTGGAGTCCAGTTAGGGCCTTCATCATTCCTAGTAGCAGATCAAAGGATAATGTTAGGACAGGGAATACTTTGGGAATATCATAGTGCTTTAATAATCCGAGTAATTTCTTTCTCCAATTTACAGCTAAAAATTTTTTAAATGTAAGCTAAAGTAATTAACTTTCCTGTCTTAAAATCTTACTCTGAAAACATTTTTCTTTTTAGTTTTTCATATAATGTTCAATGACTCACTAGTGGAATAGAATACCCAGCACTCATCATATCACGTGCCCTCCTTAATGCCCATTACCCAGTCACTCCATCTACCGCAACTTACCTCCCTTTCCACAGCCCTCAGACTGTGAAAACATTTTCCAATATTTTATGAGATTTTTCAAAACTCATTCAGATTTTGTTATTCTGAGTAACTGAATGTATGTCAAACATTGAATCTCATAGGAAATTCTAGACTACCTTTACCCATATTAATGGTTTAATAGTGACCAGATATTTTTTTTAAAGTAATGGCAGAAAGGATGGGAAAGTGGTCAACACCTAACAAGGCAAGTCCCCAAATGTTATCTCTTAACAGTTTTAAAAATCATAATGTCTTTACAAAAATAAACATGAAAACCCTAAGATAAAGAATATGTACTGAAACAAATGTTCATGTTTCTTGGCCTGTCATTCATTTCAACTATTTAAACAATTATTTCCCATTTATTATGAAGTTCATTTTAGGAGAAAGAAAATCTAGAAATTAAATCATTCATGAACTGGATAGTCAGAATAACCCACCATGAAAATGAGTAGCAATATCCCAAATGATATTACCTCCACAAATGAGCCTTATACTTTTGAACACACATGAAATCACTTAAAGTCATCCAAATTCATTATAAAAATTATTTTCTCTGTGCAATTTTAAAAAAACTTTGCAGAAAAAAAACACAGTTATAAAAGAAAATCACTCAACGTTTCACCTACATATATTAAAATTTGTTTGAGGCAGGAGAAAAAAAGCATAGAACACATACCAAAAAATCCCAGTAGCATTTTTTTAAAGTAGGCTTTTGTTTGTTAATATTTTTATTTTAAACTTACAGTGACACTAAGATGCTAGATTATTTCAACAATAAATATCAATACTAGATTTAAAGACTTAATAATAGCCTTGATGTTCTAGGAATAACTTGCTACCTAAATGAATATAAAGTAAGACCACAGAATTTAAAGATTTGGTATCCTAAGCCTTTCCCAAAAGCAAAATTTTAGTGATAATTTAAACATTAAATAAAATGTCAATAAATATTCCTATTAATTAATTAATTAAACAGAAACTGAAATATTCCGTTGTAAACACATGTAAAATAAATCACTTGCTATAAATTTTAATGTCAAGAAAGCATGGACCATATAAAAAATAAAAAATTAAAAAATAAATAAATAAATAAAAAATAAATAAATAAAAAAAATTTAAAAAAAAAAATAAATAAAGCATGGACCAGCACATTAATTACAGACTTCATACCAGATCCTAGTTATTCAAAAGCTGATATATCTACTTTCATTAATAGAAACTTAGGAAATTTTTCTCTATATCAACAAATTTTTCATATTGTGAAATCTAATTAATCAAGTTATCCAAGACTGATAACAAACTCATAGGATTAAATATCATTGCTTTTTAAGATCTGCAAGACTATAAAAATAAAACAACGCTTTTCTATAGAAAAGCAGTCTGGAACATTTTATTGAAATATAAGATTTGAAATAAAAATGCATCCTAGATTTGAAAATAGTATTGTTCTCAGAAGTCTTTTAAAAGTATTTATGTGCTTGGAAATATCATGTGCTAAAGAACACTATATCTTAGAATCTTTGAAAAGATACTCTTTTAAAACTACCATTATTTCAAATATTTTACTTATTATTTAGTGAGAACTATATGGTTTACTAAAATAGAATTTAAATACTTGAAAATATAGCTTAAGAGCAAGTTCACATAACCTTAAAGATTAAATATTTAATGATTCATATTTAACGATTCAATCACCAATTAGAATGAAATATCAACATTTTCCTCAAATTATTTAACTTCATAATAAAATATTTGTCCGTTGATATTAATAGCCTAAGAGCTGCATAGCATTTTCTCCCAAACAGCTACCTATAATGCTTATTATTACTGAAAGGTTAGACCAAAGAGGAACAAGAGAAAATGTAACCAATTAATTTCTTCTTATATTTACATGCAATCCTATAGAACATATTTTTCTTTTTTCCTACCAGCAGTTTTTCCTTGCTAAATCATTCCAACCACCATTCCTACTTCCTTTACATTGTTGAGTTCTGAGAAATAAGCCACAATTTAGAAACCCCAAATGATGCTAAAAGAAAAGTAAGTACACCAAATGTAGATAAAAAGAGTAGTATTATTTAAAAAATCTATTTAGTTACCTTTTTTGGCTTCCTAAAAAAACAACAGCATGTATGTAAACTGAGGTAAAATTGTTTGAAAACAAATATTTTAATGCATAAAACACATGAATTCAATAAATATTTCCATGAATATTTCATACATGCATAAAACTTTGATATCTTATTCATTTTGAGATTCACTTCCATCTTATCTGTAGCTATCCAAAAGGGAAGTCACATGACTTACACAATGAAAGAGAAAGAACAGTTTTCTTTCCTTTCCTTTCTACAGGAAGAAACAAAAGCTCAGTATTAGTTATCCAAGGCCAATGGGTGGGGCCTGCAAGCCAAAAAGCTGTAATGGATTGAGGTTAATCTTAATGGGGGCCCACTCAAACCTTCTGAAAGCATCAAAAATGTGAAAACAGCAACCAAAGCTTACAGAAAATAAGAAGCATTTAATGTAAGTTAGTTTTCACATCTAGAAAGTTCTATAGGGACCTAATTCAGTTTATAAACAATGTTGCTGCTTTTGTTGGGATAAAATCACCTAACTGTGATTCCCTTACAGATACACACACCATCCCCCACCAGCACACAGATACTTCACAAGCTTCTTGAATAAATAGGAGTATCCAATGTCCAGGGTGATGGGTGGTCCTGAGGTCCTGAACCAGAGCTGTATACTTTTAAGGGATGCTGAGATAAGAACAAAGTGTTTTGTGTTTGTTTAAACCTGGCTCTATATTTAAAGTCTTCACACCATTACTGATACAGTTCATAAACTTGTACTCTAATTGATTCAAGCAAATTTTAACTGTCAGCATAAATACTGGAAATTAAACATATCAAAACAAAATAAATACTTTGGGACTTATTATAGAGCTGATTGAAATTAACTAATTCAATTTACTTAAAAGTAATCACCACATTTCAAAGCTGTAAATTCTCAACCCAAGATAGAATATCGTTATCATCCTATTTTCACTACCAACAGGGTACTTTTATAATACCTTATGAAATAGCATGTATTTAAATAAAATTATATACACCAAGTAAGTTGAAATGCAATGAAAAACTTCTAAATTAGTGAAATCAACCCATGCTGAGTCACAATCAAGCATCAACTACTATGCCCATTTTTATACACCAGGCTTTATTATAAGTCTAATAGAAAGAGATTTTTTACAGAGCAGAAAGGCAGGATTTACAAGTGGCCCAAGGAAAAGATAAGCAATGAATAGTTCTGACCCCAGCTTCTCTGGCTTGATCAAGTGGGTCTGCAACCTGAGCCAAAGGGCGCAAATTCCTCACCATTCAAAATTCTTCAATGGCATGGGGGAGGAAACAGTGAAAGGGGCAAACGTGCAAATCCAACTGTCCTTAGATTTAGTATTCAACTAAAAATTTTAATTAGAGAGTTAAGTAAATGAGCTCAATACTGTGTGATTAAACTTGGGATTCATAGATTAACCAGTCCTAAAAAAAAGGAAGCTTTATTTACTTATTAAAAATGAAAAAAAATTACTCATTTATCTTCTTAAATGTGTGACTTAAACAGAACTGTGTTAGGTATGTATCTCTGACATAATTTAATCTATTTAAGGAAGTTGTTGATAGTGGAATTAGTCTCCAAGTACCAGTGTTTCCATATCATAAGCAAAATGATGTATTATTAAAGTCAGACTTTGGTAAAACAGTTGAAAGAATTCATTTTAAGCTCCACAATATATCAAAGATCCATGAAGTTTTTAAAGCAATAGGTAGAACCTGTGTTGTCAGACTTCTGTTACAAACTGAACTAAGGATAAAGAATTCCCCTGAATGAAGAAAATGTTAAGATAAAAGAATTTAGGCATTATAGTATCTGGGAATATTCTAGCTACTTACTATCAGTAATAGTCTAGGCAACTGCTTACAAAGCCTAAGGAAATAAATGGTCATGAAGAAATCATGGCCAGAGTAAAGTTAATTTGAATTTTACACAGAGCCTTTAGATAATACAGCACAATAAAACTGAACAAAAATCTTTAAGTTTTGAGCAAAATTAGAAGATTTTGAAATAAATGCCAACTTAAGACTAACAAAGTAATAAATTAAAGTGGGTTTTGATTTTAAAAAGTGGACTGTTAATAACAAAATGTTAAAGCAGCTAGTAAAAGTTGTGTGTTATTAATAACACAGTAAAATGATTCTAAACATTGGTAAAAAAAAAAAGTTTCCTACATAAGAAATCTGAAAACTATGTATTTTAAGACTGATAAGAAATCACTGTATTTAGCTCAAAATTTGAAAGCTAACATTTATTATTTTATCATAGTTGACTCCAATTTAAATGGGTAGAAGCTGCATAACTAGGTTTCATAAAAAAGTGAATGGTTCATGGGAAAAATGATCCACTGCTTTTATACCTTGTATGAAAAGAATGAGAATTGGAAAAATCTTATTAAAAAGTTTGCTAGAAAGAAGAAAATAATATGTAGCAAACTGGAGAGCAGAAATCTTAATCTTTATCACCCCACAGTGCTTTACAACTACTATGTGATCAATAAAAAAATACTTAAATATAGTACCAGAAATTTTTCTAGAGTAACGATTTTCTTACAAGTTAGTACTTTTACACAGTAAACCATCTTGTCAATTAACACCTCTTAAGATTGTTTACTCGGTGAGATAGAAATTCATTAAATTTCTAACAAGAAATATGAGTATCAGCAAGCCTTATTATGCCCTTTAAGTAGGCAATGAGTTTACATTGCATGAAAAAGTACCATAAGGATAAATGAAATCAACACAGAAGATCAGTGAAATGCATACTAATTAATCTTACTTTCACAAACATAGAAACTACTAGTGAAAAAAGCAAACAGATAACTCTGAGAAAAACAACAACAAAAAAAATCAAAATCAAGTGTGGGCTGGATTTGATAAAGGATACTGAATTGTAGTTTATGTCTAAGGTGATAAAGTTAAAAAGGGCCGGGTCAATTAACCAGTTACTATGACATATCAATAATCATATAGAACAACTAAACTTCTTGTCTTCAAGGGTGAATGACTATAAAGAGACACAAGGGAACTTTTGGGGGAGATGAAATGTTCCGTATCATGACTGTGGTGGTGGTTCATAATTTGTCAAAACTCATCTAACTGAAACTTTAAGTTAGAGAATTTCATTCTATATAAACTGTATCTTAATAAGCAGAGAATGCCAAAAATAAATGACATGAGCTTACTTTTAAAAATTTTAACGGTTTACATGATGAGAGTATTAATAAAAATATAGTGCTCAAAATAGAAATTTAAACTAAAACCCGGTATTCTTACATTCTTAAATTATTTTCATGTATACTACCTCAATGAGCCCTTTCCTTAACTCTGAAAAATGGGGAGAAAAGATATTAGTGAACACATTTCACCTATAGGAACACTGAAGCTCAAAAGAAGTGACTAGCCAAAACTAAGAAAACCACCAAGTGGCAGAGCCAAATCCAAACTTCCATTTCTGATCCTTTATCCCTTAGTCTACTGCACTACCACTTCTTAGTAATATTAACTATGTACAACAAACATCACTGAGTGCTTACTATCTCTCGGGCTCAGTGCTAAATGCTTTACATGTGTAATAACATTTAATCCTCATAATAACCCTATACAAAAGTGGTTACTGTTTTGTCCCCTCCCTTTATGAGACCCTAGACACTGACAAGATAACTCACTTCCCCTACAAACAATGAACTGGAATTTGAATACTGATCCATTTGACCAGAAGCTATACCACTATATAGTACCTCACAAAGATTAAATACTTAGTTATACAGCAAAAGGTATTAAATTGTCATAGCAGGTCTATTTAAAATAATACTTTTTCTTTAGCTTATACTTAAGGATATACAAACTGGATATGTACAACTTAATACTTATATAAAATCTCATGATAAAACAAACTATTAAAACAACCTGTATAACTAATTCATTTCCAAGTCTCAATTTATATCCTGTATTTTAAACAATATTAAACACTATGACATAAAATTATAATAAAATGCTTGTAGTTCACTATAATGGAAATTAAGCTGTTAACATTATATAACACATTCTCCCAATTTTAAAGAGACCACATTAAAGAAGATATCAATTTAATTTTCTACTATGAATATATGCCACTGAACATAACTTATCTGTGATTTTATTGTGACTAGGTTACATTTTAGTTTATTTATTAAACACAGACTTGCTATACAACTTTTATGACAGCCTCAAAAGTTAGGTATTAATGACTCCAATTTGCTGCTGGTTATAAAAAGATAAGACAAGACTAAATCTATCAAATGTCTATAAATCTTAAGTTAGACAGCATTTCCAAATTGTCAAATATTTAGACACTGGGGGGTTCTGTAATTTTCAAATAATTTTCCAATTTGTTACTAGATGGAAAATAAGACAATCCTGATATATCAAAATGCAATATAACAAATAGTTTTGTTACTCATTCAATAGAAGTACTCATTAAAAGATAATTTCTAAATGTACCCCACTGATCTACAATATATTTTCTTGAATATGTTACTGTTAACTTTTCAGTATTAGAAACTGTTATAATCAAATTATTTTAGAGAAGAATATAAACCATTTAAGTTTATTATGTACTGTATATGTTACAATGTCATAACCTATAGTAACTGTATGTTGAACAAGCTGTATTTCTTATTACTTAAAATTCAGTGAGAAATATCTCAAGATATAATTATAGAATTGATAATAATTTAAAAACTCTATTTCATATGTAGTTCCAAATCAATATAAAAGAATATATTTAAATATATTTCCAGTTTAATTAATCAGAAATAACCTCACTTTATTTGTTTAGGTTATACTTAGATTAGAAATAAAAACCCAGCACACCATATTTTTAACTAGTAACTTTTAGGTTAATCACAATACCAAAAGAACTACTCAGTTAAGATACATAAAACTATCTGTAATTTCTGAACAGAAAGAATTCTGGCAAGTTTAAATAATAGGGCTTTCTTGCTGCCCCAGAGCAACAAAATTTACAATGATCTCACTTTTTATCCACCATGTTGAATGTAGGCAACAAAAGAAGTTTTTAACTTCCTATGAAACCCAAGAACTCTAAGATTCTGTTAAAGGTATGTTAAAGTTGTTATGCTAAATACTTGTAAGTGGTTTCTCACATATTTGTTTAAAAAAAATTCTTTGATTTATTGCCTTAATTTTTTGTGAATAGTCTTTAAAAAAAAAAGAAAAATAAAAAATAAGAGGAAAATACAATCATCTTTATTCATTTTTTTACTGAAGTACAATTAATATGCATCAATAGTCTTTAACATGAGGAAGACTATTTTAAACATGTGGTCAATTCACACTTCATGTTTAAATTGAATTAGGATAAAAATATCTTTTAGAAGTAAACAAAAACAAAACAAAAAACGTGTCTTGAAAATGGACCAGCATTTGAAAATCAGAAAGTACCTAATATCTTTTAAGACAATAAAAGTCATAAAATTTTGATTTAAATGTCTTTACATGTAATTTTCTAATTAAATAGTTTTAAACCATTTCATTTAGGATTCTTCCAAATTGGTTAACTCAGCAAATCATCTTGAAAATTTGGTAGTTTTAGGAACCACTTTCAAAACATTAAAATGTGTAACTTACTAACAAATGAGCTGTAACTGCTAAATGGTATTTTTATAATTGCTAAGATTTTGCTTTATCTAAATAGTTTTTGACACTGACATTTTCAACAGCCCCAAGAATAATAATAACCACAATTATTTTCCATGTGAAAAATGTTTTCATGCTAAACTATGATAAAAATAAAGATGGCTAATAAATTGGTAATGAAATATTATGAAAAAAATCATTAAACAAGAACATACTGGTGTAAATCTGTTTTCATAAATTGCCTAATTAATAACCACTGAGACATGAACTGTCTGCTACATCAACTGAACTGTGTATAATACATAAAATTTTCATATATTTAAAAATTATTTATCTCCAAAAGTTTTCATATCCTATACTGTTAATAAAAATGCTTTAAATTTATCTCAGTTATACCAATTATTGTTATTTCTTCTATTTCCATTGCTTTGAGATATTTTCTGAGCAAAGTAATAAAAGGAACATAAAAAATATAAATCGTTGTAACACAGACATTTGTGTTTTTCATTAAGATCAAAGTATAAGTCAGAAATAAAGAGCATAAGAAGAAAACATCAATACGTGGAAGGTAAATTAAGAATTCAAAACCAAATTATTAATAAATATTTAAGCCTAATCAAGTAATGGTAGCTAAATTATAGACATTTTGAAATTACACTTTTCTCTCCAGAAAAAAAAAAATCCTTATGTACGCAGTGAAATAAATGAAATACATTTATGTTAAGAATTCTTTATACCATAGTGACGGCAAAGAATAACAGATATATAACTGAAAAAGCAAAAAAATATTATTATGCAAATGAGCTGAAGAGAGGAAAATAAAGAGAATGGATTCTGCACCCCACCCCCAACAAAATAAGATTTACTTTTTCTTATTAGGTAAGAAAATGACTTTGGAAATAAATACCAAATTTTATGTAAAGAAAAACTTACATGATAATAAACATCAATAAGTAGTTATTAGGGAACACTGCCCTACTCCAAAAAGATCTAACTTTACCATGTGAGTCACCTAAACTATCATTAAATATTTAAGTTCTGTCAAAGTTTATAATATTTCAAAAGGTTGTAAGAGACCTCTCCAGATCATTTAAACATGTTATCCCACAATCTAGCTGTGGATGCAATTTATTTGAACTTATCAGTAACGATAAACGAAAAGAAATATTAATTATTAGCACTTACAAAATAATTGTACTCTCACTAACAAAATTACCTTAGTAGCAACCTAGACTTACAAATCTGTACTAACCATGTATGTATATTCTTAATTCAATTAAGAGACAAATCTCTGTGCTTTGCACTGGACTCTCAAGTAAGAAATTCCTACAAACATATCCTATTTACAAACTAAATCATCATCAAGATTTTCCAGTTTTAATTATTAAATATTTTAAGTTACAACTAAAAAACAATAAGCTGTATTCAGCTTATTGTTAAATTTCAAAAACATAGTATTTATATATTCTTGTAAGTTTTTAAAAGTATTATTAAATGCTATCAAGTTTCCAAATTAATGTGTGTCAAAATACACATATTACCAGCCCATAATCATATGATCATTTAAACCACAAGTTAATATTAGGAAGTCAAATGAAGACTGTCATTTTTAAACTACCAATGGTCACATAACATTCTCAAATAGCAGAATCTCTCTGCATTTATCAAAAAGTCTAAAGATAAAGAAAAGTACAGCACCTAAGTCATGTTTATTTTTGAGATGTTGGTGACACTACAGAGACTAGAAGAAAATGTGACTGTATTCTTGCCAACAAATTTTAAATAGAATTACGTTAACTATGAATGTACAGCTCTATTTTAAAACTACACATGCATGTATTCTCCTCATTTCATAGCAACTAAATTCTTTGCAGTAGAGATTTTTTTTTTTGTTATGCCTGTTTATTTTTATGTATTTTATTTATTTATTATTGAAGTATATGTAGTCAATATTTTTTAAAGGAAAAAAATTCCTGGGAGCCATGGCATGAACTTTTAAATATTATGTCAAACTAAATCATTGTTTATTTCCCCAAATATATACAATTAAAAATGTTTCATAATACTTAAAAAATACCTAGTGACACATGTATTTCTAAAGACTAAAAAAAAAAAAAAAAAAAAACCCCAAAACTATTCCATGTACTTAAAATAATGAGTAGATATTGGTCCAGTTGAGCATTTAAAATTCCTAATTACCAACAATGGTTATTCTTTCATAACAAAATAGTATATAGACATAATGGAGGAAAATTTAATTTTAATTATACATTAAACATAATATGTGTTCCAAAATTCTCATACAGTAAAAATGTCAGTAAAATAGTAATTTGAAGAGTATTTTAAAAACTTTTGTTAAATGGTCCTGAGCTGTAACCTGATTGTGTAAGTGATGCTGACATCATGCCTGCAGACATCATTTATAAACATCTAATTATTGCAATTGCTTGGCTAAAATCTGTAGGATTCCTGCCTTGTTCAAAACAATTTTTCATATGATTTATATGCAATTTATATGAGTCTCAATATAAGAGAAACTCCTCTACCAAGGCATCTAAATCAATAAGAAAAAAAAAAAAAGCAACTGAAAACTACATAATTTCCCTTTAGGAAAAAAGTGAGATATGTTTCAAAAAATGAACACTGTAGCCATCAAAAAAACTCCTTGAAAAATCATTTTCTAATTTTAATTTAAAGAGTATCACTGCTCTGGTTTTTTACATCACAAAAATTCTAATACTTAAGTTTTATCGACTTTTTTACATACTTCTTCCTAAAAATGTAAGAATACAAATATACACATTTTATGAGAATTTTTCTCATATACCATTTTAATACTGTTTTATTAGTAAATATGTGATTTGTAACATAAGATTAAAGGAAGCTTAATATTAATAACCAACATCTGTACTCTAGAAACTCTACACTATCTGTAAATAAAACTTTTCCAGCGATATATTATTTCATAATTCAGTGGGTACACTTGAGTTTAGCAACATATAACCATTAAACAGCTTAAATGTGGATTAATTGTGATTCTAAAGATTAATGCTGGTTAATGAAATGTCTAATATTTGAATGTATTAAAAGGTAAACACAGGAAACCAAATTATAACAAGGTGTGATCAAAGAAGAAAAGGGCTATTCTTTTTCATTCATCTATAAAACAAATTTATGAGATCGTAAAGAACAATTTAACAACCTCAAGAAGGTTCAAAGTGGGGAAAGCCAGAGCCTGAGAGAAAATGGATTTGTCAATGATTTCAGTCATTCAGTATAGGGAGGGAAAAAAAGCAGAAAATGTAGGTTCATTTTACAATAAAGTAGGGGGCATAAAATCCAGTAGCCTGTCTATGGACTTCTATTTATATGTTTAAACCTTGTTTCAATTCACAGATTATGCTGATCCTTCCACATGTAAACAGCCAATATTGATGGCAAGGCCCTTAGGAAAGGAAAACACACACCACACAGCAAGGTCAGGAAGCTACCAACCACCACAGGACAACAGATCAAAACAGAATGGTTTCATATGTTTCTATTGTTTATATACTTAATTTGAAGATGATATTCCTTGGGGAGTATAGGAGGTTGTAAATATTACCAGGAACATGCAACACAGTATTAAATAAAATATATACTTTTCATGCAAATACACTAAGTATTTCTTGCATGTATCTGTCAACTTGTAGTATTGAGAGCATTTCATTCAATTTTTAAACTTAAATGTCAAGCCAAAATAAACCTCTTTGGTCTTAAATCCCTTTATTCCTAAGAATTCCTTACAGAGAATTACCTTCTTTCAATGAAATAATCAAGCTCACAAATTGTAATTTTTTTTTCTTTTTACTAGATTAAGCAATAGAGGAGTGAAAATGGAAGAGTCATTAATTCACTTGTTTCCAGGTTAAAATTTTGAAAATGATAAGCAATGACATTCTGTTTGGTATTTAAGCATTTTACAAAATTACAATATGATATAAGCAATGGTGGAAATTTATTCAAAGTAGCAGAGGAGAACATTTTAAATATACAAACTAGAACCACAGCTGGCCACATGTTTTTTGAGTTCAGTTTCTTAAAGAGACAGGATCCTTGGACCTATGCCCTAAAAGGGAGCACATTTCCAAAATGCCTGATTACCAAACATCTTCTCTTGACATTTCTTCAAACCCACAGTAGGCCAACGGTGTTCTATTTTATTTTACTATAAAATCAAATTATTTTTATTTGATTCTACAAATGACTCTCCGGGAAGCAGAAACAAATAAATAGAGGAAGCTACTGCGACTAAAGATACCAAAAGTAAGGGAATCCAGAGATTTCCTATAATAGCAATGTTTTTAAACTTAAAATGATCACTGTCTCTTCATTCATTTCCCCACTCGTTCACTCTGCCTAGGCGACAGAGTATATTGTAACCGGTAACACCGGAAGCCACGCTACAGCAGTTTCGCTGTCGAATGAAGAGGGGAACTTCCTAATAATGTCAACCAGCACCATAGCAATGAAATTTCAAAGACTTCATTTTCTGATTAGTAAAAGATACACAGTAAGGGGTCCGTACACGTACCCTAAAAACCGAATTAACTCAGGATGGTAAGGAAGATTTCCTTTTTCAGTGTATGTCCATTGACAAACCTACTGACCAACTCCAGCACATGGAAAAAAAAAAGAAAGGAGGGGTGGTTAAAGAAGTTTGGCTTACTTGGTGCACAAACACATCGACTGGAATTTCCAAGGGGCTTCCCTCTCGGTTTATCATGGAGATGAATCCAAATCCCATCCGCACATTGAACCACTTACAGTGGCCAGTTCCGTGCAGAACCTGGGATTCTTCCTCTGCCTGCTCCGGCAGCTTCCCGGACTCTTCTCCACCACCTTTGCTTGCCCCGCCTGAGTAGAACAGGACAAAAAGAGTCAGTTAGTCTGGACTCCCAAACTGTTCACTGAAAGAGAGAGGGGAAAAAAAAAAAAAAAAAAAACAAACCTGATTGGGGCATGGGGGTTAGAAATAGAAACAAAAAAATGGTTGATTCTTTTTTTCTACAGAAAATATTTAAAAGGAAAGGGTTAAAAGGGGGAAGAGGGGGAGGCGGGAGCCACACTGTTCTATCGATCACATCAACTTCCACTTTTCTGTACATACGTGTACTTTTTCATTTAACTCCATTTTCCAGCCACATATTACAGTACAGCATGCGATATTTTACTTGCATATTGCTGATTTAACACTGATCCCATTTACAAAGAGAAATTTTCAGCGAAACTATTCTCTCCTGAGGGCACGAGGAGGAAAGAGAAATCCTGAAGATGGTTACAACTAGTTAGTGCACATGCGGCAGCAGCGAATCCAGGGTTATTTGCACTGTGCATTCCCCTCCCCCCAACAACTTTCAATTAAAGTTGGGGTGGAATGGGGGAGGGGGCAGGTGTATAAAAGTTTTCTTGGGCTCACTAACTGAAACTGCGCTTAATCACACTCAAACAATTCAAACAATAGCCCACTGAAAGCTTTTCAAGTTGTGAATCAGTGTGGGCGGTACAAAACATTTTTGGAGATCTATAACAATAGGTTGCAGAAAGCCCCATTGCGCAATGGGGAGCGGGGGTAATGCCCAGTATTGGGGTAAAAGGGGAAGGGGGGGACGGGCAAAGAAGGGTGGGAAAGGGGGGGGTGGAGAGAAAGGAAGAGAGAAAATCACAGTAAAACAATAGAAAAGAAAATTAACCTTCGGCCATGTTGCCCCACGGGCCCTCAGCTCCAAACTCGTGAGATGAAAAGTTTCCCTTTGGAACGGAGTAATCTTCTGCATCAATCTAACATCTTGATTTTGTGCGATCACAAATTTAGCTCGCATGGTCTAATGTGCTTTCCCTCTTTTGATTTTTTTCTCTTCTCTCTCCAGTTTCTGGCCCCCTGAGCCACGTGACTTTGTCAATTACATGCTTTCTTGCTACTAATTTCACCTCGGATCCTTAAGGGGCTGGCAAGAGGAAGAGATAACCAATCGCCATTTCATCTATGCTGACATCAAAATAATTTATGAATGAACATGAAAAACTCAAACATGTTATCTTAAAGAGAATGAGACTCTTCTTTACGATAAATCAGAATGCTGATTTCGTGCTTTTACTTAAACACAATAGAGGGTTCCTATGAATCGTCGATTTAGAAAAACGGCAGTCATATATGTGCACACGCGTGCCTTACACACAAGCCTGTCTAAATAATCTCATTTAGGGGGAAAAAGCCATTTAAATAAAGCAACCGATGTTACGCTTTATTTTCCCCCCTAAGAAGTCAGCTGTTCCATAGGAGTAAACCTGCCCAGAGTGCAAATTTCATATTTAATTCAATTCTTAGAGGAAAATATATAATTTACAAACGATCTCATTAAACCTAATTACATTTCCACGAAACTTTGGATAATAGTAACATACACATACAATAAGACGAAAGCGTACAATTACCTGATCGTGCCCAGAAATTTTTTTCAAATTTTAAAATAAGACCCTACCGGAAAAATCGCTAGCACCTTCACGTACTCAAATTACGTTTAGGTTTATCATTTCTGAACATTTTGAAGGGGGAATTGTACTTCACAGGTTTCTCCGCCATCTCTTTCCGGGGGAGGAGATGTGATTAATGACTTCCTAAATAACAGACCAGTTTTCCAGCCTAACATAGAGTGAACCTCAATCAGCGGCAATTGTTCCCCAAGAGCAAGACGACGTAGGGCAGGGAGGGGGAGGGGAGCGCCAGGCAGGGGAGGTGAAGAGGAGCCGCCAGCACAGGCGGCTGCAGAGCCAGAGAATGAGGTGGGGGAGGAAAAAAAAAAAAAAAAAAAAAAAAAAGCGGTGGCAGGCGGGGGGAGGGGAAAGGAAAGAGGGCAAGTGGGAGAAAAAAGGTAAATTCCTATCATATTGATTGGACCCTGACATTTTAAAAGTCCACTACCAATGGACAGACGAGTCAAATAAACGAAAATGTAATAACGGATTAGGCTCCCACTGTCCCTTCTCTGGCCTGGCCCCAGTTTCAAAATGCTTATCTTTTACCTTTCAAATTGATTCAAACGATCGTTGATTACTAGATGCTGACTCCAATATTACCGCCCTCATCGAATACAATAAATATTATGGATCAACTAGAAATGCTTTACTTCCTTTAAAATATAAAATACAACCCGCTTTTGAAACCTTAAAAAGCCCCACCACTCTTTCCCCTACCATACCCCCCATTTTCTTAAACAAGCAGTTTACGGAGAAACTGTACAGATACCACTTCCCTTGGGCAAAGCTACTGAGTTGACCCTCCCCCACCTTACCCGCAATCCCCCTCCTGGCTCTTCAAACATGACTACACTCCTAACTCCAGCCACTGTTTCTCACAAACTAAAATGTGGGGATTCTGAATCTAAAAGCATTTGAAAACCCACAAAATGCACCTATTTACACCTCGTCCCCATATTAAATAACTAAATATAAATTCATACTAATTGGTTCAGAACTGAAATAAATGGGGGCATGTAAATATGTTTTTTTCAGCCTTTTTTGGTAAAAGGCATCAATCAAGACTGATCAATTTGGAAAGATTTTTCATGTTTATTTCTTTTGTTGCTTCCCAGAAAAGGAGGTAAAGCTTTCTCATTTATTTACTTTGGGGAGAATAACCATGTTCTAGCTGGTAGGGAGGGAAGCAAAAATGTAAAAATCCAAATGATTTTGCAAGAGTAACAAAAGTGCTCAAAAAATTATTTGCTAACAAAACATTTTTAGGCATTAATTACACTGACCTACAATGAAGTAACTTTAACGATGGCATTTCAGGTTAAACATTTTACATAATATTGAAATATAAAAAAGTAATTTAAAATAAGTTATTTCTTTTTTATATCTTAAATGAGAGAATTGCTTTTAAAAATCAACATCTGATAAAAAAGTTAACATCTGAAAAAATCAACATCTGGTAATAGAAAAACAATCTGAAAAAGTATTTATGGAAATTAAGGGTAAGTGCCATTATTTATTAAAGTAATTATCATAAAATTCATAGACCAGTATAGTCTAGTGTTGTCACCAACACACATTTATGGTAAACAATATTTTATCTGTAAGTTTATTTTTAATTCGAAGACAGTTTAATCATCATAAAAATCAGAAACAATATATAGGTGGATTCTGAAACCCTTGCTAATTGTTAAATTTGATGAGATTCAAACCTATCAATCTATATATGAAAACTGTAAATACCATAACTGAACCACATTGAATGGTATGGTTATGAGAATCAGAGCCCCGCCTGATTGGGGGCCTCCAGTATTAGTGGAATTAAGGTAGGGTTCACTGGACTGGTCACTGGTGTCAGAGGTTATCGACTCATTCATTTCCTGAGAGGGACATCAGCCTTTCAAGTTGTGTAGAAGGCTTTTTCCAACTGGGAACTCTGAGAAATCCTCTAACATTCATTCACAAAGAATTTAAGCCAAATACGTGTACATACCTGGGGGATGGGGAGGAAAGACAGAGGGAGAGAAGAGAAAGAGTAAAAAAGGAAGAGGGGAGCAAATTGGGAAGGGAGTGAAGGAAGGAGACACAGTGAGACAAAAAATATCACTATTTCAGGGACATGGCATTGTCGTTTAAATAGATTCATCTTTTCTGCTTAAGAACTTTTTATAAAACTGACCATAATCTCTTTAAGCTCTAAGAGTGCTTCTTTCACAGAAAATAGTCCTATGAATCTCCTAGAATGCTTTCTAATTTGTCACCTTCCTGAAGTCTTCTGGTTTTAATTTTTTTCTCATTTCCTACTTGTTTTTAGTGCCAGAAAGACCTGTGTTTGACTCAAAACGCATGTTTTGTGAAAGCCAAATCTTTTAGTAGTTTGATTTATCATAGTTCTTTCAAAATGTTTCAAAAATGAGTTCAAGTAGTTACAAAGAATCATCAACACACTGGGGAGAAAATTAAGGAATTAACCTGTCATATGCCTGTTCGTCATCACAACCTAAGATCTCTTCTTCATTTAAAAAAATGAGGTACATATTTTTTTGGATGTTTTCTTTCTTTCCTTTTATTTTTTTTTCCTCCCAAAACTCCAAGAGTACAATGCAAGGAGCCTAAAGAGGTGCCAGAGCCACCAAAGTTGCTGTCAACTATAAGCAATGAGTGACTTCTATTCCAGCAGAAACAATGCTTCGGTTCTTCTTAAAACTAGGAGGAGGGGCCGTGGCACTGCGGAGAGCGACTCCACCGGTGCTCTCCTCCCGGCAAATAAGGCCGGGGTCTGCAGCCCCAGCGCTGCCTTCGCAGCCACGAATCTTCCCGCGCAGCTTGCGCCCCAGGGTCGCCAAGACCCCCAGGCCAGCGGATCCGCCCTTTCCCTCCACCTCCCGCCCCAGCAACTTCCTTGCCCTTTCTCTCCCCAGTCACCTTTCCCTTTATTCATCTCATCCCCACCTCCTCTCCAGAAGTCAAACCCTTCCAAAGAGGCTGGTGATTTCTCACTAAAAAGAGCTTTTAATTTTGTCATTTTGTCCCCAAGAACACCAAACAAAAGAAACTCTTGCCTTTACTATTATGCAAGCAACACTTGGCACAATCTTCTTTAACTGCATATGTATGGCACTTATAATTTGGTCCCTTTATCTGTGAGATGTCAGACTGTCTGCTATCTAGGAGAAGTGAAGTCAAAGGGGAGCGCAATCAGAACCCGAGATTGACCACCACCACAACCCCCACTCCCCCATCAAGTCAAACCTAAAATGGAGCTGTCTTCAGACAGAACTCTGGCGCCGTCCTTTCGGGAAGCCGGGAAAATGTGGCAATGCGCCTTTGGAGACTAGGAAAAGACTTATGCAGGGAAGGGGGTGGAGGGGCAGCTAGGGACCATTTTAGGGAACCAACGCTGGAGCCCGGAGTGACGTTTGCCGGCCAAAAGCTGCGCACCCACACGTTGTGCAAACTGTTCCCGATCCCTCCCACTCACTTCGTATCAGTAAATAACTCGCAATTACTTTTCTTGAAACTTACAATACGGAGTCAAGTGAAAGAGTACTTGCCTGGGTGCACTGGTCTTACAGTAGAGGCACTTCAGAATTGGGGGAGGGGGTAATTTTGTTTTAGTTTCCAAAAAGCAAAATTCCGTTCTCATTTAATTTCCTTACCTGGAAGCAAAATGCTCTCGCTTAAATACAATTGTTCCAATTTGAGGATTTTTTGATAATTTTTAGATAGCTGTAAAAATCTCTTAAATTTTTTCCTTAAATATCTTTACACATTTCCCCAGGTGTAACTAAATTACAGAAAAACAGGAATCGATTAGCATAAAGCTGAAGTTTTCCAGATAAATTGCCTTTAAATTTCAAAAGCAAACAACTTTCTTTCCTTTTTGATCAGTTATCTTTCAGCAAGATATTTAAAGCAGCACAATTAATTCAGAAAAGGAGCATTATTTTAAGACCACCATTTTGTAGAAACTTTCTTTTTTAAAAAAACTGGAATAGAAAAAAATCCTATTCTATTAACATACTTCTCCCCCAATGAAAAGGAGAAATATAAATTTTGTTATTATTCCTCCCAAATATTTTCTGAATTGTGCTTAAAACTTCCTTAAATGATTTTAATTGGAACAAAAATAGGTTTGAAAGATCATTTGGTGATAAGCATTACATTACTTTGCCCAAAATAGCACAAAAAGAAGCTTCATGTTTTATTTTAAAAAATGAGTTATATTTTTCACCTATAATACTTGAACATGTATTTTTCATAATTTAAGAATATTTTTGCAGTGAATATTTTCAGTTTGTAGAAATTACACTAAATAATATAAACATACAAGTCTTTCCCTGTAATGAATGAAAATTTATTCTTTAAAACTTAATCTCATCAAAAGAAATAATAAACTGAAATAAGAGTATAGACTGCTTCCAAGTTATTTCTTTAATATCTTCACTTTGGGTTTATTTGCAGGAAGGAGACGGGTAGATGGAAAATGGAAAGGAAAAAAGAGAGCAGGAGTAAAAGATTAGGCAAGTGAGAAGAAATCTTCAGGCTTTGAAGATGCCTACATGAGAAGCAAATCTGTGGAGAAAAAATATCTAACTATATACTGAAGACCAGGGTTGCCTGGCTTGCTCAGTTTGGTAGAGCATGGGGCTCTTGATCTTGGGGTAGTGAGTTCAAGCCCTATGTTGGGTGTAAAGATTACTTAAACTAAATAAAACTTGAGAAGGAAAGGAAGGAAGGAAGGTAGGTAGGTAGACAGGAAGGAAGGGAGGAAGAAAGAAAGAGGGAAAGGGAAAAGAAAAGGAAACTGGAGGCCAGAGTTCTGGTCCCATTTAATGACCTTATGACCCTAGGCTAATCATTGACCTTCTCTGGGTCTCTGTTTCCTTATCAGCAATGTGAGGAGACTGAACCAGTCAATCTTCAAGTCTTTCAGCTTAAACGTAATCTCTGGAAATAAACTTTCTTTTGGTCAAAGTGGAGCCTCTCCCTGGCCAACACTTTTAGTCACAAGGAAACACAGACATGAAACTTTATTGCAGTCACTTAACACGTTGGTGTTAACATTATTTCCCAACAGAAAAGAGAAAGGTCTCTGAACTGCCTCCAATTTGCCACCAGAGAAAAAATATAACCAGTAGTAAGAAGCAACTAGTTGGTAAATTAAAATATTGTAGCAACTTTTCAGAATCTTCTAGTTCAGGATACTGATTAAGAGCATCATCTCCATGTCAAAGGATTCACTCTAGAGAAAAGTAAAGTGTCTGTCAAATAGCAGAGCCGATCAGTGGCTTCCTCATTAAAAATCTGATCTCCACTACTTCCTCTTGCTACATGCAATCTTATATTTAATAAGTTTACAGAATAATAGAATAATAGCTTTTTATTTGTACTTACTAATGCTCATAAACTTTGTCATATTACAGCACTTAAGTATGTTTTGAAAATAGTATTTATCAAAAGTAGACCCAAGACACTAAATTCAGCACAGCAGAAACCAAATACTACATTATCATCAAATAGAATTATTACTGAAAAGTAAGTTTTCAGTTATAAAAGGTTTACTTATTGGGGCATCTGGGTGGCTCAGTGGGTTAAGCCTCTGCCCTTGGCTCAGGTCATGATCTCAGGGTCCTGGGATAGAGCCCCACATGGGGTTTTCTGCTAAGCAGAGAGCTTGTCCCCATTCTCCCCTGCACCACCCCCCCTCCCCCAGGCCTGCTTCTCTGCCTACTTGTGATCTCTCTCAGTGTCAAATAAATAAATTTAAAAAAAACCTTTTAAAAAAAGGTTTACATATCAAAAGTCTAGGTTTTACAGCACACCTAAATAAATAAAAGGATATATATTTTTTAAAGTCTAGGTTTAAATTGTTAAGAGTTCCTATGATTTATTTTTGCAGTATAATGAGGAACAAATTTCATAAGTGTTCTTGAAAAGCAAAATAAATGGAGCTTCCAGATTAAGAAAATTTCCTGAATCACTGAAAAATGTTTAATATATCGTGCTATTTATGTTATAGTAAATTATCTGGAAATAGCACCAAGTGTTACCTTTAATTTAATTCAAACAGGTATCTCTAAGTTCCTATTTTGTTATGGGAGTTACAAAAATGAATAAGCAACAAATCTCCATAAGCATTTAAATATCTGTTATCTATCTTGCATGAATAACAGAAAAGGAAATCACAAAATCCAATTCTGCTAAAATAAGAAGGAAAAGGAGTTAATTAGAATATTTTTTCCACACAATTCTGGTGAGAGTATGAGTTTATAGATGAAATCATCTAGAGTACAGTAGGATATGGTACCCTTCTTGCCAAAGTGGAGTCAAGTTTTCTTATATGCCCCCAGTAACCTTTTTATAACCTTAGTTAAGTTAAATATTTAATTGGAAAAAAAAGTAAAGACTAACCTGGGGCTGATGAAACCTGGTTGAATGACCTCATCATCTTCTGAAGAACCTAAAATCAGAGAGCTCAAGTCAGTACTACATTAATTGCCTACATAATTGCCTCTTCTTCAATTTAATGGCTTATTAGAAAGCAATAAAATGCTTAGGTGTTTGACTCTGTGAAGTGACCTGTAAACTTTTTTTTTTTTTTAACAATTTAAGACTCACCCAGCAAAATCACATAACCAATTGGCATAAACTTGTCTTTCATTCCTATGAAAGGACATTGGTTTAAAAAACATCTTAAACAAAACCATTAAGATTACTCTTAATTGTTCATGACCCAATTTCATGAAGAATAGTTTTAAATTTTTTCAGTTTTACACTGTAATTAAAAAATCCTATTTTTTAAGCCTCTGTTAAAAATCAACCTAACTGGGCGCCTGGGTGGCTCAGTGGGTTGAAGCCTCTGCTTTCGGCTCAGGTCATGATCCCAGGGTCCTGGGATCAAGCCCCACATCGGGCTCTCTGCTCAGCGGGGAGCCTGCTTCCTCCTCTCTCTCTCTCTCTGCCTGCTTGTGATCTCTATCTGTCAAATAAATAAATAAAATCTTAAAAAAAAAATCAACCTAACTTAACAACATTTTATTGATGAACTTATTTGACTCTTCAGATATTTTATAAGATAAATCATGAGAATATAATTGTGGTACTATACCATTCATATTGGGTCCATTACATTTATATACTATGTGAGAAAAAATTGCTTTAATGGTAGTATGCTTAATCACTAAGTATATTTAATTAAAAGTATCTAAGATATATGAACCTACAACTTAAAAAAGAAAAAAACAGTTTTATTTCAAAAATTTGAGTAAATACTAATGTTTTTAATACATCCACTGGCAGATCTCATGACACAATAATATGGGTGACTAAATAAAGAGGTTACCTGGTAATGAAATATAGCGATTGGAAGAGAAACTGCTGACCACTGAATTAGCATTTTTTCCCTGGGTTTAGAGTTATGGAGGTTTGGAAAATAGATTGGTTTGAACATGCATCCACTCACCTGCTACCACCCAGGGTTGTCTTTCTTCCCTTAACCAACCTTTATACACTACATCTACCATATCAACTCACAAAAAATAAGCCATTATGTGTAAATTCTTTAAGTTGCAATCTAATTTTCTTCTGAAAACGAAATGAAGGCTTTTCCAAGTGCAGGGTTCTACTGCACTTGGAAACACAGCCTATGTTTGATCTTCTCTATGTGCTTATAGTTACAGAAAAGTTCAAACCAAGATATTTGAAAGACGTGTAAAAATCAATACGGATTTGTCTAAAATTTTTTCAAATAATTCATTTAATTATAAATGGCAGATTTAATAAAGTGAAAATCAAATGGTGTAAGAAAGTTAGCTAAATGCTACTATAAGTTTGAATGATGAAGATATTCAGATTTTTCATTATTTAAACTTGACATATAATTTTTTTTTGGTTTTGGGATTTTTTTTGGCAGTTTTAATATTATCATCCCTTTCAAAGAAAAAGTAAGATGGAATTATTTTGACATTAATATACTGTATTGAGGTTAGGTAATGGTTTAAAACTTTTCAGAAACAAGGGTAAGAAAAATAGAATTAAATTTAAAGATGGATATTAAAATCTGACCATCCAGTGTTTACTGAACAACTATTTTAGGAATGAGACAAATGTTAACTGTTCCTATCTTTACTATGGGTGACAGATTTAATAAAGTGAAAATCAAATGGTGTAAGAAAGTTAGCTAAATGCTACTATAAGTTTGAATGATGAAGATATTCAGATTTTTCATTATTTAAACTTGACATATAATTTTTTTTTGGTTTTGGGATTTTTTTTGGCAGTTTTAATATTATCATCCCTTTCAAAGAAAAAGTAAGATGGAATTATTTTGACATTAATATACTGTATTGAGGTTAGGTAATGGTTTAAAACTTTTCAGAAACAAGGGTAAGAAAAATAGAATTAAATTTAAAGATGGATATTAAAATCTGACCATCCAGTGTTTACTGAACAACTATTTTAGGAATGAGACAAATGTTAACTGTTCCTATCTTTACTATGGGTGACTACATTTTGACATAAATAATAAAGAATAAAAAATAAGCCTTTAAATGAATGAAAATTCCAAAAACAGCTTTTTGTAATTTCATACATGGGTATTTTCATTTAATAATAAGTTTTTGGTAAATTTTAGAAAACAAAAATCTAATTGAAACTGTGATATCCTAAAATACCCTTCTCTGCTCCTTCACTAGAATAATCTCTTAATCATTTAAATGTCCACTTAGATGTTTTTTTCTTATTGTTCCATACTGAGTACAATGCCTCTCCCATATAATACTGTACTGTAATTGGCCGTAATAGCCCATGAAAATGTTCCCTGTCCCAACTTGACGCTATGCTCTGTAATGATAAAGGGCGGAGGGGACTGTGTATATTTAGCTCATCATTGTAATCCCAACATTCTTTAGTGTTTAATACATATTTTTTTTTAAAGATTTTATTTATTTTGACAGAAATCACAGGGAGGCAGAGAGGCAGAGAGAGAGGAAAGGAAGCAGGCTCCCTGCTGAGCAGAGAGCCCAATGCAGGGCTCGATCCCAGGACCCTGGGATCATGACCTGAGGTGAAGGCAGAGGCTTTAATCCACTGAGCCACCCAGGTGCCCCTAATACATATTTTTTAATGAACCAATGACTTAATAAATTTCTGAACTCCAGCAGACTATTTCTAGGATTGCTTTTATGAATTAAATGGACTTGTATACAAAATTTTCTTAAAACCATCTTTTCATAAAAGAGAATGTGATAGGCAATTAATCACTTGACAATTGCTAACGTGAAATATACACATATGAAGTGATTTCAATAATTTTACTTTATATATACATATACTATTATAAAATTGCTTAACTTATAATCACCATTTACTACATTCTTAGATTTCACATTTCCTTCTATTAAAATATGTAACAACATTCTTCTCAAGTACTTTACATATTGTTATTAATCCATTATTGTTAACTATTCAATGTGAAAGAAAACTATTCTTTACTATATGCTCTAACTTATTTTAAAATTGCCAAGTTCTTAAGCCCAAAGAATTGAGTAGTAATAAATAAAAAATGCTACTACATATTACTCAGAACTTTATTTCAATTCAATTTACATCATGTTAGTTTTTACTTCTTAAAAGAAGTTACTTTAAGTTGCCAAAAAACAATTTAGCAATAAAAAATATTCACTATAGTAAAAGGAAAATTATTTCATTATTCTCATCACTATAATTTCTCTACATTTAAAAAGATATCTAAAATAACAAATTTTGTTTCTCTTATTATCAGTATATGTAAATGCAAAGTACATTATAGTTTACTAAATAAAATACTCACTTTATGGCTTATAACAAAAATTAGCCTATTTACAATATATCTCAATTATCAATGAACTAAATAAATTCTTTGGAAAGCAAAATAGGCAGCAACGTGACTCTTCCTTCTTAGAATACTTGGGAGGAAAGCTTTTAAAAAATGACTATTTAAGATCATATAGCAAACATTCTACATAAACACCACAGTAAAGCCTAAAGCACAATACTTTCATGTTTATTGCAACTTAAATGTAACATATACACATTTGAAATAAAATATTAGATATAGAAGTTCAATATTAAAGTCAATGTGTATGCTTTATGAAAATGTTTTCTTACTCTGTTCTCTAAAGGAATGCTAATATGTATTAAAACCCTTCACTGTAATTATTTTTTTGCAAATTGAGTCAATAGATAAGTTCAAATGTTGCCTAAGTAAAATCAGGATATATCATTTTGTAATTTCATTGAATATCCTACTGTAATTTTAGATAAACTGAAAATGCTGTATTCTCATCTACACACAGATACAGAAAAATCAAAGAAAATTACCTACTTCAAACTAAGGTAAAACAAATATTTCCAGATGACTTTAAACATTTGAAAAACCATTGTTATTGGAATGTTAACACAGGAAAATTCCCATTCCTTAAAATGCTTAGAACATTATCTTGAAGAATGAATTTTTATTACTTTAAGAAAACATTTTAAAATTGCATTTTTATACTTATGAAGTAAATTATATTACTTTTTACTATTTATAATATATTATGTAAACACTTAACCTTAGAGGCTAATATCTATAATACAGCTGAAATACAGAGATGAATTTAACTTTCACAACCATTTTATAAACTGCAGTTTTATTGGTTTCACATAAAATATGAGCAGCTCTAGCAACCTCTTCAAATACTATAGTAAAAAAATTTTATTCTGGAAAATAAAAAAACTTCAATAAATAACTTAATTCAACTGGCAAACTGTCAAGACCGTTTAAAGGCACTATGTTAAACGTTAATTGGTAAATAATTCTTTAACTTGAATGTGAATGTTGTAGCATAATTAAGGCACAGCTGCCAGTTTTGCTAATGAAAACTGTATTTTTCACTGTAAGAAAGAATAGTTTTATAATAAAGCTCATAGTTGAGTCACTCTTGGGGTTACACTGAGTAAAAAACAATAGTGGTTTTAGATTAAAGAATCAAAATAATGGCAAAATTCCTGTCTTATGAAGCTAATCACATACATTTGAAGGCCCACCATATCTGTAAGATGAAAACTTTAGAGTAGCTTCTTGATATGGTAAACAAAAATGCCTCTAAATAAATCTAAACACTTCCAGTTAATTACAGTATTAACAAAACAATTTTATTTGATAATACATTTTAAGTTTTAATATACAATATTAATGGTTAAAAATTTATATCACAAGAGATTAATGACTAAATGAGAACTTTCAGTGCATTTGAAATACTTTCAATAAACATTTAACAAAGATCAAGAAATGTTTTAGAGGTTGCTCACCCTTACCTCACTGCCAGTGATCTAATGGTGTAATAAATGTAATACTAAATAAAAATAATAGGATTTTAAATAGCAGAGAAGATTATATACTAAGAGAACAATGCAAAAAGATAAAACAATTTACAGTTTTCAAAAAAATTTAAAACTACAGAAAAAGTAAAATCTCTTTTTAGTCTGTACAGCATAGAATATTTTAGCTGAAATATTTTTGAAGAATCTGAAAAAAATGTTACATAAAACAATTGTTTGAAAAATATAAAAGTAGCATTTTGGTTCTTGAATTCCCAAATAACAAACAGTGATTTGAAATATGCAGCAAATTTAAAACATGTTTTTCCACCATTAGAACTGGTCATTTAACACTAAGTCCTTTTTTCTATATAATTAAGCTTTTGTTCAGCCATGAAAAAACTAGAAACTGATTGCTTGAAAATGAGCTGTATGCCCTTTGTCCTGGTTTGTCACCTTTGACCCTTAATTTGATGATCCTGCATATCAACCCATTCTATTTTTAAGAAAATAATGTCAAAGTTCTAGGCCTAAAATAGTACTTTTTACAAAAATATTAAATGTATCACAACATTCCTTTTCAGGTAATTTCTACAATGGTTTCACACTAGTGTTCATTTCACAGAGTATAAATCTCAATAATATTGTAAGCAATAACAGCCTGGTGTTTATCCTGCTTCAGACAATAGAAAATTTCCTCAAAGTGCTAAATCAAGATCATTATAATTTCAAAATTTATATTTTTCTCTTTCTTTAGAAATTGCTTGTATTTTTGTTTCTAACTAGAATTTAGTTGAGTGATTTCTAACTTTATTAATGTCAATAATCACAAGTTGTCATGTTGATTTTGATAGTGCCAGAATATAAACCAGAATAAAAACACAAATATCAAGTTTTTACTCAAACTTACAGTGGTATCAACTAAAAGTATAGTTTTCGAGAACTCATTTGTTGCTTAAATTGGTTTTAAAACCTTGTCTTCATCTAATGACAGCTTTCGAAGAAAGGAAAAAACTCTAGCATTGATCCCATTGATTTTACTGACATTATTCAAAATCAATTTTATACAATAAATTAATATACTTAAGAAATAAAACTTCTCTATCACAATCTCTGGTTCATTTCAATACAGCTGGGTAAAAAGAATACATAAAAATATGTATGAAATGTAATGTATATATTTCCTACAGTGATGATGTAATTGAACCTCTATACAATTTCTGTGTACAGTTTTCAGTCAGATTTAGCAGTGACCAATATGGCTGTCTTGGTTCAGCACTATGGTCAGCGACTTTATAGAGTCACTGTGTCAGAGAACTACAACAGAGTATACATGCACACAGTGGGCAAACCAATGTGAGTCTATATTTCATATATTCCTATATATGTTCACATGAATCAATCTTAGTTTTTTAATAAGAAATTTTCATTGTTCTGAGTGGCAAGCTACAAAATCTTTTTTTCTTGTGGCTCATCAAAAACAGTACTTATTTAAAAAGATAATATAGTTCCTTTAAAAGGCAAGAAAATTAGGTACAGGTTCTAAGCATTTAAACATTAAAACTGGAAATTTGTAGACTTACAGAACTTTAAAAGGAATTAAGATTCCACTAGA
Organism: Mustela nivalis; assembly: GCF_964662115.1. Taxonomy (NCBI): domain Eukaryota; kingdom Metazoa; phylum Chordata; class Mammalia; order Carnivora; family Mustelidae; genus Mustela; species Mustela nivalis. The sequence goes on from NC_139024.1 coordinate 26,426,806, forward strand.
AATTATCAAATAAGAAAACTCTTTAGCTGACAAAAATTTGCAATGGCCCTTTCATAATCAATTACTTCTAAATTGTTTCATCTATGAATAATTTTTAAATTATTTAAAATCAGCTCAGCTATGAATTAAGATAAATGTTTATAGGTCATTTTCTGACTGGAGCCTTCTAATATTGTCCCCAAAACTGGTATTTATGAATAGCACTTTAATTATTTTAAAGAGACATCAGTCCTAAACCCGAGGACTGTTTGGCATGTATGTTTTATTTTAAAACTTAGTTTTCCTTTATTCATAGTTTATAAATTATAATAGCAAGGTGTTACAAACACCAAAAAAAATTATACATGATCAGATAGCAAACAGTATCAAACTATCAGAGAGGTAAGATCCACTTAATCTTTTTCTTCAGAGTAAATAGGATTAAAAAAACTTTAAACCACTTTATTTACAAAAATCCTGGTGTTTTTTGGAATTTACATGTGCAACACACTTTAAATCATTCTGAAGACTGACTTTGACCACTACCATATTAACACTCAATTTGTTTCACTTACAAAGTCTAGTGTATTTCCCCCTTAACAAAGATTTTTTAATTTAAATCCTGATTAATTTCACAACAAATTTTTCGTTGTTTCTGAAAGAAGTTTGGCATAGACAGATAATAAAATACTGCAACTGGACAAGGATTAATGAGAACTGATCCTCAAATCATTTGGTTCCAGATCTGTTGGCAGAGAGGCACCTATAAACGGTTCTTATAACCAATATGCATTACAAATTGATCCAGACACTTAAATTCTTAACATTTTATTATCAAGCAATGATCAGATGATCCCATTTGCAAAACAGAAAAGTCAAATAAAGCATTTTATTCATTTGTAGTATCTTCCCCTCCCTACCAAGTACTAGAAAGAGGCCTGTATGAGTTTGATTCCTGAAAATGTTCAGTAAATTTAGGCATGATGTATTGTCCTATTTTATACATTCAGAGATAAATAATTTGGGAAGAAAGAATTCACCCCCAAATGGACAAATATCTAATTATTAATCTCAGTGGAATACTGATTATTACGCGTTCTGTTGTTAACTTACAGTATAACTCCTCTCATATATGTGCATATCCATAGCAGAAAAAAATGGCATAAATTTCATCACAAATTTGTATTTTGAAAATCACATAAACTGGCATAAATTTCCAAGAATGTAATTTTAAATTTTAAAGTTCCCCTGAAATCTTTTATTAAGTTAAATTGTGATGTTTCATAACTTACTGTTGGACTTAAAATTTTGCTATACCAACCAATGCGTTTCAGAAAGCATTTTTACATGTCACCTAGCTAACTATGATAATCATCTGGACAAAAAGGAAATATGAGGATTTTTTTTGATCAGAGTAAAAATCACAAAAATCCACCGATATTGTAAAATGTTTTAAATTCATTCTAACATGAGTTGCCATGTATAATTTTAACTTCCCCAATATTTGCGACTAAGAAATAAAAACAATAAAACAGTAATATAATTGCATTAACAGCTGTAGATAAAAAAATCTTCAGTGGAGAATTTAGTTCTATGAACGGTAATCATACCTGGTAACCTTAAAAACGTATGGGATGAAAACAAGTCCACAGAAAGAACAGAAAGGAACTCAAAGAAACACAGGAACCTAAGATTTCAGTCTGTGTTACAGGAAACAATTCAAAATGGCGGACTATTACTTACATTTAAGAAATTTCCGCAATGAGGACACTAAATACATACTGTAAGATGTTACTCGAAAACACTCAATATTTACCAACGTGCAATTAAAAAAAAAAAAAAAAAGTTTTGCAGTACAAATCTTCCTAATGCACCGCTTCCGATGTTCCAGTCAGTGGTCGGTTAATGCTCCTGCGAATGCATCGGGGTTTTTTTTCCTTTTCAAACGCAACCTAAATCCAAGTGGGTTTTTCTCCGTTTTCCTGAAATCCTTAGTTTTAATTCATTAATTTATACCACCACTACCGAAGCAAAAAGGATCCCCGACGCCTGCCTGTTACAAAGCAGCCCCGCCGGCGAAGTGCGCGAAGGGCAGGTGCGGACGCCCTCTGCTGGTGCGGCCCCGCGTGTCCGAGGCGCCGGTACCAGCCGCGGGAACCGGCCGCCGGGACCCCAGCCGGCGCCGCACCATCGCGACCCGAGTCGCCCGCGCCCCCTCCCTGCCCCGGCCCTCCCGCTTCCAGCCGGCTCCGAGCGGCGGGCGGCGACCGCGGCGCAGAGACTGGGCGGCCGCGCTGGAGACGCAGCGCCGACAGCGAGCGCCGACCCAGCGGCACAGAGCGGGGAGAGAAAGGTGTGAACCCGGAAGTACATCGACCGCCCGCATCTCAGTGGTAACACGGGGGCAATAAATCAGGGCCGGAGAAGGAAGGACGCGGCTCGGGTTCCCGCACGACAACTTGCTGCGAGACCTGTCACTTCCCCACCTTGCCCTGTCCTTTCCCCTCCCTGGCGCTCGCGCCTCCTCCTTTCTTCCTGCTCCCCGGCACCGAGCTCCCCTCGACGTTGCTCACGTGCCAGACCCGGGGCCGCGAGCGGCGTCCGCACCCGCGCGCACCCCCGGCCCCACTCGCACTCGCCCGGCTTCGGGGCGCGCTGCTTACCTCCGGGGCCTCATGGTCGTGTCGCTAGCCCGGGTGTGAGCGGGAGAGAGGGTGTGAGTACGTGTGTGGCGTTCAGTCCGGGGGGACGGGGCGGAGGAAGGGGCCTGGAGTCTGTCACTTCCTGAGGGAGCGCGGCGGCCGGAGACCCGGGATGCGCGCGGCGGGGCCGGGAGGGTCAGCACATTGTGAGCGGGAGGGGAAGACGCGGTGCGGAGGGGCCGGGGAGCGAGGGCGGCGCGCGGCTGCCGGGCGCGGAATCTGCTGTCGCCGCCGCTCCGCCGCCGCAGCCCGGCGGGTGGCTGGGCGCGGGGAGGAGGGGGCCGGGCCGGGGGGCGGAGGGGGGCCGCGGCGGCGGCGGCGGCGGCGGGCTGCTGGGCTCGAGCCTGCGTCAGGCGGCGGCACGCGCACACCTGCCCGCCGCCGCTCCCGGCCGCGTCATTGGCTGCCCGCGCCGAGCGCGCGAGATTGAACTTTCCATTCATTCTCGGGCTGGGTTGGTGTGCTCGGCGGTGGCAGAGCTTTCCCCGCCGGCTCCGGGGGAGGCGCGCCGCCTCCTGCTGTTGGAAGGGCGCGTTCCCGCGCGGGGTGTGGACGCGCCGGGTCGTCGCCGCCGGCTGCTCCAGTGAAGGCTTCGAGTGTCCGGGCCTGTCACTCTGATCCCACAGCGCGCTGCGCTTGATCCTGGGAGAGCCTTAGGCGGAGGTCCCTGGGGTGCGCCTGGAGGGAGGCGGGAGCGAAACCGTAAGAAGGTATCAAATCGCATCCTCAGCCCCGGCCGTCTTCCGCTTAACAAACGCTCTGGAGGTACCGTGCAATAGTGAACGGCCAACTCGGCACTTCCAAGTAATAATGGTACATATCTCAGAATCCACTAAGTGTCAGAAGCTTGGGGAACCTACTATCAGCTGTGTTCCATATTGCACTTCGGTTAACAGTAATTACTCAGCCTCAAATTGAATACAAACATTAATTATCTCACAAAGTACCAAAAGATCTGTGGATACCTAACCGTTGAATTTTGGTATATTTTTCCAAATATCATTGCCTTCTCTCCTCCTCTTTTCTATTTCATGACTTCGCAGTTCTTTGTCATCAAAGTTTCTCTTTCTACTCTCAGAGCAAATAGTCCTGGTGAACCACTGTCTGACAGTGGTTGTGATCTGTGATGTGTGATCTGGACTGATCCAATACAGACTACAGACAGTTCCTGACTTACATGACTTAACCATTTTTCGACTTAAAGATGGTGCGAAAGCAATAGGCATTCAGTAGAAACCGTTCTTCGAAATTCTGAGTTTTTATCTTTTCCAGGGCTAGGATTATGCTGCAGACTCTCTCTCCTGATGGTGGGGCAACAGCACCAATTTGCAGCCCACCCCACCTGCCACCTCCCTGTCAGCCAAGTGATTCACTTATAACCATTCTGTAACTGTACAGTCGCTGCGTTTTTCACTTTGAGTACTTCACTTTTTCACTTTCAATTTGAATAAAGTACATGAGATATTCAATACTTTATTATAAAATAGACTTTGCGTTACATAATTTTGCCCAGCTGTAGGCCAATGTAAGTATTCTGAGCACGTTTAAGGTAGTCTGGGCTAAACAATGACTTTTGTAGGTTGGCTGTATTAACTTCATTTTCAAATTACGATATTTTCAACTTGGAATTGTTTATCAGGTCATAATCCCAGTGTAAATACAGGAAGATCTGTATTAAGTGGAACTGATTAAAGGGGTTAAACATTTCTGCAAACTAAAAGCCAGATGTTTTAAAAAAAAAATAAGCACATATGGTATAAAACAAATTAAAAGTGAAAACCTTTTAACATGACTAATAAAGGCCAGTTAGCTGGTAACCTGTAACTAAAAAGCAAATCTCCAAAGCATTACTATGTGATGATGACCACATTCTCCCTTCCAGTTCCTGAGCTGGGATGAGGAAACCAGTTCATCTCTCAGGGATTAACCAGAGTCTAGGAAAAATGTTTCTGACCTGGGGATGAAATAAGTGCAGACAAACTGATCAGAAGCAAAAGTCCATTGTGACCCCCCTAAGAATATTCTGGACTGGCTACTTTTGGCAAATTCCCTAGATGGCTGCCCAACTTTCTATTGAGCCTGTGTAGAATGTGCCTGGCTTTAAAGATGCTTTTTCACTGGCAAATACATAAAGTATTTCTTACATTACTCACTGACTAGTACAGAGTAGTACAGAGGATTCTCTTAGATGCAATTGTTAGTTATAACCATTGTATCAGTCAATTGCATTTGTTATAATGCCATATGTTTTACACTATGATTCCAAATATAATTTAGTGGAAAAGGCTGCAGACATTGATCAGTAGAAATGAAAAACAACACTTAATTGTATATTGCCATCTGAAATATATACTTAGGCTTAAAAGCATTATAGTAATTTTTTATTTATGAGTAGGGCTTGCAAATGATGCACTTACAGAGTGGGCTTTATTTTCATTTAATAAATATGTCTTTTAGGTGCCTTATTAGACTTTGGGTATATTTATGTAATACCTACGTGAAGTCCTGAGAAGAACTGCAAACAGAATATAAAAATTAAAACATAATCTAGAAAGTCATTATTCCAGACAAATCAAGAGATATTTTTCCTTTTTTATTTCAAATTAATTACTGTCATGGCATCATGCTGCTGTCACAAAAATGAAAAATATGAGTTATAATATTTAATGCATAACTTCATATCAGGTGCTAGGAAGGGGAGATAATGAACTTTGATAGACTAAGCACTAGCTGAAGAATATCTAAGTGTGGTTAGAAGTGGATGAAAAGCTACAAGAGAAAGTTAAAGGCAAATGAATTTATTATTTGTATATGGCTCTTGGCAATTTCTCTCAAAAACCATTTCTTTAAAGATTTTATTTATTTGGCAGAGAGAAAGAGAGCACAAGCAGGGGGAGCAGCAGGGAGAGGGAGAAGAAGGCTCTCTGTGGAGCAAGGAGCCCAGTGCAGGACTCCATCCCAGGACCTCGGTACCATGACCTGAGCCGAAGGCAGACACTTAACTGACTGAGCAACCCAGGTACCCCTAAAAATGTGTTTTGCTAACTGGGGCCATGGCGATAAGTTACTTTACTCTTACAGTTGTGTCCAATAATTACTCTCTGAGAGAACAGGCTCTATCTTACTATTCTTAGTATTTCCAGTGTTTGCAACATTGCCTGGCACATGATGGGTATGAAAGAAATATTGTTTCTTATTTTTATTTTTTTATTGAAGTATAATTAATATACAGCATTGTATTAGTTTCAGGGAAAAATGTGTTTTTTAAAATACTTATTTCTAAAGATTTTATTTTATTTTTTGTTTTAAGATTCCATTTATTTATTTGACAGAGAGAGACGCAGTGAGGGAGGGAACACCAATCAGGGGGAGTGGGAGAGGGAGAAGCAGGCTTCCTACCAAGCAGGAAGCCCAATGTGGGGCTCGATCCCAGGACCCCAGGATCATGACCTGAGCCAAAGACAGATACTTAATGACTGAGCCACCCAGGTGCCCCTAAAGATTTTATTTTTTTTTTAAAGATTTTATTTATTTATTTGACAGAGAGAAATCACAAGTAGATGGAGAGGCAGGCAGAGAGAGAGAGGGAAGCAGGCTCCCTGCCAAGCAGAGAGCCCGATGCGGGACTCGATCCCAGGACCCTGAGATCATGACCTGAGCCGAAGGCAGCGGCTTAACCCACTGAGCCACCCAGGTGCCCCAAGATTTTATTTTTAAGTAATCTCTATACGCAATGTGGGACTCAAACTCACAACCCTGAGATCAAGAGTCATATGCTCTAGTGACTGAATTGGCCAAGGGCCCCAGAAAATTGTTGTTTTTTAATTGGTGCCGAAGAATGGTCCCTGATTACATTATCAAGCAAATAATTAACAAGCTATTTAGAAAATACAAATGCAGATGCGGTGTCTTATGTCTCATCCCTCCCCTCCAACCTGGCTGACTCAGTTGGTGGAGCATGCAACCGTTATTCTCCAGGTTTTGAATTCGAGCCCCACATTGAGTGAGGAGATTGCTTAAAAATAAAGTCTTAAAAAAATTAATGACTGGAGTATATGAAAGTAAATCCTATATAGCATGTCATTTTGCTTATGAATGGTAAGTATTGAGCATTATAATACTGAAAATGAGATATTTTGCATATTTACTCACCTGTTCTAAAAGAATATTTATTTTTTAAGATTTTTATTTATTTATTTGAGAAAGAGAGAGAACTAGCTAGGAGAAAGGCAGAAGGTGAGGGAGAAGCAGGCTCCCCACTGAGCAGGGAGCCCAATGTGGAGCTCAGTCCAGGACCCTGGGATCATGACTTGAGCCGCCGCAGACACTTCCCAACCCCTCAAATAATTTTTAAAATAGAGTTTTAAGAATAGGAAAGAATACTATTGTATTTGTTTGCTAGAGCCCATCCTAATGACCTCATCTTAACTTGATCATCTGTGAAGACTTTTTCCAAGTAAGGTCACATTTGCAGGTATTGGAGGTTAAAACTGCAACATCTTTTGGAGGGGGAGCAATTAAAATCCCTAAGGTATCATTATTATAAGTAGATGATTTTGCTTCTTCACTGAAAAATGAGTATCTTTCTGGGCACCTGAGTGGCTCAGTTGGCTGAGTGTCTGACTCTTGGTTTTAGCTTAAGTGGTGATCTCAGGTCATGGGATCAAGTATCATGTCAAACTCCAAGCTCAGCATGGCGTCTGTTTGAGGTTCTCTCTCTCCCTCTCTGTCCCTCCCCCTCCTCACCAGTGTGCTCTTTCTCTCTACATAAAGAAATAAAATCTTCGAAGAAAATTTAGAAATGAATATTTTTCTGCAGAGAATTGCTTAGATCCACATCAATTTTTTTAAAAATAGGTATAAACCCTTTTGGTTTTTTTAATCTTTTTTTTTAAAGATTTTATTTATTTATTTGACAGAGAGATCACAAGTAGGCAGAGAGGCAGGCAGAGAGAGAGGGGTAAGCAGGCTTCCTGCTGAGCAGAGTGCCCGATGTGGGGCTCGATCCCAGGACCCTGAGATCATGACCCGAGCCGAAGGCAGAGGCTTAACCCACTGAGCCACCCAGGCACCCCAGTTTATCTTTTTTTTTTTTTTTTTTTTTTTTTTGGCATTCTCTACACACAGCATGGGGCTTAACTCACAACCCTGAGATCAAGAGTTGCATGCTCTTTCAACTGAATCAACCAGTTGCCCCTCACATCCATTTCTTCCCCACCATTGTAATAGAAAAGAAATAACTCCAGGCATAAATGTTTGCTTTAGGATTCTATATACTTATCACAAATATAATTTATCTTGTTTTTAAAATTAAAAGTTTATAAAGGAAGCACTACCACCCAAATTATAAGTTATCTAATGGACTCGCCCTCACATACAGAAAAGAAAAATGAAAACTGGGCAGAAAGTTTTGCTTTCCTAAAATTATGACAAATTTGTGCTTGCCTATCAAACGGACAAAAATCCTGAGGTTTGACAATCTTTTGGCAAGGCTGTGGATAAACCACTACTCTCACACACTGCTGTGGGAGTGTGAAAGGGACACAACATTTAGAGAGGTGAAATGAAATGAAAACAGAAAAATTACAGACTAATAGGAGCTTTATCCCTATTCCCTTATTTCTGGAAAACTAAAATCCAAGACTTAATGATGGTACATCAGTAGTGTCATTTTCATATAGTACAACATAATTTAATTTAATCCCATGAGGAGGTATTTTTCTTGCATTTATACTTCAGGTAAGTACCCAATAAATAGCTGTAGAATAGATTGAATAAATAGCTTGCACTGCTTTCATCCAATTCTCCCAAGCCTTGAGGCAGAGAAGGATTTATTAGTGCTAACCACAAGAGGGTTAGAAATCCAGGGTCTTGGAATATTTAAAATGGCAACTGCATTTTTACTTCAGGTGATAGAACATAAAAGTTTGTAAAGGTTTGGTTAATTAAAAAATTGGTCTTGGAGCAGAAGTTGAATGAAACAAAAATCTTTAGAGGAATTGAGAGATCTCAGAACAAAGATCAAATTAAGGATGACATATTTGGAATGTATCTGAATATGTAAAAGCAAAAAAAGAAATACAAAACAGTGACCTAAGTAAAATTCAGTCCACTTCAATTCTAGGGGCTGGATCCTTGGCTTGCTAGAATAAGTGTGAGAGAATCATTTACCTCTGACAACTGCCTTCAGTTTGTGCTCTCTCCCAGTGAGAATCACCTAGCCAACCCAAAGATACATGAGAAATAATTAGTTGTTTGAAGTTTTAAGCTGCTACATTTTGGGGTGGTTTGTTACACAGAAATACTGATATGAAATTCTGATCCTTTGGTCCTTTTCCAGCTTCAGTCCTATGATGTCTCCAGGTCATGGGAACCTACTCATCTGCAACTTTTGGAGAAATGCGTCAGATCATTTTTGCATGGCCTCTTTCTTACCCTTCCATTTTCATCCAAACCCATCTGCTCTTTGATGAGAACTAACCTGGTAAGTAAACTCTTTGTGCACATCTAATCAGAGGCTAGTATTTTTTTATGTGGCTTCTCACACATTTTTTCCTATCATTGCTTTCTAACCAGGACTTGGGGAAGAATTACCAAGGTAAGCAAATTTGTTCTGAGTCACTTGGAAGAGTAGGGAGTAGTTGGTATTTGGAGAGAAGAGATGGAGGACACTTTGCTAACCTTCAGACCATGCCCATATTTTTTTTCAAGATTTTATTTATTTGACAGACAGAGATCACAAGTAGGCAGAGAGGCAGGCAGAGAGAGGAGGAAGCAGGCTCCCCGCCGAGCAGAGAGCCCAATGTGGGGCTTAATCCCAGGACCCTGGGATCATGACCTGAGCCAAAGGCAGAGGCTTTAACCCACTGAGCCACCCAGGTGCCCCATGCCCATTTTTTTTTATCCAAAATTATTACTGACTGGGGGCATCTGGGTGGCTCCTGTGGTTAAGGCGTCTGAGCATGGAGCCTGCTTGGGAGTCTCTCTCTCCCTCACCCCCCGCCATTTCCTCCCTCTTCACACTCCTGTCTCTCTCTCTGTCTAATAATAATATAATAATAATAAAATAAAAATAAATAATATTTTAATGAATAAAATTTATTTATTATTTATTTTATTAAATAAAAATTTAAAAATAAATAAATAATAAAATAAAATAACATAAAAAATTCACTATAGAGTTGGGTCAGCTGACTGGCTTAGTTGGTAGAGCATGCAACTCTCCAACTCAGAGTCATGAGTTTAAGTCCCATGTTGGGGATAGAGTTGATGATAAGGAATTCCCAATCAGTGATCTGCCTGGAGTCATTTCTTCCATTAGTCCTACTTTAATAATTAAAACTGCTGTGATTTTAACCTTACAGATCAATCATGGAAAGATAGTGTTAAAGTACAAGTGGTATTTGGTATTTAAGATAGTGACAAACAAGTTGGCTCAAATTACGGGACAGAATTAAAAAATTATAACAGCTATCTTGATTTCATGTATTAGAACATAGTATAACGGATGTAAAACTGGAGTAGATGGTAGACCAGTCTTAAACAGTCAGTAAAGTTATTCAGAAATAAACCTAATGGAACACCAGAATACATTTATTGTGATGTGATTGAGTAGAGAGAAATTATATTGTAATTCAACACCTGTCCTTTTTGTATAGTGGGAAGCAATTTCTAAAATAAGAAGGGATTCGGGCACCTGGGTGGCTCAGTGGGTTGAGCCTCTGCCTTCGGTTGGGGTCATGATCTCAGGGTCCTGGGATCAAGTCCCACATCGGGCTCTCTACTCGGTGGGGAGCCTGCTTCCTCCTCACTCTCTCTCTCTGCCTGCTTGTGATCTCTCTCTGTCAAATAAATAAATGAAATCTTTAAAAAAATAAAAATACAAAATTAAAATAAGAAGGGATTTGGGGTGAAGAATTAACATGTGTTGAGTCTTTTTTTTTTTTTAATATTTTGGCTGTTTTATTATTACTTCCCTTCTTCATTTATCTTTCTCTATGAAAGGAACTCTTTTTTTTTTTTTTAAGATTTTATTTATTTATTTGTCAGAGAGAGAGAGAGAGAGAGCAAGAGCAAGCACAGGCAGACAGAGTGGAAGGCAGAGTCAGAGGGAGAAGCAGGCTCCCCGCGGAGCAAGGAGCCCGACGTGGGACTCGATCCCAGGACGCCGGGATCATGACCTGAGCCGAAGGCAGCTGCTTACCCAACTGAGCCACCCAGGCGTCCCAACATGTGTTGAGTCTTTACTAAATACCAGACTCTTAAGTATTTATATCTTATATCTCATAAAAATGATATAAATGATAAAAATATAAATGATAAAAAAGCATATAAATGATTATGCTCATAATCATTTTCATTTCCAGAAGACGATTCTTTTTTTTTTTTTTAAGATTTTATTTATTTATTTATTTATTTGGAGAAAGAGAGAGAGAGAAAAGAGGAGCAGAGGGAAAGAACAACCAAACTCCACACTGAACTTGGAGCCTGACACAAGGCTGAATAATGTGACCCAGAGATCACGGCCTGAACTGCAATCAAGAATTAAAAACTTAACTGACTGAGCCACCCAAGTGCCTCTTCAGAGGAGGATTCTAAGGTTATTTATTTACTTCATGTTTCTCAAAGGGTGTTTTATAAATCACTCACATCAAAATCTCCTGAAGAGCTTAATAGAAATTTAAATTCCTGGGGCACCTGGGTGGCTCAGTGGGTTAAGCCTCTGCCTTCGGTTCGTTCCAGTCATGATCTCAGGGTCCTGGGATCAGATGGGAAGAGCGGCTTGACTGGGGCAATGCTTCGGTGTGGCTGCTGTCAGCTCCCTTTTCTCAACAGACCATTACCTTGCCTGGAATACTGTAAGCACATGTTGAAATTTATTTTTTAATAACCGTATGAAGTTATGAATTTGGGAAGAAAGACGTGGCAGGAGCCGCATTCCGTGATTTGTCAGTTGAGTCTGTGTTTTCCTCTGTTATTCTCCAGTCTAAAGAGAACCAGGAAGGAGTGGGTTTAGCCGGCAAGCTTCAGAACGGAATGAAGCCAAATCTGACAAGTGAGAGAAGTGCCAAGAATTCAGGTCTCGGAGATTATGGTGGATTCAGGGATAGATAGCTAGGGCAATTAGAATATGCAAGCAATTAGCCAGAGCTAATTAGTTAACAACAGACTTCCCCTAAGCTCTGAAAACCTAGTTACAGAGCATTTGAAACAGCTAAAGTAAGGCTTTAGATGTCAAAATGTTTCCCAAAGTAGAACACACAAATTGAATCAGCAGGCGTAACTGTGAACAGTTTCAAAATACTGTTAAGTAGAAGATTTATATTTTTCTGGGGTGACTGAAGGGCTCAGTTGGTTAAGAGTCCGCCTTCAGCTCAGGTCATGATCCCAGGGTCCTGAGATAGAGCCCCACACTGGGCTTCCTGCTCAGTGGGGAGCCTGCTTCTCCTGCTGCTGCTCCCCCTGCTTTTGCTCTCTCCCTCTCTTAAGTAAATTAACTAAAAATCTTAGGGGAAAAGATGATTTATGTTTTTCTTAAGGATAACAAAGAAAACCACAGATTAAGGAGTCGTTGAGAAAGGTTAAGATTTACTCTGAAAGGGATAGGACTTGTAAAAAAAAGTTTCTTTTATACCGCTTTTTGTATATTTTTTCACTTTGTATAATGAGTAGCTAACTAATTTATAATATCTCAATAAAAGTTTACATATTTAGATATAAGCATTTACTTTCCAAATTTATAGAGCTAATTTCTTAAGTTCAAAGGATTGTCATAGATTCTAGCTAGGAGACTGTGCTTCTGAGTCCTGATGGGGCAGCCCAGTGCTATCTCATCAGGAATGATTAGAAATATGTTAGATGGGAGATGGAAGGATTCAGAAAGTGACATTAGTTGTTAAGCTACCCAATGTGAACCTTGAAGCAGGTTACAAAATTTCCCTTTTGCTTAGAGTCCCAGGAGCCCTTGGAGGAAGCTTTGGGATTGATAGCTACATCCCTGTGATAATGAAATTAGGACAAAGAAGGGAGATGAAATCCACCCAGCTGGACAGGAGTGGGGTTTAATACATCAGGATGGGAAACAATTCACCGTATAGCAAAAGAGGTTCTTTTTGATCATCAGGGAAAGGGTATTCTTTTCATAAAGTCTATATTTTTTTTCTGTTATTCAGATTTGGTGAATTCTATTTATCTGTTCTCAAGTTCACTGATTCTGTCCTGTCATCTGCATTGTACAATTGAGCCTATCTAATGATTTATTGGTGTTGGTTATTATATTTCTTTCAGCTTTCTATTTTCCATTTTTTTAACATCTGTTTCTTTACTGAGATTGTCTACTATCGCCCTCGCCCAGCAAGGACGACAAGATGCCCTGGTTCAAATGCATCTTCTCTCTCTTCTCTCTATTTCCGCAAGTCTACACACTTATATATGCTTACATGACCAATCAGCGAGCAGGGTACAGGAGGGAGCGAATCAGGCTGTGCACCTAAACGAACAACTTCACTAGCAACCAATGCTGTTTACTTCCTCTTTGGGCGTTCTGCTTAGTCTCACGAGGCAATCCTAACCTGGCAACTAGCCAGGTGCCATCTTTTAATGGCGGAGGCCACCTTGGCCAGGGGCCTGCCTCCGACATCTCCCCCTTTTTTCTTTTATGGCAGGGATCGTGCCTGTCTTAGGTGGTCAGTGGCGGGGAATATCCTTACCCGTCATCAGACGGCAGATATCAATGATCTGCGTCCTGTCTTAGGTTGGTATATTTCCCCCACCAATCTTACCCGTCATTGACTAACGATCCAGCATACTTAGCCACACTTGGGGGGATGTTCCAGCCTCGATGGCTAACAAGGCCTGCACCATGGCTTGCTGTTGCCTAGGTTGCTGTCGCCTCCAAATTTGTAGTTTCCTTACTAGCAGAATCAAGCCCACTACGAGGATTATCATCAGACCAATTACGCTAGCCCATTGTTTCGTAAAGGTTAACACATCTTGCAATGTTTTGATTATCTCTGGGAGGGTTGCAAGCTCAACTCTGGTGTTATTTATCCTTGTTATGCCTAGTAGCAGGTGCTGAGTATAGTTTTGGAATTCTGTGGACTAATTCCCCCGCAAGTATTGGGAGAGCTGTCGGGAGACATTCTGTAAGTCACTCACATTAGTATAGGCTATGGGAGTTACACAAATTGCTGGGAAGGGTGCTATACATCCCAGTCCCAATAGGGCTCCCCATATGTCTACTTGTTCTTGAACCAAATCCACTCTCTGGTTGACTATCAGGATTCCTGCTTGCAGATGTGCATTGATCTGAGTCTGTGTTTGAAGGGCAGCCACCGTTCCTTCTGCAAGGGTGTTCACAGCTTCCGCAGTGGGTATAGTTGTAGCAAGCGAGACTGCTGCTGCCGTGGCAGCTGCTGTAGATATAGCCAATGCTGTCACAACGGCAGCTGTGATACCAAAATCTCTCTTCTTTCTGGATAGCACCACCGGTAACTTGTCCTCTGGAATGGAAACTGGGATAGGAACATGGGTAGGGATACGCATAATCACAGCCAGCTTGAAGGCCGTGACATTCCAGCACTGGGAAAGATAGCAATTCTTAGTGCAATTCAACGTATCATACAGCTCGCTAGCATTTGTTACAAGGAAAGGGAACGGTGGCCAGACGCATATGGGAGTGGGCTGATAAGTAATATTATTGGGACAAGACACATTAACTGTTGTCTCAAAGGTACTAGAGTCATTTTGTTTATAAGAACAGTTGAGGAATTTGCCACCATTTAACATGGACACTGATGAGATATCAGTACATGCTCCTAGCAAGTTACAGACCTGCCATGCATCCAAGGGAGAGGAGGGAATATGAGAGAAGAGTTAGTCACTGGTAAAGGATATGGCCATGCTTTAACCACTGCTCACAGCTCTCTGCCTTGAGTCTGCCGCAGGAGGTGTAGCATCCCCAGAGTTACCATCAGCATCTTCAGCATCATGACTGGTGTTCAGAGGCAAGGCTGCACGCACCAGCCGCTCTGGGATCCAAATTGGAGCCTCCTTTTCCTGTGGAAAAACACATACAGACCCCCTACTCCATACTAACACTGGATCTGGTCCATTCCACTTTCCTGTGAGGATGTCCATCCAAAGTACTAAAGGCTTAGGGGAAACGGCAGCATCACTTGCATGTCTGTCTGCAGCTGATTTACCCGTTTTGTCCAACGTTAAAAAATTCAAAATAAAGAGAATGGTGTTGAGCTTATCTTTAGGGGACCTGAAGGGGTCCCCTATTTTCCCTTTTTGTTTATAAAGCGCATTTTTTATTGTAAGATGCGCACGCTCCACAACACTCTGTCCTTGTGGGTTATAGGGTATTCCATGTATCAAGTGAATGTCAAGTTGTTGTAGGAAGGCTTTAAAGGGTTGTGAGGTGTAGCCTGGACCATTATCTGTCTTTAATTGGCGTGGCTTTCCCCATGCGGCGAAAGCCTGTAGGCAATGGGCGATAACATCTCTGGATTCCCCCCCCCCCCCCATGCACTGAGGCAAAAATTATTCCGGAGCAGGTATCTACAGAGACATGAACATATCTTAACTTTCCAAATTCTGAAACATATGTGACATCCATATGCCATATATGATTAGGTAACAAACCCTTAGGATTAACCCCCAAGGACGGTGCAGGTAGTAAGATCACACAATTTCTGCAGGAGACTACTATGTCCCGTGCCTGTGCTTTTGTTATGTTAAATTTGAGGCGTAGAGTTAAAGCATTGTTTCTTCAAATCCTCCCCTAAGTGGTCCCATTGAGGTATGTTTAGCAAGCCTTCATCTAGGAACCATGGAGCCGCCTTTTCCACTGTATTCAAAAAGGCCCGAGCAGTTTTTGCTTTTAGTGGAGTTCCATTGGCTTTCAGCAGGTCTTCTTAAGACCCTTCCAACCGCACTTTAGATACTTCAGATCCCATTATGAACACACAGACAACAGACGTGGACGTTAAAGACTCGCCGCTAAATTCCGCTCTAAGGCTGCCCCGCTTCTTATTGCGGACTCGCTAAATTCCGGCTCTAAGGCCGCCCTGCTTCTTATTGCGGACTTTTACTCCCCACTTTCCTGCGGATTACCATGCAAGATTCCTTTATTTAGTTCCTGGGTGCCGGCGCCATTTATCGCCCTCGCCCCGCAAGGACGACAAGACGCCCTGGTTCAAATGCATCTTCTCTCCTATTTCCGCAAGTCTACACACTTATATACGCTTACATGACCAATCAGTGAGCAGGGTACAGGAGGGAGCGAATCAGGCTGTGCACCTAAACGAACAACTTCGCTAGCAACCAATGCTGTTTACTTCCTCTTTGGGCGTTCCACTTAGTCTCACGAGGCAATCCTAACCTGGCAACTAGCTAGGCGCCATCTTTTAATGGCGGAGGCTGCCCTGGCCAGGGGCCTGCCTCCAACAGTCTACATTTTCCTTTGTTTCAAAAGAACTCACATTTGCTTGTCGAAACATTTTTATGATGTCTGCTCTGTAATCCATGTCAGATAATTCCAAAATCTGATTCATGTTGATGTTGGTATCATTTCATTGTCTTTTCTCATTCAAGTTGTGATATTCCTGGCTCTAGGTATGACAGGTGATTTTCTATTATATACTAGACACTTGGGTGATTCTAGGTCTTATATGCATCTTCTATTTTAGCAGGCAGTCACTCTGTTTAGGTTTACCATGCAGATCATATTCTACTTATAGACTGTGGTTCCATTGATGATTTAATTTTTGGAGACTTTGCTGTGTTATTTTGGTCTGCTTACCTCCCCTGGTACCATCAGGGTTCTGACTGATCTCTTCTGATGCTTTTTATCTGTGGGATAAAAGGCACTTCCCCAGCCAAGCCTCCTGTACCTCTAGGTGAGAAAAGCAATTCTTCAGCTCACAGGGTTGAAGAGTAGTTCCCCAGAGCCACCTGTTGGCAGAGGAACTTCTACTCTGTCCCCCTGGACAGTGCCACTGGCCTGCCTGGTGTTATTTGCAGGACTCCTATTTGATCCAGGGGATGAATGAGCCTACCTGGTCCATCTCCTGCCATTATGTTAGGGTTCAGGAGACATGGGGTCTGGGTTGCTTTCTGTTTCTGGGTGAGGAGGATAATTAGGATACCTGATCGCTGTGTTGTTCCTCTAGTCTTTGGTCCCTAGCCTTTCTCTTTTCACCTTTCAAAGGCCTCCAATGATTGCCTCTTTCATTGTTTCCAGGGTTTATAGCTGTACTTGGCAGGAACAGGGAGAGAAGTCTATGCTGTCTTGTCTGAAAAAGCCCACCAGAGAGGATATGTTTAAAGTCAATGTTGTCATTTATGTACTCTCTAGCCAGTCCTTGAAGGACTTAGACCATTCGTTGAACAAATATGATTGAGTACTTACTATGTGCCAGGAGGTATCTTAGAAATATGGATGGTTTGGTACCTGCCCTCATGGAGGGAGCATTTCAGTACAATGGAGAATCATTTCATAGTAAGAGTTATATTTGGAGACCAAAAGAGTATCATAAAACAACAGCAACAACACTTTATCATCTCTCTGTCTTCCACTGTGGGGTCAATACAACAAAGACCAGCAGAATATTGTGGCTGGAGATGCAAAGACATGTGCCGACATCAGGATGATAGTGAAAACAGTAGTCCAGAAAGCACTGCCAAGGAACAGAATCCTGCAGTGTTTACAAAAGAAGAGCATGAGCCACATGGGCTAGTCAAAGGAAATGGACTTGACCTGGTCCTGATAGTAGGTAGAAGCTCTAGCAAATTCTCATTGCCTCCTAGACCCACATTGAGCGGAGATGTAGGGGATGGTCTGACAATCCCAAGGGCTGTTTGGATGATAATAAGGCACACAAGACAGCTGAGGCTGTGTTTCACACAACTAATAAGCAGGATTGGGACTATAAAATGTTATCTATATTGATTTATAAAACATTGTTTTTATCTAACCACCCATTTCACTGTAGTGATGCTCATCTTCTAAATAATAAGAAAATAGTCTGTAGAAAAAGTAGATAAAATTATGTTTAAAGAAGTAGCAGTAAAGAAATTTTTTCCAAACGAAGATAAATACATTAGAGCAAGTACATGGGCTGAGGAAGGGCACTAATTTTATTATTTTTTTTATTTATTTATTTGACAGAGCAAGCAAATGAGCAGGTTGACCCATTCCATATTTAAATTTCCAGGGTACTAAATTTTATTTGCTGCAAAATTGAAGCTGACTAATTTTTAAAAACTTTTATCTTTTTTTTAAAAAAGATCTTATCTATTTATATGTCAGAGAGAGCACAAGAAGAGGGAGTGGCAGGCAGAGGGGAGGGCGAAGCAGACTCCCCGCCAAGCAGGGAGCCCGGTGCAGGGCTCAATCCAGGACCTGGCATCATGACCCAAGCCGAAGGCAGATGCTTAACTGGCTGAGCCACCCAGGTGTCCCTAAAATCTTTAATCTTAAAATTATGGAAATGAAACAAGTTTATTGAAAAAAAATTAGAACATGATAGGGTCCATAATGTAACAAGTAGAATTCTCAGAGTTGAGAGTTTTCCCATGGCATCAACAAAGCATTTCCCTGCTTGAGGTCATACAATGTTATCAGAGGTAAGTTAGGGTAATAGAGTACCTACTGTTTTGAAATGCAGGGCTGTAAGAAAGGCAAAAACCGAGTCTCCTAGAGCCATTTCTCCATTGCAGAGGGTAAATTGTAATACATCTATGGCCACTAACATTTAAAGTTTGTCTAATCTAGCTCCTTAATCAGGATGAGGGGGCTCTGAAGGGTAAGAGGGGATTCTATACTGGGAACTGAATTTGCAGCAGATGAATATCCAATTGGATGGAGAAAAGGACAAGTTGACCTGTAAAAGGCAGGAAAGAAAGAAATGGAAGGAAGGGAAGAAAAGAAAGGAAAGAAAGAGAATTAATAAACATGAGATGTCACATTAACCTGATTTCTTACCAAATTCTGTAACATGCCCTTAAATTACAGAATAAACCAACATCTGTGGATATCCCACTGAATAAGAAAGATAAAGTATTTTTCATAATTTGGCATCAGTGGACAATGGTTGAACTGTTAACATAAAGCCCTAATACTGTGGGCTACCTATAGCCACTGGTTTTTATACCCATCCCTTGCCCCCTTAGGCCTTGGGAACTAATTATAAAATAATGACATCTAAAAGAAACTCCCACATTGTGTCTAAGGTAAGGATTCAAAGGGTCTCCAAATGAATAATGAAAGGTATTAAGATCATTCTATCATACTATTTTTGACAGGTAATAAACATTCACATGGGACCTGTCAAAAAATGCTGGAACAGAAATAGAATTGAGTAGAAGATGTGTATTACAGCTGAAGAGCACACTTCAGAAGAACAAAATTTTACATAATTGCCTTGATTCCCAAAGAGATTAAAGAAATTATGAGCTCAGCAAAGTAAGAAAAGACCATGTAAAATAACCCTATCTCTGACCCATCATATAATCTTGACTGGAACAAAAAAATAAAATCTCTTGTGTGTGTGTGTGTGTGTGTGTGTGTGTGTTGGTTTTTTTTTTTTTTTTTTTTTTTTTAATGTAAGCTCTATACGCAACACAGGGCCCCAACTCGTGATCCCAAGACTTGATCACACACTCTACAGACTGACCCAGCCAGGCACCTCAATAAACAAAAGTACTTTGAGATTTCTCCATCATAAGGCACTGTGAATAGAAATGCTAATTCTGTAATGGGACTTTAGTTTTAGTTTAGTTTAGTTTTGTTTTTAATTTTTCAGTAAGAATAAAAACAGTTTTCACTTCCTTAAAACTAAGTGCAGGTGGTACAAGAAACAGAGGCTATTTAATTAGTCTCCTGTACTACAGAATTTCAATATGGAAGAACTCTCTGAGGCTACCTATGAAAGTATCTAATGGCCTCACAGATTCTATTGTTTCCTTTCAGGCTGTGATCAAAATGATGCCAGTCAGCTGAGCCAAGTGTGTACATTCCTCACTCAACCCCAGACAGCTTTATAATGGTTCATTAAGCAGCTAATTAGACTTGCATTACTCTCAGCCATAGGCTCACAGACCCTACCCTGTGGACACACCTTTGCCATACTCCTTTCTCTTTTTTTTTTTTTTTTCCCCCAAGACAGAGAGAAAGAGAGTGAGCATAAGCAGGTGGAGTGGCAGGCAAGGGAGAGGTAGAAACAGGATCCCGGCTGAACTGAAGGCAGACACTTAACCAACTGAGCCACCCAGGCATCCCACCATATTCTTTGATCACGATACATCTTACTTTGTTCACTATTTAGAAACGGCCAAAGAGACACTTTTTTTGTTGTTGTTCTAGGAAAAAAACAAAACGAACAAACAAAGGTTTGTAATTTAAAGGGCCTGTCAGTACACTGATTTTGATTTGTTAAATATGCTCCAAAAGCAAAGGATATTTAGTGATCACATGGCTTATATTTAAAAGGAGAAACTGGGGTGTCTGGCTGGCTCCGTGGGAGGATCATGAGACTTGATCTTGGAGTCTTGAGTTTGAGTCCCATCTCAGGTGTAGAGATTACTTAAATAAAACTTAGAAAATAAAAAAAAAAAAAAGAAAGAAATGGAAGAAAGGTGATGGTTGAAAAGAAGCAACATAGGAAGTCCCCATGCAGGGCCACAACTAGTATGGTTTTGTGAAGAAGAACTTCTTATTGTCCTGATTTGAAGAAAATCCCAGATACATAGATTCAAAGTCCACTTCTTCAGTTTTTGAGATGATAGGGTGTTGCCTGTGGGGGCTCCTCCCTGGGAGAATCCTGTCTTGAGCTGTTTGGGCAAGGTACCGGTTGGTGAACCTCCCTCCAGGGTTTGCAAAATGGTTACTTAAAATGAGATTTTTATTCTTGTTAGAATTGTCGCCATAGAGTTTATTATTTAATAAACAGATTATTTTCCCTACTTCAAGCAAACATTGCAAGTGTTTTCCAAGTGTCTTTTATCATAAAATCATAATCTTGAAAACAAATTCAACCGACATTAGAGACTTTGGCGGGGCTATAGTTCTTAAGTGCTGACATCTAGTGGTGGTTGCTCTTCCTCAATAAAGTACTTTCGAGGTAATCTCTTCTGTGGGTTCTGTCATCAGTGTTTAAAAAAGTAATTACTTTAAAACGTAAGTCATTTGATTTCTCTTTGTAAAACTCTATGCGTTTAAGATACTTTGGTTAAGAAAAATAATTCTCAAACCTCCAAATTAAACAATTTTCAAATATTTTCCCCCTGCAAGTATGGCATTCACAAGCGCTTTCCCTCAAAGTCTGTCATATGCAATCAGGAGGGTCTGCTGTATGCAATCAGGAGGGCCCTGGAAGAAACATGGGAAGTCCTAGAGTACAGGTAAGGAGTTTCCTAAACCTCTTGAAAAGTAGTTTTAAGTTTTTCTTTAGTGTCTGCTTATGAATGCAGATAGCATCAGGGATGGTCATAATACTTAATTGGGATTTTGAGGAAGCTTAGATCTATTTTGGTGATCACAAGGAACACTGAGAATGAAAACATATACTTATTAGTTTTGTGCTATTCCCAGATTTGCCCTAGGGATGCAAAATGAACTTTTCTGGACACTAACAATGAGAAATTTTAAGGTAAGGAAAAAAAAAAATGTTTCCATGAGATCACTGCCATTTAGTATGATAGGTAGAATTTTTTACTATGATAGGTTGAAAAACAGAAAGGAAGAAATTATTGAAGGGGAGAGAAAAAACTTCATATAAGAATAATCTCCAGGGGTGCCTGGGTGGCTCAGTCGGTTAAGCAGCTGCCTTCCACTCAGGTCATGATCTCAGGGTCCTGGGATCGAGTTCCGTGGGGAATCTCCTTGTCTCCTTCTCCCTCTGCTCATGCTCTCTGGCTCTTTCTCAAATAACTAGCTAAACTCTTAAAGAAAAAGAAAAGAATGATCTCTAAAACAGCTTTGAACACTGAATTAACCAGGTGGTGAAAAAGAGGCTTCTACATAGCCATTTATTCATTAGCCACTCATCGAATATTTATTGAGCACCCACCAAATGCCTAGGTACAGCATGTGCAAAAGCTTGAGAGAGAAATGCTACTTTAGAGTATGATGTTGCTGAAGCAGAAAATAGAAGAAATTACGGGAGAAGTAGGAAGTGATAGTGTAATGGGAAAGAAAAATCTGAGTTCCAATCTCGTATCTACTACACTTAGTATGTAAAGTTAATCAAGTAACATAAGCTCAAAAAATACCACTTCTCCCATCCATAAAATGCAAAACAAAAACAAAAACTTTCACGGTTTATTGAGAAAGTTAAATGAGCTAATAGGTGTGAAACTTCCTGACATGAAATAATAAATTTTAGTTATTTTGCCCATCAGGTTTTGCTGCATAATAAACAACCACAAAACATCTTCATGGCCTGCAACAATTAGCATTTATTTTCAGGCTCACTGGTCTGCAGGTCAATGGCAAATAGCTGTTGTTGGGTTGGCTGGGGTGTTCTGCTTCACATTGAGGGTCCAGCCCACATACTCATTCTGGGTTTAGGATACAGGGACAGAGGCTATCAGGTATGTTCCTCTAATAGTGATGGAAGAAGTGCAAGCCTTTGTTCATGTCACATTCCTAACATCCCAATGGCCAAAGCAATCACAATGTCAAATTGAAGGTCAAAGACTGAAAAAGCACAAAATGCCTCCATGAAGCCATGACATGGGTATGAAGTATATACTACCAAGGGGAACAAGATTTGGGAGTGATGTATTTTGTTAGTTGTCTGTTTGTTTGCAGAGGCTGTACATATCCTAAGGAGCTTGGCATTCATCCCTCAGGTAATGTGAAACAGCTGATCAAGGCTGTGTTTTTGTTTGCTTGTTTGTTTGTTTGTTTGTTTGTTTAAAGAAGGCTCATTCCATTGATGCCATGGAGGGTAGAATTGAAAAGAAACAAGATGAAAAGCAGAAATACTAGTTACAGTAAGTTCTTAGTCTAGTGATGACAAAGACCTGGGCTAGAAACATTCTTTGGGCTACAGAGAGGCAGGAAACTATTGAATGAAGAGAGTAGTGTAGTTCATTGAATCCTGAGTCTGAATCCTGAAGAATTTATTAGTTTTATCTCATTTGCTTTTTTTTTTTAAAGATTTTTTATTTATTTATTTGGCAGACAGAGATCACAAGTAGGCAGAGTGGCAGGCAGAGAGAGAGAGAGGAGGAAGCAGGCTCCCCGCTGAGCAGAGAGCCCGATGTGGGGCTAGATCCCAGGACTCTGGGATCATGACCTGAGCCGAAGGCAGAGGCTTAACCCCCTGAGCCACCCAGGCACCCCTGCTTTTTTTTTTTTTTTAAGGTTTATTTATTTAACAGACAGAGGTGACAAGTAGGCAGAGAGGCAGGCAGAGAGAGAGGAAGTAGGCTCCCTGCTGAGCAGAGAGCCCTATACTGAGGGGCTCTATCATGACCTGAGCCGAAGGCAGAAGCTTTAACCCACTGAGCCACCCAGGCGCCCCTTATTTGCTTTGTTTTTAAAAATTACGGAATAACTGACTAGAGCTGTTCTTCTTAAGGCCATGGAATTTAGACTTGATAAGCTAGATTTAATCTTATATTATAAAATAATGTCTTTGCCAACTGATGCAGAAAGTGAAGGTCAGGCAGAGGTGTGCTAGCTAGCCTATACCAGCTTGTGAGAGCCAGTTAAAATCTCAGGAATTTTGTAGCCATGTAACCTACACAGCCATTATTAAATACTAAATTATATAAACTTATACTGAAATAAATTATACTAATAATGAAGGTAATCACTTTCGCTTCCCGCCAAGATGAAGTAATAGGAAACAGATTTACTTGTCCACCTGGAAAAAAAAAATACGTGAAACAATTTTCTAGCCACTGGACATCAAGTAACAAAAGACAGTGATCTCTAAGAGATGAGAAACAGTTGCCCCCAGCTCACCTCCTTGAGAAAGGAGCAAAGGGGAAAAATGTGCGCAGAGCCCAAGACTCTAAGCTGAGGAGACAGAGCTAAGAGTCCCGAAAGACCAAGGCAGCTAAAGTTCTCAGGACAGTACCAGAAAGGAGAGAGCTGCAGAGAGAAAACATCTCAGAGTTCTGTTGGGTGTTCTGCAGAGTACTATCAACACATGCAGTAATGAAGTCTCTTGAGGCCTGCCAAATAACTACCTGAAAGGAGTAGAGGAAATGGTATTCTGGGCTCACAGATAATCTGAAAGAGTGTCTGTTCCCACAAGCTGGAAAAATTCATAATTTGGGTACAATATTCAGAGGGATCTTGCCTCAGGAGTGGGGAATAATTAATTCTAGACTAAATGCCGCTGTGACCCTACCCTAAGAAATCTGAAAATTGAGACCCCAAAGATAACGAACTGTTTTCAAGTAAAAACTACTTATCAGAAATAGCTCAAAAAAATTACAGAGGAGTATAAAAATGTGCTGCACTCAACAAAGTAAAATTTCCAGCATCCAATCTAAGATCACCAGGAATGCAAAGCAGGAAAGAAGGAGCCATTAAAAGAGAAATCAATCCACTAAACCTACTCAGAACAGATACAAAGGTTACAATTAAGGAGTATTTATTTTAACTATATTATTTACTTATTTTTAGCTATATTGTTTAAACTATATTCCATGTATTCAACATATAAGTAGAAACTTGGGAGAACTAAAAGAACACTCATACACAATTTCTAGGGATGAGAACTACAATGTCAGAGAGGAAAAAACACTCTAGATTGTATTAAGAGCTGATTAGATATGACAGAACACTGGCAAACTTCATTCAACGCGTAGCAATAGAAACTCTATCACGAACCCCAAAGAGTAAAAACACTTCCTTTCTTTTTCTTTGCAATAAAATATTTCTTTTATTCATGTTAGAGAAGGGGGCTTACAACAAGGAACTGAATAACCTGTATGATAATTAACCTCAGGTAATCTTTTATTTCAAATTCAGTATTTCTTGTTTTGGTTTCTTAGCATTCTAGAAGAGCATAATGGCCTCACATATTAAAGCTATGATTGGACTGATTTAACCTGGTTTAACTGTTTCTCCTCCCCCCCCCAAGTTTTTATTTACATTTCAATTAACATACAGTGTAAATTTAGTTCCTGGTGTACAATATAGTGACTCAACACTTCTACACATCACCTGCTGCTAATCACAGGTGCCCTCCTTAATCCCTATCCCCTATGTAACCCTTCTGCACACCCACTTCTCCTCTGGTAACCCATCAATTTGTTCTCTGTCATTGAAAGTCTGTTTCTTGGTTTGCCTCTCTTTTTTCCCCTCCTGTTCATCTGTTTCATTTCTTAAATTTTACTTTGGAGTGAAATCATATGGTATTTTCTTTCTCTGACTTATTTCACTTAGCATAATACTCTCTAGCTCCATCCACATTGTTGCAAAAAGCAAGATTTTGTTCATTTTTATGGCTGAGTAATATTAATTTTGTGGATTGTTTCCTTCACTGTGCAGATTTTTTTTTTTTTTAATACAAAGAACATCACTGAACTTTGGGATAGGAACAACCCAAACACCCATCAACAGATGGGGGGGGGGTGCCTGGCTGGGTGAGTCAGTTAAGTGTCTGCCTTCAGCTCAGGTCATGATGCCAGGGTCCTGAGATCGAGTCCTACATCGGGCTCCTAGCTCAGCGGGGAGTCTGCATCTCCCTTTCCCCACTGCTTATATTCCCTCTTTCTCAAATAAATAAATAAAATCTTTTAAAAAAATTGATGTGTGGATAAACAAATTATGGTATATTCATACAATGGAATACTGTTCAGCAATAAAAAGGAATAAACTATTGACATATACAACATGGATATATCTCCAAATATTCGGCCATAAAGGAAGCAAGATAACAAAAGACACATAGTTATGATTCTACTTATATAAAGTTCTATAAAATCCAAATTAAGGGCACCTGGGTGGCTCAGTGGGTTAAGCCGCTGCCTTCGGCTCAGGTCATGATCTCAGGATCCTGGGATCGAGTCCCGCATTGGGCTCTCCGCTCAGCAGGGAGCCTGCTTCCTCCTCTCTCTCTGCCTGCCTCTCTGCCTACTTGTGATCTCTCTCTGTCAAATAAATAAATGAAATCTTTTTTAAAAAATCCAAATTAAGGGGCGCCTGGGTGGCTCAGTGGGTTAAGCCGCTGCCTTCGGCTCGGGTCATGATCTCAGGGTCCTGGGATCGAGTCCCGCATCGGGCTCTCTGCTCAGTGGGGAGCCTGCTTCCTCCTCTCTCTCTCTGCTTGCCTCTCTGCCTACTTGTGATCTCTCTCTGTCAAATGAATAAATAAAATCTTTCAAAAAAAAATCCAAATTAATCTGTAGTTGACAGAAAGCAGATAGTGGTTGCATGGGGGATAGAGGACAAGAGGAATAGGAAAGGGATGATTACAAAAGGACACAAAGAAACTTGGAGATGATATGTTCTCCATCTTGATTTTGTTGATGGTTTCATGGATGCATACATATGTTGAAAATTATCAGAGTGTACATTTTATTTTTTTAAGAGTTTTTTTTTTTTTAAGTAATCTACACGGGGCTTGAACTTATACCCCCAAGATCTAGAGTCACATGCTACACTGAATGTGCCAGCCAGGCACCCACCCCCATAGTGTACACTTCAAATACGTACTGTTTTGGTTTTTTTTAAGATATTTATTTATTTATTTGAGAGAGAGGGCATGAGCCAATGGAGAGGCAGAGGGACAAGCAGACTCCACGCTGAGTGTGGAGCCTGACACAGTACTCAACGCAGGGCTCAATCCCAGGGCGCTAAGATCATGACCTGAGCCAAAGTTAGACACGTAACTGGTTGAGCCACCCAGGCACCCCTAAATATGTACTGTTTATTCTGTCAGTTATACCTCAATGGAGAAAAAACAAAAACAAAAACTGAATACCACCGGAAGAATATTTGAAATCTGGGTTTTACCAGAATATCCATATAAGCTA
Source organism: Mustela nivalis (assembly GCF_964662115.1). Taxonomy (NCBI): domain Eukaryota; kingdom Metazoa; phylum Chordata; class Mammalia; order Carnivora; family Mustelidae; genus Mustela; species Mustela nivalis. The sequence goes on from NC_139024.1 coordinate 26,453,496, forward strand.
ATTCCTCAGTCTTCACCAGCCTGTGGGTACAAATGGACTTAAATAAATGATCGATCAAATTTCACATTCCTGCCCCCACCTTCCCCCACCTCCGCTATCACAGGGCATCCAGCCTCTCTCGAACTTCCCAGGGCATGCCTCGCATCAGCTTGGGAAGCCCTCTTATATGCTCTGGAACTCTGGTCACCTGGTTAATGTGCTGCCTAAGAAAGGAAGCCGCCAGAAGTGATGCTTTCCTTTGTTGCCCACACCCAATATAATACTGGATCTGTTTAAAGTGCCATCTTTCTTTGTTTTCAGAGCTGCCAAATATGATGCCAGGTCACGCTGTACTGTGAGAAAACGTGGAGAATGCCCCCTTCCTTGCTTATATCCAGCTGTGTTCCCTTGGCATCTAGAGTGCCATATAAAGTATTCCTTGGGATTCTTTTTGTAACTTCTCTTTCTGGAGGGTTCCACTAGGAATTAATGGAGCTGAGCTAGAGGACAAGTATCCAAGGCATAATGTACTATTGGGGTGTGACTTGGATGACTGGGGGTGGGGTGGTGCTGAGCAGGGTGGGTTGTGCTGGTGTAGGAAATGACAGGGGAGAAAAGAAAAAAAGCAAGTTAAAAATCAGGTCAAGGGACACCTGAGTGGCTCAGTCAGTTAAGCATCTGCCTTCAGCTCAGGTCATGATCCCAAGGTCCTGGGATCAAGTCCCAAGTCGGGCTCCCTGCTCAACGAGGAGCCTGCTTCTCCCTCTGCGTGCTCTGCCTGCCACTCCCCCTTCTTGTGCTCTCCTTCTCTCTCTCTCTCTCTCTCTCTGATAAATAAAATCTTAAAAATTCAGGTCCAGACATGTCTAAATGTTTTTTTTTTTTTCTTAAGGGTTTAACTTTATTTATTTAAGTAATCTCTACACTCAATGTAGGGCTCGAGCTCATGACCCCAAGATCAAGAGCTGCATGCTTTTCCAACTGAGCCAGCCAGGTGCCCCTACATGTGGTTCTGACTCATTAAGTGCCTACTTCGTGCAGTCATGTGAGTAACCTTCAGTTATTCCTACAGTGGGAAAAACTGGCCTTATTTAAACTGTCTAATCTAATTCTTATTACAAAGATGAGATATCAAGGCAGCACATACAGAGATGGTCTTTGGTTGCCTAAGAAAATTAAAACAAGTGTTGACCCATATTGCCCAATAGCATAACTTTCTTTTTTTCTTTTCTTTTTTTGTTTTTTTAATATGGTCACTGATCTTTCTCATTCTATCACTGCATCTGGTATTTTTATTTTTGTGAAGATTGAGAAGGATGCATTTGAAAGGCAAGGAGTAGTGCAAAATAAAGAACGATGTCCTTTTCCTTCTTTAAGATAACTTTACCATTAACTGAGGCATAGATGCTAGCATGTGAAATCCATTTCATAAAGAGAAAAATGAGGCACTGCGGGGTTAAATGTCTTATTTCACAAAGCTCCCCTTTTTTAAAAGTTTTTTTTTTTTTTAATTTATTCGTCAGACAGAGAGCACACAAGGAGGGGGAGCCACAGGCAGAGGGAGAAGCAGGCCCCCTGCTGAGCAAAGAGCCAACACAGGAGACTCGATCCCAGGACCCCAGGATCATAGCTGAGGAAGGCAAACTCTCCACTGACTGAGCCACCCAGGTGTCCCTTCACAAAGACCCTAGAGGCAGAAATGAACTAAGGTCTGTGTCTTTTAACTCCTAGGTCAGAAATCCTCTGTGTTTGCTGCCTGTCACCTTATATTATCTACTAAAATTATAAAATTATAAATTCCTACCTGCTGATAATGTTATGGAGGACCATCTTAATGCTACATTTTGATACTTGTTCATGACTGCACTGCATGTAGTTGTTGGAAGTTTTCATGTGCAGAGCATTTCTACAATGGGCATTAAGAAAATTATGAAAGCCTTACAGAATTGGGGGGGGGGGTGTTCCTGGCTGGCTTGGTCGTTAAGCATCTGCCTTCAGCTCAGGTCATGATCCAAGTGTCCTTGGATTGAGCCCCCCTCATTGGGCTCCCACCTCGGTGGGAAGCAGGTTACTCCCTTCCCCCGCCCCCCAACTTGTGTTCCCTCTCTTGCTATCTTTTTCTCTTTCAAATAAATAAATAAAATCTTTTTTTTTTTTTTGTTAAAGCCTTACAGAATGGGAGGCTCTTTTGCCAAATTATAAACCTCTAGGAATGTAGTTTTGTTAGTGTGTTTTTATATCTCTTATAATTCTTCAGAACATGATTATATTTATATCTCTTAAAATTCTTGAAGAAGACTAGCAAATATATGAGCATTAAAAACTCTAAGTTTTTAAAACCACCCTTTAAGTTCCAAAACTGCAGAAGCAATTGGATGATTTAGTTCAGGCAGGGGGGTTGTAGGGCTTGGTTCTAATATTAGACAAATCAGTTCACTCATCTCTAGCTGACCTATTTGCTCATCCATCCAAGTCATTACCCTAATCTCTCTATAGCTTCCGTGTTCTGTAAGGTAATTAGCACATGAGAATCATTTGTAGCAGGCAGTGTCACCTTCTTGACAATTTCTTTTCATTTTACGTTTTTTTTTTTTTTTCACATGGGCTTGAACTCACAACCCTGAGGTCAGACCTCAGCTGAGATCAAGAGTTGGATGCTTAACTGACTGAGCCACCCAGGCGCCCCTCCTTGGCAGTAAATTTAATCTAAATACATACATGTATGAAAAACTTCCTCTTATAAGAGGAGCAGCTGATCAGTTAATGGAAATGGATGTGATGTACCTTGACCATGGCTGTCAAGCAAGTGTATGTAGAGCCCTCATCGCTCTAGATATGAGTACTGCTCTGTAAGATGAAAATGACATTGGAGGGGCGCCTGGGTGGCTCAGTCAGTTAAGCATCTACCTTCGGCTCTGGTCATGATCTCAGGGCCCTGGGATGGAGTCCTGTGTGGGGCTCCCTGCTCAATGCGGAGCCTATTTCTCCATCTCCCTCTGCCCTGCGACCCCCACTCCCACACCTCCACTCAAACTTGCTTGCTCACATTCTTTCCTGGACACTCTCTCTCTCTCTCTCTCAAATAAATAAAATCTTTAAAAAAAAAATAAAATGACACTGGAGACCTCTTTGCTGTAGGAGGGTGTATATCCTGTACCTTATGGGCACAGGAGGCAATTATTGACAAAACTAGTTAACTAGATGGCTGAGCAAGGACCGCTCCTACTCACTCAATTATACTTTATTAGTTCCCTTACATACCTTTTGCAGTTATGAAAGCTGTGTTCTGCAAAAGTAGGACCTGTGAATTAGGTAAAATATAGAAATGTGTTTTATACATATGTATTTATTACATATGCATATTTTATAAATTCATTATTACATAATGAATTACTATGTTACATCTGTTACATATTATATATGTAATACATACACACGTTACATATTACATATGTAAACATGCACATACATTGTCTCTATTTCCTAAATATATACACACATCACATACAGTTATTTTCTACATAATATGGAAAGAAAGTTTTCTTTCAAATTGTTGCGTAGGGGCACCTGGGTGGCTCAGTTGGTTAAACGTCTGGCTTCGGCTCATGTCCTGATCTCAGGGTCCTGGGATGGAGTTCCACATCGGGCTCCCTGCTCAGCAGGGGAGTGTGCTTCTCCTTCTCCCTCTGTCCCTCACCCCCATTCGTTCTCTCTCTCTCTCAAATAAATAAATAAATAAAATCTATAAAAACAAAACAAAGACAAATTGTTGCTGAAATAGCTGATATGCAGAAGAAAATCGCTGATATGAGGTAGTGAATATTCCACCTGAGTTTGTCAGAAGTGTTTCCTAGTTTACTCCTATGAACATCGTTGCTTATGTGGAATGGACAAACCATATCCTTTTCCAAGGGGCAGATTAGTTTTAGTTGTCCAAACCAAAACATAGATGGCATTCCTTTGAAAAAAAAAAAAAAATCACTTTTTTTTTTTTTTTGGAAAGTTATTTATGTTATTTATTTTCCATTGATGCACCTTCATCCTAGTCCCTTCTTTAGGTCAGGTAACTAATCTGCTCACCTTTTTCCTTGCAGAAGATAGTAAACTAGATCTTATGGGTCAAATCTAGTTTGAAGTCTGTTTAAACTAAGAATGTTTATATATACATATAATTTTTTTTTTGACACAGAGAGAGAGAGAGAGCACAAGTGGAAGAGTGGTAGGCCGAGGGAAAAGGAGAAGCAGACCCTCTGCAGAACAAGGAGCCCAATGCAGGACTTGATTTCAGGACCTTGGGATCATGACCTGAGCCAAAGGCAGATGCTTAACCAACTAAACTATACAGGTGCCTTGTTTTTAATATTTTTTTTAATTGTTAAGAAAGTTTATTTTTTAATTTTTATTTATTTTTTTAAGATTTTATTTATTTATTTGACAGAGAAAGACACAATGAGAGAGGGAACACAAGCAGGGAGAGTGGGAGATGGAGAAGTAGGCTTTCTGCCAAGCAGCAAGCCTGATATGGGGCTCGATCCCAGGATCCTGAGACCATGTCCTGAGCTGATGGCAGACACTTGACAACTGAGCCACTTAGGCGCCCCTATTAAGAAAGTTTAAAAAAGGGGTGCCTGGGTAGCTCAGTGGGTTAAGCCTCTGCCTTTGGCTCAGGTCATGATCCCAGGGTGCTTGGGATCGAGCCCCGCATCGGGCTCTCTGCTCAGCAGGGAGCCTGCTTCATCCTCTCTCTCTGCCTGCCTCTCTGCCTACTTGTGATCTTGCTGTCCAATAAATAAATAAAATCTTAAAAAAAAAAAGAAAGTTTAAAAAAGAAAAGATATTATGTGATCAAGAAGAATATGTGGCCCACAAAGGCCTAAAATATTTCCTATGTGGTCCTTTACAGAAAAAGTTTGCTGACCCCTATTCTAGAAGTTCACTCAAAGCCCCTAATCACAGTATCCACAGAAGAAAAACCATATGGTCCAAGTGTGGCCCTTGATCTTCCTAGATATTAGGCAAGACCTGAACATGCTTTAAGCAGAAATGTAGTTTTTTGTACATTTCTGAACAAAGAATAAGTCTCTTATCTAGGAAGTTATTCCATAACCAACAAAACATAAATTTGGAAAAAGTACATATGGAGCATTGAAGAAGTTTGAGAACATTCACATTGTCACATCGTATCAAATCTATTGCAAAGGCTGGTAAAGAGACTTACCTTAGTGCCAGGTGACGTTTGCACCCATGATAATGATGCAAGTGATGCAGCAAAATCAAGTAGATATATGGTCTTCCACTACTTCTGCTTGCGTATTTGCCACTCTCGAACTTCTCTTTACAATTTCTTCCCACTGAGCAGCATTGTCGGTCTCTGAGAAAGGGATCTCTGATGTTAAGATCTTACCCACTGTATTCTTATATATATTTAATTTATATATTTATATATATAATTTAATATATATATATATTAAAGATTTTATTTATTTATTTGACAGAGAGAGAGGTCACAAGTAGGCTGAGAGAGAGAAGGGGAAGCAGACTCCCTGCCAAGCAGAGAGCCCGATGCGGGCCTTGATCCCAGGACTCTGAGATCATGACCTGAGCTGAAAGCAGAGGCTTAACCCACTGAGCCACCCAGGCACTCTCCTTAGTATATTTAAAAAGAGAGTGTAAGGAGTCTCTTATTCTTAAGTAAGTGGCGCTTTTCTTCTTAAGAAAACTTTATAGGGGCGCCTGGGTGGCTCAGTGGTTTGGGCTGCTGTCTTCGGCTCGGGTCATGATCTCAAGGTCCTGGGATCGAGCCCCGCATCGGGCTCTCTGCTCCGCAGGAAGCCTGCTTCCCTCTCTCTCTCTCTCTCTCTACCTGCCTCTCTGCCTACTTGTGATCTCTGTTAAATAAATAAATAAAATCTTTAAAAAAAAAAAAAACTTTATATACTGTACTTAGTTGTCTATTTTTCTCAGTTGTGTTGGTACCCCTTCATCTGTTTGGATAAAATCAAAACAAAATTTCTCAATTTTTACACACATGTACACATACACACAAACACACATGTGGTTTTCTTCCTAAAGGAGGTCTATATAAAGTCATTGTTTGTCTAGAGAAATTGAAAAAAAAAGTGTTAAAATGAAACACCTAATACGAGGGTGGGGATAATGGTGTCAGTACTCCTCAGTTTCCCCTTCTGCAATGACCTCATTCTTCTTTCATTCTGTTTTCTTTATCTTCTCTGAGTTAGTGCTAAAGAATTGACAGTGAACTAAGGTACTGTTTCCAGATGTCAAGATCTTGAGGCTGCAGAAGATCTTGAGACTCCAGAAGACCTAGGCCACAGGTATAATAAGTAGCATCTGTTCAATCTTGTTTATACCTCTGACCAGTGAAAATCTGTTAGCTCTTATCTCTCCACACCAAGATTACTGCCTAAAACCATTGTCTCACTATTGGTGTGCACTGAATGCTTGTGGATTTGAATTCATTTGAATTGAATTGAATTCAGATCCAAAGGCAAGAACACCTCACTCTTGTATAGACCTTGTTGCCTGTTTCTATACTTGAAAGTGCTGTTTCTAGTCCTTATCTTTGAATGCTTTCCCTTTTCCATTATATTTGGCCTTAGCTTATACTCCAGTCCTTTTTTTACCTCAAATTTGACTTTCATTTCCCTGAGTGTGATTCCTGCATTTCTGTCTTCAGACTTTAAGGCCTTTACCATGCCTGGGCTCTCTTGATGCTAGACTGGCTTCTGCATTTGGTCTCTGAACCTTGTCTGTGCCTTAGCTCTAGCCACTCCGAATATACAGTAACAGATGCCTTCCTGGAGGAGCAAACTACCACAGGAATGATAAGGGAGGCGAGAACACCACTGTCCATGGTTCTGAATCACCATTGTACTGAAACACCATGTGATTACATTCCATTCAACTTGCTAACCAGCCTGATGCATGGTCTTGATCTCTGAGTTCTACTCTGCCTTGCATTGGAAAAGAACACTATTTTAACTTGCAAAGCACTCCAGGAGGACGCTATATGGAGTCACTGAAATAGTGAACTGGGCTTGCATCTGCCACCTGACTTGTTTTCATTTAACCAAAAGATGCTTAAAACCAAAGATCATGAAAGAAAATGTTAAATGTGGAAAAACTTTTAGGTCATTTCTTGAAATTATTTTCTTTTCTAATTCCCTCTATTTTACTCAACTCTTTGCCTATCAGTGCATACTGATAGCTTTAAATACACAATTATCATTGTAGTTCTTTGCACAGGATTTTTATATTTTTGAATTGTCACAGGGACAGAGAAAATCTTAGGGGATTTAGGTTTTAAATAAGTTTGCCCCAGTTACTTGTGGAACTCTGATAAATAACCATGTTATTAATGGAAGTTGATTCTAAAGGTTAATTAAAGTCATAGAGAATGGTGAATGGACCAAAATCTAGATATTTATGAAATCTCTTCTTCATCTTTAGATAAAGATGATTACAAAGAAAAAGAAGTTATATGAGTGGAGAAAGCAAAGTTTTCACTTAAGAAAACCTGTCTGGCCAAAAATTAATAATAATTGAAGCTGGGTTATAGATACTTGGGGGTTTCTTATATATATGTTATCTAGTTTTGTTTTTGGGAAACTCCATAATAAAAAGTTTTTAGGACACATGGGTGGCTCAGTCAGTTAAGTGTCTGCCTTCAGCTCAGATCATGATCCCAGAGTCCTGGGATCAAATCCTGAGTTGGGCTCCCTGCTCAGCAGGGAGTCTGCTTCTCCTTACCCCTCCCTACTTCTTGTGATCTCTCTCTCTTTCTGTCTCTCTCAAATAAATAAATAATTTTTAAAGTTTTAAAAATTGTTTTAAACAATTGGAAACAAAAGACTTATGAATAAAATTATACTGTATCTGTATAATAAAATACTAGAAACATTAAATTGTTTCTAGACTGTGTTATATAAACATGCTCATAATGTAATTGTTTCATAGTATCAGAGCTATTAAGGGCATAGGAAATTTTATCTTGCCTGAGTCAAATTCTGCTCTACCAAGTCACAAGATTTTTGTTGTTATTTTAACTGGCAAAGTTAATAATACAACTTGGGATATTTTTGGCAAAACTTTAAAAAATACAGAGACATATAAAGTGTAAATTGCTGTGTGACCTTAATTTTTCTTCTCTCAATGTGATGTCTCTCCTCAAAAGTGATGCCATTATGAGGTTTATGGGTATTATCCTTGTGACTTTTAAAAAATGAATTAATGTTGATGTATGAAAGTATGAATATGTAATTATATTATGTACATATATGTTATGTTATACAATGTTTTTCTGCCAACTGATTTTTTTTTAAAGATTTTTTACTTATTTGTCAGAGACAGAGGGAGAGAGAGTGAGCGAGCACAGGCAGACCGAGAGGCAGGCAGAGGCAGAGGGAGAAGCAGGCTCCCTGCCAAGCAAGGAGCCTGATGTGGGACTCGATCCCAGGACCCTGGGATCATGACCTGAGCCGAAGGCAGCTTCTTAACCAACTGAGCCACCCAGGCGTCCCCCCAACTGATTTTTTTAAAAAGATTTTTATTTATTTATTTGACGGAGGGAGAGAGATCACAGGTAGGCAGAGAGGCAGGCAGAGAAGGGGGGGAAGCAGGCTCCCTGCTGAACAAAGAGCCCGATGCAGGGCTCGATTCCAGGACCCTGAGATCATGACCTGAGCTGAAGGCAGAGGTTTAACCCACTGAGCCACCCAGGTGCCCCCTGCCAATTGATTTTTAAATTTAACTGCATATGAGACCTAGTAATAGTCATTAAGTAAGTATTTACTTCTCTATTTAAAATTTCTGTTATATCTGTTAAATAACAAAATTCAGTCAAGTAAATTTGAAGATTTAAGGCAAATCTAATTTGCTTTATTTTACTTTTTTTTTAAGATTTTAATTATTTTTTTGACAGACAGAGATCACAAGTAGGCAGAGAGGCAGGCAGAGAGAGTGGGGGGGAGCAGGCTCCCTGCTGAGTAGAGAACCTGATGCAGGGCTCAATCCCAGGACCCTGGGATCATGACCTGGGCCAAAGGCAGAGGCTTAACCCACTGAGCCACCCAGGTGCCACCTCTAATTTGCTTTATTAAGTGAATTTATGAATCAGGCAACACCCCATCTAGGAAGTAGAGAGGTGCTACAAGGAGTTGTACAAAATGGAAGGTTTGTATAGAAGGAGAATAGAGGCAAGAAAGTTATTAGCAAAAGAAAAGCATTGTCCCAGGTTAGGCCACTTTTAGGAGGGAAAGCAAAGTGTCTAATTGTCTTATACAGATTACTTCATCTTTTTCTGGGAAGTTATGAGGACCCAGGTGGCAGATTCATGGATGCAAGTTGAAAAATTCCAGATTGGCCAGTTAAGAGTACATTTCTGGAGGAAGTTGAAATTGCAATTAGATTATATGTTAAGCATTTGTTTGGGAACTTTGTCTAAGTGACACCATATTAAGTCTGTGTTTTTTTGCGGGGGGTTGTTTAAACACATAAGGACTATATGTTTTAGGACTATATCTGTTGTCTCATTCTAATGAGAAGCTTCTGAGTCTTCCTGGTATAGCGAACAAAGGATAAAATGCCAAAGATAAAAGAAAATATGTACAGCCTATTATAACTACAGTCCATGTAGATATGATAATCTGTTAACCTGAGGTTATAAAACCCCTGAGACACTAGCGATTTGGAAATACTTCTTTAATTTTCCAGGAGCTATGGTACTGAGGTATAATTAGACTTCCAGTCATGGTGGATTCTGCTCTGATCCTATCATTATAGCCTCACACAAAAAATCTAACAACTTTACTCTGGGTCATCTAAATGCTCATGGCTGCCTGTCAGTTGCTTTCTGTTACTTTTATTTTACTTATTTTATTTATTTATATACTTATTTATTTATCTATTAAGGTAATCTCTACACCCAATGTGGGACTCACATTCAGAACCCCAAGATCAAGAGCCCCATTCTCTACCAACTGAGCTGGCCAGGCACCACTCTGTTACTTTTACTGAACAACTACTACAATTACAGCATCTAAGCACTGGAGAGAATCAGTGATCTGATTTGCTTAATAAGAGTGATGGAACAAAGCCACACTATTTACTGACATGTCGATACTTTCAAACTTTACCTGCTTCCTTAAAACCCAGATTTTTTTCTTTGCATCAGCTTATTTCCCCTTTATTGAGATGTAATTGACACATAACATTGTGTAACTTTACAGGTGTTGATTTGAGGTATTTCTAAATTACAAAATGATTACCACCATAGTATTAGCTACCACTTCCATTCCATCACATAGTTAACCATTTCTCTTTTGCGATGAGAATATTTAAGATCTACTCTCTCACCAGTGTTCAAGTATAAGATATAGTATTAGATCCACAAAGTTGTTAGTCTTATAACTGGAAGTTTGTACCCTTTGACAGGTGTCTTTTCAGTTTCCCCACACCCCAATGTAATGTCTCTTCCAATCAGATGAGGACCCCCAAAATGTAGGGTGACCCTATCATGTGGAAGCTGGAGGCACGGGCAATGAAAGGATTCATGGAGGCAGAACAAAGGAGATAGTTTATTAAATACATTTTAAGGGAGCTGTGGGCAGGATGTCAAGGGAGAGACTGTCACAAGGCAGTAGGTAGGGGTTGTTTTTAAGCGGGAAGGTAAGGTGGTAGGTATGGAGATGAGTGGAATTTTCCCTTATTTGGAAACTGCCTGGTTTCCATTGGTTAGTTAGGATCTATGGGTATTTTGAGGTGGGCTGCCTGATGGGCCTGGCTGTATTCAGCCAGGGGGCCCACTGTTGGCTTTTTCTACTCTCCATTCTCAAGCCTGTTGCCTAAAAGAGGCATCTACATCCAAATTGGTAACCATCACTCTAGTCTCTGTCTCTCTGACTTTGTCTTTTTTAGATTACACTTAAGTGTTCTACAGTACTTGCCTTTTTTGAAAACCCAGATTTTGCCTTAACATAAGCACCATCATTTCAAACATTTCTAAGGCACGTCAGTTGACTATGTTATAAGATAATGACTTTTATGTTGGAAAGAATTTCTATGTATACGAAATTAATACAATTTAGGCAACTTTTCCTGAGATGCTATATAGCCTCTTATTCGTAAGAGTTGCTTCTGGCGGGGGGGGGGGGGGTTGCGGGTGTCTGGGTGGCTCAGTGGGTTAAAGCCTCTGTCTTCGGCTCTGGTCATGATCCCAGAGTCCTGGGATCAAGCCCCACATTGGGCTCTCTGCTCAGCGGGGAGCCTGCTTCCCTTCCTCTATCTCTGCCTGCCTCTCTGCCTATTTGTGATCTCTGTCAAATAAATAAATAAAATCTTAAAAAAAAAAAAAGCAATATACCTTTTAGAAGAGAAGTTGTAGTAGAGTAGAATGAGTAATGTATTAAGAATTCTATTTTGGGGAAGGTTTGCCTGGCTGTCTCAGTCTGAAGAGCAGTTGACTCTTGTTCTTAGAGTCATGTGTTCTAGCCCCAAGGTGGGCATAGAGATTACTAAAAAAATAATAATAATAAAATTAGAAAAACAGAATTGGGGTATCTGGGTGGCTCAGTTGTTTAAGCCTCTGACTATTGATTTCCACTCAGGTCATGATCTCAGGGTTGTGAGAAAAAGCTCCACACTGGGTATGGAGCCTGCTTAAGATTCTCTCTCTCCCTCCCCCACTGCCTCCCCCTTCTGCCCCCCCACAACTCTCTAAAAACAACAGCAGTAACAAAGAATTCTATTTGGGGGCATCTGGTTGGCACAGTTGGTAGAACATGAGACTCTTGATCTCAGGGTCATGAGTTCAAGGCTCATGTTGGGGTTAGAGATTATTAAAAAAAAAATCTGTTTTTAGCTTTGCTATAACTAGCTGTATAGCTTTGGACAACTCATCTAATCCACTTAGATCTCAGTTTCATCTGCCCAATGGAAATTCTTTTCTGCTTCCAGTGATAATTTTTGTTCCATCACCAAATATTTATTGAATATTTAAGACAGTGAGGATATAAAGAGAGCAAGAATTTACCTCAAAGAAATCACTAGTAAGGGAGACAGTCAGTAAAGTAACCTATCACATAGTGATTAAGCTGATATATGTATATAGAATAAGCTATGTGATCAGAGAGGGTGGGCCCCTAACTCATCTAGGGGAGGCATGAGCTGAGTTGAAGAAAAATAGTCCTTAAGCAAGTAAATGAGATTGGAAGGACATTCCAGGGAGAAACAATAGTATATGCATAGATATGATGTATGAAAACAAGTATTTTGTCATGATTGAAGTGAAGGATGCATATAGCAGAATGTTGAAAGAAGATGAAGCTGAAGATGGGGCCTCAAAAGGGCCTTGCGAGCCATACCAATAGTCTGAGCTTTATTCTGAATGTGATGAAGGCCACTTGACAGACTTTAACTAGGGGACTGATATGATTGAATATTAGAAAGACATTTGTGTAATAACAACATGAAAGACTGAACTGGAGTAAAGGCCTGGCTCAGGGTGTCCAAGTAGGACACTATAGCAAATATCCAAGGAGGATATTGCAGAGGAAATGATGAAAGTTCAATTGCGGCCATGGTAATGGGGATAGAGGGAAAAGGCAGATAAAAGAAATGCTTGGTTGGGGGCAGGGAGATGGTGAAGATGGTCAAAAAGTACAAACTTCCTTTACTCGAAAAAAACTTCAAGGTTATAATGTATAGCAGGGTGACTATAGTAAACAATACTGTGTTATATAGTTTAAAGTTGCTAAGACAGTAGATCTTTAAATGTTTTCATCAGAAGAAAAACATTGTAACTATGTAAGATGATGGTTGTTAACTAAACCTATTTTAGCAATCGTTTTGCAATATGCATGTCTATCACATCATTATGTTGTACACTTTGTACTAGTGCATGCAATACATCGTTTTTTTTTTTTTTTTTTTTTTTAATTAACCTAGAGGGAAAGAAGAAAGGCTTAAGGGGTGGGTGTCAGGGAGATGCAATGAGACCTACTGGTATAGAGGTGAACAACTCAAAGATGCTGCCATGATTTCTGGCTTATCCGTTTGGATGCATATAGATAAAGACTGAGATAAGAAACACAGCTAAATAGCCAAATAGTGGGCATTTCTTGTGTTTGTGGCTTCCCAGCATCAGAACTCCCTTCTTTGCGGGAGGTAATTCCCCATAATAAAGCCTCAGCTATAGTCAGAGCTCACTTTCCAACATAGAAGCAAAAATGACATACTCTCTTAGCCTTCTCTGCAGCTTGGGCAGGACCACATATCCTAGGCTCACCCAATGAGATGCTCCAGCCCCAGAGTTTAAACTGGAAACCTCTGATATTAAGGATTGATTCTCTAATCCTTTCTTATGGGTGTAGTGGCTGTAGCCAAAAATTCTGCTGTGGCAGCCAGTATTTGCTCGCAACTGCTAACAGCTGAGAGTAGTTATATGGCCATGGTACCTGGCATTCATCAGCAGTCATGTCAGACTTGTTCTGTGGAATGACCCTGGTTGCAACTCTGGTTGCTGTTCAGAACTCTTTGCCTGGTTTTCAAGCCTGGCTGTATGCCTCCTAATGACTCTTCAGCATAAATCAGTGAGAGTAAGATTCTGAGGCTTGCAATTAAGGTCTTTGCTGGATACTAACAAATTTGGAGGTAAGATGGTGGGGGGTGCAGAGAAAATATTTTTAGGTTTCTGCACAGCCAAGACTTGCAGAACAAATGTTACTGAAACATGGTTCCGGCAAGCACTGAAAGGTAACTTGACTAATTAGATAATGAGAGACTTCCAGAGAGATTTGCCTCACAGAGGCATGTTTTTTTTTTTTTAAGATTTTATTTATTTATTTGACAGAGAGAGAGATCACAAGTAGGCAGAGAGGCAGGCAGAGAGAGAGAGAGGGAAGCAGGCTCCCCGCTGATCAGAGAGCCCGATGCGGGACTCTATCCCAGGACCCTGAGACCATGACCTGAGCCGAAGGCAGCGGCTTAACCCACTGAGCCACCCAGGCACTCCCAGAGGCATGTTTTTATAGTTGTGTGTTTATGGGGGTGTGAAAGCCAGAACCAGAGCCAGAACCAGAGGACCAGAGTTGAGGACAATGATCTTATCTTTCTCTTGAGAGATTATTTATAAGAGAATCCAGGATCATCTCCATCCCATCTCCAAGGATACTTCGGATAGGAAAAGAGACAGCTGCCTCTCTCTTTTATATAAATGTCCAGATTCTTTGTGTGTGTGTGGATTACTCTTCTATAATATAAGCCCCGTATTTGTAGAGCTATATCTGGCTTTTGTTGTATCATTGCAGGGGAAAGAATTGAGACATGGAACACTATAGGGGGTTATTTACTTTTAAGTGAGTAATAATAATCTGTGTCTATTCTAGGAACCTAGTGTATGTGCATTCAGGATAATATTAGTAAACACACAGAGAGAGGAAGAAATAGTCAATATGTTCATGTATCTTGGGCACAAATGAAGTAGCAGTTTTCAGGATATCATTGAGGAAGGACAGGGGAGTATGAATTTAAAGTGGTGGCAACAGATAAGAAATTGGATCAAATTTGCATTAAGGAAAAAGTTGTGCTGGGGCGCCTGGGTGGCTCAGTGGTTTAAGCCTCTGCCTTCAGCTCAGGTCATGATCTCAGGGTCCTGGGATCAAGCCCCACATTGGGCTCTCTGCTTAGGGGGGAGCCTGCTTCCCCTTCTCTCTCTCTGCCTGCCTCTCTGCCTACTTGTGATCTCTCTCTATCAAATAAATAAATAAAAATCTTAAAAAAAAAAAGTTGTGCTGATCAAGAACTGGTGTTTGGGGAAAAATAGGAGCAAAGGACTAAGGGCTCAACATCTAGAAAATGGTACAGCCTCAGGGTCAGGGTCAGGAAATTAGAATAGGAGTGCTTTTCCCCTTGAAACTCATTCTTGCCAACAACTATTGTGCTCCTACACAATATTGCGCCAAGTATTGTATAGGTTCTGAAGCTGAGGCTATAGCAAAGAACAAAAATAAACAAATCTCCTACCCTCGAGGAGCATACATTCCAATGGGGGAGGGAGTTAAATAAACAACTATAGGGGTCAGGTGGAGATAAATATACTGAGAAAAAATGAAACAGGATAAAGGATCTAGAAAATGGTATGAGGGGTTGCATGGGTATTGTTAAAAGATAAACTGATGTGTGTTATAATTTTAAGCTTTATTTGAGCAAAAATCTATTCAAATTGGGCAGCATCCAACTGGAGGTGACCAGTAGTGCTCCACTAACAGGAATTAGGGACAAGACTTTTATAGAGAAGATGTAGAAGCAAAGCAAGGAAATTTGATTGGCTATAGCTTAAATGGTTACCAAATTTGGGACAGCCTAGTTGGCTGTTGATGATTGGTTGTCCTTAAGTTTTGATTTCTTAAGGTTAAGTTTTGATTTCTTAACCTTGAGACATTTACAGCCTTAGTATGTGATTTTCTTCCACAGGCTGCTAAGGCATAAGAACCACCTCAGTCTAATGGCCTTCTTGTTTAATTAATTTAACACTTAATTTTATATAAGATGGTGGTCCTAGAAACAGAAAGTAGAAGAGTGTTGCCAGGGGCCAGAGATAAGGGGGATGGGGAATTACCGTTTAATGGGTACTGAGTTTCAGTTTTGTAAGATGAAAAATGTTCTGGAAATGGATGGTGGTGATGGTTGCACAACAAGGTGGATATACTTAATTGCACTGAACCATTCACTTAAATATGGTTAGGGTGGTAAATTTTGTTACATAAATGTTACCATAATCATTAAAAACTACCTTTACATATCTACAGGATTAATTCCAAGTTGAATTGCTAGGTCAAAGACATGTGCATTTAAATTTGGCTAGCTATTGCCACACTGTCCTTTAAATGACTTATATGAACACCATCTTCAGCAATATATAGGACAGATGTTCTAGTTTCCATTAAACCCATTCCAGTCAGGTTTCCCACTAATCACTCCAGGGAAACTACACTTACCGAGAACACAAACAACTTCTCTGCTGCCTCATTCAGTGGTCAATTTTCAGACTTTTTTCTCTCTCAGGTTCACTTGAAATACTTTCTTCATTTTGACTTCTAGTCTACCAACTCTCACTGCTGCTTCTTAGACTGCTTTGTTAGATCTATCTATACCTTCCTATCTGTACATGTTGTGTAGTTTATTACCTTAAATTTCTCTATCTACAGTCATTTCCTTTAGGGTCTCATTCAGTTCTGTGGTTTTGATACTACAATGCTGATGAGATAGGTAATATAAATATGGTAAAAAATGGAATGTATCTAGTATTGACCTCTTTCCTCAAGTCAGACTCATTTTCTTTCTTTATTTCTTTCTTTTTTTTAAATTTATTTGACAGAGAGAGATCACAGGTAGGCAGAGAGGCAGGCATAGAGAGAGGGGTAAGCAGGCTCCCTGCTGAGAAGAGAGCCTGATGCAGGGCTTGATCCCAGGACCCTGAGATTATGACCTGAGCTGAAGGCAGAGGCTTTAACCCACTAAGCCACCCACATGCCCCATGTCAGACTCATCTATTTAGCCTTCTACTTGACATTTCCTCTTAGATGTCTAATAACCATCTCAAACATAAATGACTCTTGATTCTTCTCCACCACAACTAGCTCCTTCTCTAGTGTCCTCCATATCAATAAATAGCAGTTTCAGTCACCCAGTAACTTGGGCCAAAGTCCTTGGACTCAAATATTAGACTCTGAACTTTGTTCTTTGTCTTAAACCTCTCATTCTATGCACCAGCAAAATCTCAAAAAAACATATATCTCACCACTTTCAACAAAATACTCTTGATTCAAGCCACCACTGTTCCTCTGCTGAGTTGTTACAACAGTCTCCTAACTGACCTCCTAGCCTGTGGTCTTGCATTCTACACTTTGTTCTCTACTCAGTAGCTAGGCAAATATTTTAAAAATATACATGAGATTTTACCACTTCATTTGTTCAAAGCATTTGGTTCATCAGACTATGTCTACCTACCCCAATATCTCTTTGACCTTATTTCCTACACTTTCTCCTAAACCCACTATATTCTAGTTAAACTGGGCTTTGTGCTATTCCTCAAACATCCCAAGCTCTTTTCCACTTAATGACTTTTTTACTTGTTCCTTCTGCCTTTTCCCCACAAAACTTTTATAGAGCCAATATCATACTATTTATTTTTATTTTCATATTTTAAGTTTCTTCTACTATAGTACTATAGTGTAAATCCAAAAGGATAGGACTATAATCTGTCTCGTTTATTGCTATATCCCCACTACCTTGAGCAGCACCCGAAATGGAACTGATACACAATAAAAATGTGTTCAGTGAATTAAAATGTGTATCTTAATCTGTTTTCTGCCATGTATCTGACTTCTCTCCTATATCCACCACAAGTTCTCACTTGTTATTTTTTTTTATAGATTAGGACAACACTTGTATTTATCACGATTTCTTTTAGTGTGAAACACAAGGCTCTGTACGCTGTTCATCTGTTGAACACATGATGAAATAGGGATTTGGAGAAATAAGGAGGTGTCAAAAGGACGAAAGGCTATATCTTTTAGCCTTACAGTCTGATGATATCTTCCAAAAGTGTTTGAAGTTATAATCAACCCAATTATAAAAAGCTATTCAGAATAGACTAGCTACAGCATGGAGGTTCCTCAAAATGTTGAAAATAGAACTGCCCTATGACCCAGCAATTGCACTACTGGGTATTTACCCTAAAGATACAAACGTAGTGATCCGAAGGGGCACGTACACCCCGAATGTTTATAACAGCAATGTCCACAATAGCCAAACTATGGAAAGAACCTAGATGTCCATCAACAGATGAATGGATCAAGAAGATGTGGTATATATACACAATGGAATACTATGCAGCCATCAAAAGATATGAAATCTTGCCATTTGCGATGACATGGATGGAACTAGAGGGTATTATGTTTAGCGAAATAAGTCAAGCGGAGAAAGACAACTATCATATGATCTCCCTGATATGAGGAAGTGGTGATGCAACATGGGGGCTTAAGTGGGTAAGAGAAGAATAAATGAAACAAGATGGGATTGGGAGAGAGACAAACCATAAGTGACTCTTAATCTCACAAAACAAACTGAGGGCTGCGGGGGGTGGGGGAGGTTGGGAGAAGGGGGGGTGGGGTTATGGACGTTGGGGAGGGTATGTGCTATGGTGAGTGCTGTGAAGTGTGTAAACCTGGCAATTCACAGACCTGTACCCCTGGGGATAAAAATATATGTTTATTAAAAATAAAAAATTATTAAAAAAAAAGAATAGACTAGCTACTATACTATTGCTACTATACTAACTATAGTATTATAGTATATAGTAGCTATAGTATTATATAGTATAGTAGCTATTTTAATAGCTATAACAGAATAGTGCCTGCCCAGTGGCACTTATCTGAGTATCACTGTAAGTAGCACATGGCCATGTAGGTCCCTCAGTGAGAATCAGACCTAGTTCCACATTCAATGCTCTTGGGAACAACTCCTTCCCAAAATGAGGGAGTCGGGACCATGTAATCCTCTAACAGGAAGCTCTTCCAAGTATCACTGCGTCTGAACATAGGAATACAGATGATCTCCCGCTCCCCCCTCCCCACCACTATTTCTCAGGTACCTGATCTAGAGTACCCACTTCCCCCTTTACCTGCCTTCTGCCCCCATCCTACCAAATCTTTCTCGGTAATGACCCAGGAACTATAACTGGATCTAGTGTATTGAAATTCTGAAAGACTAAAGATTCTTCATAGATTTTTTTAGGAATATGAAAAAAAATCATCTGTCTCCAATTGATATAGTGATCAGCTAAGAAAGTACCATTAAGCATCAAAGATTTGCTACATTCTATTTCTACAGGTATCCACATTTTAGGCAATTATGAAGAAAAGATAGATCCAATTATCTTCATTGTTTTTCTGCCAGGATTTCCATATGAAGCCATGCCCTGCCTTTGTGAATGCTATAGGCATACTAAGTTATAGATATAATTTGAAGAACCAGTGCCTAAGATGTTGAAATGTAGGGGTAAAGGGACACCTGGATGGCTCAGTCGTTAAGTGTCTACCTTCAGCTTAGATCATGATCCTAGGGTCCTGGGACTGAGCCCTGCATCATGCTCCCTGTTTGGCAGGAAGCCTGCTTCTCCTGCTCCCACTCCCCCTGCTTGTGTTCCCTCTCTTGCTCTCTCTCTCTCTCTCTGTCAAATGAATAAAAATCTTTTAAAAAAAGAAAAGAAATGTAGGGGTTAAACTGTAATTATGAGATTAGGTAGGAAGCAGGTTGGGACACAGAAGTCAGTGGTGAATTAGGTAGAGCTGAGGTTAGATAAGGACTTTGGAGCTGTGATATGTGTCCAGGTAAAATAAAGCTATAAAATCAAGTTTGTTCTTCCCTTAATAACATGAAATCTATCACCTCCAGGGCTCAGAGTGGAAAGGCAGATCGAGTATTCTTGACCCTGTCCCAAATGGCCAGTTGGTCAAGAGAATGATGACAGGGCACAGTCTTCCACAGTGGCTATTGTGAAGAAGAGATCTGTTAGATCAGTTTAGTGTATCTGTTTTCCTAAAGGCAACAAGTGCTAAGATACTAAATGAATCGAGAATTCCTGGGGGCATGATAATGCCAAAAATGAAGAAGCATTCAAGAGATAAATGCAAGGCTAGAAGTACAAAAACAAAACAAAACAAAACATTTACAGAATAGATGGAGAATAGATGTCAAGGATGTGCCAAAAAATGTCCTTAGACACTGACTTTAGAGTTGAATAAATAAATCCACATCCTCTGTCTTGGCCAAATTATCTTGCATCTCTCTGCTCCTATTTTTGGGGGAACTATATCTTCCATGCATATGGTTCCTAAGAGAGTAGCCTATTAAAATAGCTTCACCCTGCACTCCGGTCCAAGACTGGGCCATCAAGGAAAGCTTTAAAATGTGAAACTATGTTTCCTACTATGAAATACAGAACGAAGTGAGTGAAATAAGACAGATACTGTAATAATTCCTATCTTGCAAATCATGAAAACGAAGTCTTCCCAGGGTTAGAGAGGTTTTTTCCAAGATACACAGTTAGTAGGGATTGGCCCATGAATTCTTATCCCAGCTTGTTTCCTCTCTAGGACAAATCCTCGTTGCAATAAGTGCTCAATAAATGCAGACAATTACTAAAAGAAGACTGAAAAGGTGGTTTGAAAACAGATTGTGTCAGGTTTGCATAGCATGCTTAGGAGTTTAGACTTTAAATTATGGAGAATGGGGGAGACTGCATAGATTCTGGGGCAGAAAGCGAAATGTTTCAAGTTGTTCTCTAGAAAGATAAACCTGACAGAGACCAGAGAGAGTTCTAATGATACTTCCTCCCTTGGGTGTCCATAAGCCATCCTATTGTATTAATAAATTCCTTATTTAACATAAGCTGTCTGAAGTCATATTTCTGTCACTTGCAATTGAACAAGTCCTGATTAAGAAATCTCAACTTGCAGATGAAGATACTGGAACCCGGACAGTTTGAAGGAATCACCATGTTCTGGTGTCCGTGTCAGCACTAGAATGCCCACATCTCCAACCCCAGTCCTAAACCACTCTACTCTGGTGGCAAATTCAACCACTTACTTTTTCATGCCACGATGTGGCTTGAAGAAAAAGGGAACAAATCCAATTCTTATTCATGGTGATTTAAGGTGATTTTATGTAAATTAAACACAACTGACATGTGGATGTGGAAAACCAGTACTCAGATCACAGATGCACTTATTAAATGTGTTTTTAGAGCATCCTGTACTCAGACTCAGCCTTGAAAAGGCTCTTCAGAGTCTGCAATCTAATGATTTAGAGCTAGAGATACAGCATGTGCACATGAATAGTAAGAAACATGGTAACATGTGTTTGTCAATAAGTCCACTGCACCAAGTGGAATGGAGCCAGAACTGAACATACCTAATACTAACTTAGAATGCCGGAGACCTAGCTTTATGAGAAATGGATGACTGGAATTTAAAATAATTGTCACCTTTCATGAAAATCGGTTTAAAAGTTTTTAACAACTTTTTTTAAAAAAGATTTTATTTTTAAGTAATCTCTACACCCAATGTGGAGCTTAAATTTACAACCTGGAGATCAAGAGTTGCACCCATTACCGTCTGTGCCCTACAGGTGCCCTACTTTTAACTTCTGAACAAGCTTTGCTCCCTCAGAAAGACTTACTCCTGATTCCTACTCACTTTGAAGTCATCTTTAACTCTTCCCCATCTAGTCTGCTGCCCCTCTACATTCTAGATTCTGCCTCCTGTCAAGCCTCTGTATCCACATCCATCTTTTTTCCTTACCTAATAGTGTTTTATTTCCACTCACCTGTGTAATTAGGGCCTGTTAACTCAGTCACTTGTTGCCACTCTCTTCAAATACTAATTACGTTGCTCCTCACTTGCCGAACTGGCCTCAAGCTCATACACACAGCATCAAGGCTAACTAAACTCTAACACAGGTTAGCCTTCATTCTCCAACTGCCCGTAAGCTTCAGCTAAATCAGCTATTAATGCTCAACAATTATCAGCTGTTATTATTTGTTAATCAGATTGTCCTGCTTGTTTTTATTCCCCATATGTTAATGTGACCTCCTTTGGGGCATGAAAATTTCCTTGATTCCATTCCCTCCCTGCTGTGAAGTGATCATTGCCTCCTCACATCTCCAGGGTTTTTGGCACAACTTGAAGTACTCTCCACAGTTTGTCATGTATTACCAATGTATTTGTACCTGTCAGAACTTTGTTGAAGTTGAACTCCTTGCATAAAATAAAAAAAGGTTTATTCTTTATTGCATGTCCACCTTCATCTTGCTTTGTTTGCATCGAATTTGTGACTAAGTTGCTGATGATGACACGAACTCACCAACATCTTTTATCTAACCCAAACTGCATGTTTAAAAAAGGCAGAATTTTACTGAAATGGGAAAAAACAATATGTATAAAATTATATAAATATACTCAAATTCAATGATACTAGTTTTCTTGACACTATTATTTTTTGGTAGGAAACATGATCTTTCACACTCTCAAGTGATCATTAAGGCCATTAAACTTACTACAAAATTCATAAAATTCTTTCATAGGACTAATTACTGATTTCATTTATTTATGAAATTCAGAGACTTCTACAAATGCTTTGAAATTTTAAAATTCTCAGAATGAGTCTCACTTTGGAGGTTGCTTAATCTCTATTTACGTTATAATGTCCCACTTTGGAAGACATAAGACTGCTTTTAATATTAGCATAAACCACGACATTTTTGCTTTTAATATTAGCATAAACCATGAAATTTTACAACAGTTATATGAAGGTTTTAAACATCAAAATTATTTTTGCCATAGCCAAGAGCTTCTACTTTACACAGCCACAATTTATTTATGGGCTTTGTGGAAATCCCATGATTTACATCTCTCCCAAGAGTGAATACATTTCTTTAGGGGCGCCTGGGTGGCTCAGTGGGTTAAAGCCTCTGCCTTTGGCTCAGGTCATGATCCCAGGGTTCTGGAATCAAGCCCCACATCAGGCTCTCTGCTCCGGAGGAAGCCTGCTTCCTCCTCCCTCTTCCTACCTCTCTGCCTACTTGTGATCTCTGTCTGTCAAATAAATAAATAAAATCTTAAAAAAAAAAAAGAATGAATACATTTTTTAATCTTAAATTTCATGTAGGCTTGTAATAATCTACTCCTGAGAAAGTTCTAGTGTTTTGCAATTTGTATCCAGGAGGAATTGCTATTGTTGGCATGTACTTAACATGTTTGATATGTGGAGAAGAGAATTGGTATCTATAGTGCTTTGAATTAATAGAATTAGGTATAGATTTTTAATATATATGTCCTCAATATTTGTAGTGTGTTATTTCAGAACTAAAAAAATTTTTTTTACTACATAGATTTTTACAGGACTAATTCTTTCCCACATATTAAGCATGAATGTTGTCTGGAAAGGAGAACATCTTCTACCCTATTCCTTTATTATTTCATTTTAGTCTTAGAGAAGAAGCCTCCTACTTTATTAATGAATACTAACTTTGTATGTCATAAAAGTATTAAACTGTGTTTCTTTCTCAGGGGTGACATATTTTCTGGAAATTCTATAGCCCAAATATCTCCAATTTATTAGGTCATTTTTATTTCTTGATTAAAAAAAAAAAAAAAAACATTTCTTTTAAGCAAACTCTATGCCCAAAATGGGGCTTGAACTCACCATCTGAGATCAGAAATTTTATGTTCTACTGCCAGAGCCAGGCAGGCATCCCTATTGGGTTGTCTTTTAAATGGTAGAAGTTTTTCAAATAGAAAAAAAAATTTAAAGCTTTTATTTATTTATTTGTGAAAGAGAGAAAGAGAGCATGGACGGCGTGGAGGGGCAGAGGGAGAGGAAGAAGCAGACTCCCTGCTGAGCTAGGAGCCCGACATGGGGCTTGATCCAGGACCTGGATATCATGATCTGAGCTGAGGCAGACATTTAACCATCTGAGCCACCCAGGGGCCCTGAAAAATATTATTTAAGATATATGGTACAGTGCTTGGATCATGGGACGTACTCAATACATACCTCTGAATGAATAAATGAATATATTTATTTTTAGTTTAAAAAAAAATTTTCAAGAGACTATTTATTTGAGAGAGACAGAGAGAGAGCAGGAGCAGAAGGAGGGACAGAGGCAGAGGGAGAGGGACAAGCAGACCCACTGTTGCATGCAGAGCCCGGGGCTCAGTTCAAAGACCCTGAGAGATCAGGACCTGAGCTAAAGGCAGACACTTAACTGACTGAGCCACCCAGACACCCCTGAATATATTTACTTTTACATCTTTGTCTTTACTTCGGGTAATTTCTTGAGCTATATTCCCAGAGGTGAAATGAATGGATTAAAATGTGCCCAACCTTTTTTTTTAAATTGACTTAAAACAACATTTATTATCTCAGTTTCTCTAGGCTAGGAGTCAGGGTGGAACTTAAATGAGTCCTCTGCTTCAGTGTCTTTCACAAACCTGCAAAGTATCAACCAGGGCAGTGGTCAACAGAAAGCTTGACTGGAGAAGCATCTGCTCTTGAGCTCACTCAAGGGGTTGTTGGCAGGATTTTCCATTCCTTGCTGGCCTGAGGCTGGCCTCAGTTCCTTACCACACTGACCTCTTCATAGGGCTAAAACTATGCACAACCATTTTTATGTGGTTTTTAATAGATGGACAATCAGATGTATTCATAAATGATGAAACATTCTCCCCAAAAGATCCTATTAATGAATCACAGAGAATCTAGGAGAAGTTTTAAGTGGCAATTCTAAGTAAGTTTTTCTTCAACCGCCTCGTGTTTTTGCACTTCTTTTAGCTTAAATCTCTATAAAGGCAAGTTTGTCAAATCTGCACAGGATATACATTACGGAAGGATATTAAACACCTGTGTAGTAGATGCAGGATCCAAAAAGATCTTTGCAGGTATAATAATGGCTTCAGTATTCCAAGATTAAATCCAATAAGGCAAGTGCAGGATCCTAAAGTTTTTTGTTTGTTTGTTTGTTTGTTTGTTTTAAGATTTTTCATTTATTCATTGAAAGAGAGAGAAAGACAGAGTGAGAGCACAAGCAATGGGAAAGCCAGAGGGAGAGGAGAAGTGGACTCCCGGTTAAGCAGGGAGCCTGACTCAGGGCTTGACTCCAGGACCCTGAGATCATGACCTGAGCTGAAGGCAGACACTTCACTGATGAGCCACCCAGATGCCCCAGATCCCCAAATTTAAAAATTCTGGGGGGGTGCCTGGGTGGCTCAGATGGTGAGCCAGATTGTAAGTCAATCTTAAAAATAATAATATAAATAATAATAAGATAAAATAAAAATTCTGTTGCCTCTAGAGGTGACTCTTTTCCCTCTCTCAGATAGATAGAATCTTTAAAAAAATAAATAAAAATAAAAATGTGCTGCTCGTACACTGAATGAGAGAGTGGTTTAATGAGACCTCTAGCTGCGTCTTTTGGTTAAGCTCCAGTTAGTTCTTCTGGTTCCTATGTCCCCTGCCCTCCTTGACTCGCAGCCTTCTTGGTTTTCCTTTGATAGCTGCCTCTGTCCACTCCATTCCTTGGGGTTACTATCCTACCCTAGCCTGGCTTCTCTCATGGTCTCCTTAGTTGCCCCAGTTCACACTGCTTGGAAGACAAATACTACTGCCCTTTGTGCTTTTGTAGATGTAACTTAGGTACTTCAAAAGAATGTGTACTCCTTCTCTGTTAGGGGAGTGAGTGTTTCACACATGCCCTTGATGAGGCTTGTACTTCAATTTTCTAAATCTTTATTCTCCTTACCTTTTTCTTCTAGCTCTATCAGTTTCAGAGTGAAGGGTATTAAAAATCTAAGGTTTGGGGAGTCTGCTTGGGATTCTCTCTCCCTCTCCCCCCATTAAAATAAAGAAATAAATCTTAAAAAAAAATCGTTTGTGGTGGGGAGGTGACTGGGTGGCTCAGTTGAGTGTCTGACTCTTGATTTCAGCTCCAGTCATGATCTCAGGGTCATGGGATGGAGCCTTGTGTTGGGCTCTGAGCTTGGCAGGGAGTCTGCTTGGGATTCTCTCTCTCCCTTTCCCTCTGCCCTTCCCCTCTCTCAAATAAATAAATAAGTCTTTTCTTTTTTTTAGACTTTTTATTTATTTATTTGAGAGAGAGAGAGAGTGAGTGAAAAGCGCATGAGCAGGGCAGAGAGAGAATCAGATTTCCTGCTGAGCAGGGAGCCCAATTCAGGGCTCAGGTCCCAGGACCTCAGGATCATGACCTGAGCTGA
This sequence comes from Mustela nivalis, assembly GCF_964662115.1. Taxonomy (NCBI): domain Eukaryota; kingdom Metazoa; phylum Chordata; class Mammalia; order Carnivora; family Mustelidae; genus Mustela; species Mustela nivalis. Next base: position 26,479,325 of record NC_139024.1, read on the forward strand.
AACCAGACGCTTAGCCAACTGAGCCACCCAGGTGCCCCAATAAATAAATCTTAAAAAAAATCTACTCTTGGTGGTAGAACTTATTTTTGTGATTCTGTCAAGTGTAGATATATTTTTAGTCTGTGTTGTCAGGTATAGATTCAGGGCTATTACAAACTTCTTGGTGACTCTCTTTGACTCTAATAATGTTTTTTGCTCTAAAGTTTATTTTGCCAATATTAATAGTGTTTGTAATGGTTCACTTTATGTGTCCATTTGGAGGATCTTTTTGGATGAGATTAACATTTAAATCAGTGAACTCTGAGTAGAGCAGGCTACCCTTCATAATTTTTTTTTGTATTTTAATATATATTTTTAATTTTTAAATTTTTTATAAACATATAATATATTTTTAACCCCCAGGGTACAGGTATGTGAATCGCCAGGTTTACACACTTCACAGCACTCACTATAGCACATACCCTCCCCAATGTCCATAATCCCACCCCCCTTCTCCCAACCTCCCTCCCCCCCAGCAACCCTCAGTTTGTTTTGTGAGATTAAGAGTCACTTATGGTTTGTCTCCCTCCCAATCCCATCTTGTTTCATTTATTCTTCTCTTACCCACTTAAGCCCCCATGTTGCATCACCACTTCCTCATATCAGGGAGATCATATGATAGTTGTCTTTCTCTGCTTGACTTATTTCGCTAAACATAATACCCTCTAGTTCCATCCATGTCATCGCAAATGGCAAGATTTCATTTCTTTTGATGGCTGCATAGTATTCCATTGTGTATATATACCACATCTTCTTGATCCATTCATCTGTTGATGGACATCTAGGTTCTTTCCATAGTTTGGCTATTGTGGACATTGCTGTTATAAACATTCGGGGTGTACGTGCCCCTTCGGATCACTACGTTTGTATCTTTAGGGTAAATACCCAGTAGTGCAATTGCTGGGTCATAGGGTAGTTCTATTTTCAACATTTTGAGGAACCTCCATGCTGTTTTCCAGAGTGGGTGCACCAGCTTGCATTCCCACCAACAGTGTAGGAGGGTTCCCCTTTCTCTGCATCCTAGCCACCAACTGTCATTTCCTGACTTGTTAATTTTAGCCATTCTGACTGGTGTGAGGTGGTATCTCATTGTGGTTTTGATTTGTATTTCCCTGATGCCAAGTGATATGAGCACTTTTTCATGTGTCTGTTGGCCATCTGGATGTCTTCTTTGCAGAAATGTCTGTTCATGTCCTCTGCCCATTTCTTGATTGGATTATTCGTTCTTTGGTTGTTGAGTTTGCTAAGTTCTTTATAGATTTTGGACACAAGCCCTTTATCTGATATGTCGTTTGCAAATATCTTCTCCCATTCTGTCAGTTGTCTTTTGGTTTTGTTAACTGTTTCCTTTGCTGTGCAAAAGCTTTTGATCTTGATAAAATCCCAATAGTTCATTTTTGCCCTTGCTTCCCTTGCCTTTGGCGATGTTCCTAGGAAGATGTTGCTGCGGCTGAGGTCAAAGAGGTTGCTGCCTGTGTTCTCCTCAAGGATTTTGATGGATTCCTTTCTCACATTGAGGTCCTTCATCCATTTTGAGTCTATTTTTGGGTGTGGTGTAAGGAAATGGTCCAATTTCATTTTTCTGCATGTGGCTGTCCAATTTTCCCAATACCATTTATTGAAGAGGCTTCTTTTTTCCATTGGACATTCTTTCCTGCTTTGTCAAAGATTAGTTGATCATAGAGTTGAGGGTCTATTTCTGGGCTCTTATTCTGTTCCATTGATCTATGTGTCTGTTTTTGTGGCAGTACCATGCTGTCTTGATGATGACAGCTTTGTAATAGAGCTTGAAGTCTGGAATTGTGATGCCACCAACTTTGGCTTTCTTTTTCAATATTCCTTTGGCTGTTCGAGGTCTTTTCTGGTTCCATATAAATTTTAGGATTATTTGTTCATTTTCTTTGAAAAAGATGGATGGTACTTTGATAGGAATTGCATTAAATGTGTAGATTGCTTTAGGTAGCATAGACATTTTCACAATATTTATTCTTCCAATCCAGGAGCATGGAACATTTTTTCATTTCTTTGTGTCTTCCTCAATTTCTTTCATGAGTACTTTATAGTTTTCTGAGTATAGATTCTGTGTCTCTTTGGTTAGGTTTATTCCTAGGTATCTTATGGTTTTGGGTGCAATTGCAAATGGGACTGACTCCTTAATTTCTCTTTCTTCTGTATTGTTGGTGTAGAGAAATGCAACTGATTTCTGCGCATTGATTTTATATCCTGATACTTTACTGAATTCCTGTACAAGTTCTAGCAGTTTTGGAGTGGAGTCTTTTGGGTTTTCCATATATAGTATCATATCATCTGCGAAGAGTGATAGTTTGACTTCTTTGCCGATTTGGATGCCTTTAATTTCCTCTTGTTGTCTGATTGCTGAGGCTAGGACTTCTAGTACCATGTTGAATAGCAGTGGTGATAATGGACATCCCTGCCGTGTTCCTGACCCTAGCGAAAAAGCTTTCAGTTTTTCTCCATTGAGAATGGTATTTGTGGTGGGTTTTTCATAGATGGCTTTGATGATATTGAGGTATGTGCCCTCTATCCCTACACTTTGAAGAGTTTTGATCAGGAAGGGATGCTGTACTTTGTCAAATGCTTTTTCAGCATCTATTGAGAGTATCATATGGCTCTTGTTCTTTCTTTTATTGATGTGTTGTATCACATTGATTAATTTGCGGATGTTGAACCAAACTTGCAGCCCTGGAATAAATCCCACTTGGTCATGGTGAATAATCCTTTTAATGTACTGTTGAATCCTATTGGCTAGTATTTTGGTGAGAATTTCCGCATCTGTGTTCATCAAGGATATTGGTCTGTAGTTCTCTTTTTAGATGGGATCCTTTTCTGGTTTTGGGATCAAGGTGATGCTGGCCTCATAAAATGAGTTTGGAAGTTTTCCTTCCATTTCTATTTTTTGGAATAGTTTCAGGAGAATAGGAATTAGTTCTTCTTTAAGTGTTTGGTAGAATTCCCCCGGGAAGCCGTTTGGCCCTGGGCTTTTGTTGTTTGGAGATTTTTGATGACTGTTTCAATCTCCTTGCTGGTTATGGGCCTGTTCAGGCTTTCTATTTCTTCCTGGTTCAGTTGTGGTAGTTTACATGTCTCTAGGAATGCATCCATTTCTTCCAGGTTGTCAAATTTGTTGGCGTAAAGTTGCTCATAGTATGTTCTTATAATGGTCCTCATTTCTTTGGTGTTAGTTGTGATCTCTCCTCTTTCATTCATGATTTTATTTATTTGGGTCCTTTCTCTTTTCTTTTTGATAAGTCTGGCCAGGGGTTTAGCAATCTTATTAATTATTTCAAAGAACCAGCTCCTAGTTTCGTTGATTTGTTCTATTTACCCTTCATAATTTGAGTGGACTTCATCCAGTCTCTTGAAAGCCTGAATAGAATGAAAAGACTGGCAAGAGGGAATTCTTTGGCAGACTCCCTTTAGATTTGATTTGTACCATCTGCTCTGTTGGGTCTCCAGCCTCCCTGCCCACACTGCAGATTTTCAGTTGGACAGCTTCCATGATCACATGTGCCAATACATTATAATAGATCTCTTTCTATATATGTGTACACATCCTATGGGTTCTGTTTCTCTGAAGAACCTACCTGGACTAATACATAACAATACCAGTTCTTTAAAACTTATTAGGTATATCTTTTTTCCCATTTACTCTTGGAAATGGTGGTCTCCTACAAATGGTGGGCTTTTGTTTTTTATTTTTATTTTTTAAAGATTATATTTATTTGAGAGAGAAAGAGAGATTGAGAGCATGAGCTGGGTGGAGAGGGGGAGGGTAGAGGGAGAGGGAGATGCAGACTTCCTTCTGAGCAGGGAGACCAATGTGAGGCTCAGAGGCTCAATCCCAGGACCCTGGGATCATGACCTGAGCCAAAGGCAGATGCTTAACTGACTGAGCTACCTGGGCACCCCAAATCGCTGTCTTTTAGAAATAGCAAATATGTATTTTGTGTTACATTTTCATGCAACCCAAGACTTCTGTCTTTTAACCATTAAATTTCCTCTGTTTATAGTTTCTGTGACTATGGCCATGGATATATTTCGATGGATTTCTACCATCTTATTTTTGTGTTTTGTTTTTATAATGATGTTCCTTGTTCTTTTTTTTTCTTTTTCCGTTCCCCCTGCTCTCTGCTTTTTGTCAAATTGATTGTTTTCTTATTTCAAATGGAGAAACTTAAGCTTCGGTATCTCCAATAAAGCCAATTTCCAAGGAGAAAAAAATATTCAGAAATAGAAAACAGAAAGTTAAAATGGGGCCATAGAATATTCTTGCATTTTTTTTCTTTTTTATTTTTAAGAGAGAGTGTGAGGAGAAGAGTGGGGGAGAGGGAGAGGAAAAGAGAGAATCTTAAGCAGGCTCCGGATCCTTTGCAAAGCCTGATGCAGGATTCGATCCCACATGCCTGAGATCATGACCTGAGCCAAAATCTGATACCATGCTGACCAACTGAACCACCCAGTACCCCCCAAAATCTGGATTCTTTTTTAATTTTTTATTTTTTTGCCTCAAGAAAAAAAAAACTGGACTCTTATAAGTGGAAAAGCTTTATGCTTTAATAATAGAACTTTTGATAAAAATGACCTTTTAAACTTTTTCATTTATTATTCTTGGTATTGACTTCCACAGGACAAGTAAGAGAATTTTCAGTTCTTCAGCTAATTTGATTTTTCTGTTGTTGTTATCCTTTTTGTTCCTGGTGTGATAGCTGCCCTATTCAATATGGTAGCCACAAGGCAGATGTGGCTATTTAATTTCAATTAATTTAATTAATTACATTTAAATACATTTTTAAACAATTTTATTTATTTATTTGAGAGAGAGAGAGAGAGAGAGAGAGAACATGCATAAGAGCAGGTAGAGGTAAGGGGCAGAGGGGTAGGAAGAAGTAGACTCCCTGCTGAGCAGGGAGTCCCATGCAGGGCTCAACCCCAGGACTCCAGGATCATGACCTGAGCCGAAAGCAAATGCTTTTACCAGCTGGGTCACCCAGGTGCCCCTTAAATATGTATTTAAAATTCACTTGCACTAGCCGTATTGCATGCATTCAGTACCTCCACTTGGTTAGTGGCTACTATTTGACCCTGCCAGGAATGGCCAGCAATCCCTGTACTGATGGATGAAAGATTAGTCCAAACTTTGCTGTGAAAGACAGAAGGCAAGGGGGTCATTGCTCAGTGATGAAGACCCTTTGCTCCTCTTTGCTTCTGCTTTTATCGGTCCTTCAGGATAATCACAAAACCTGATCGCCGTTTCCCAAGCATGCGATGTGTGACAGGGGTCTTTCTGGAACTAGGAGAATCTGTTTAATGGGGAAAAAGACGATATGCTAATCTCCATCATCTATGAGTTCAGCTAAACACAGCCTGAGGAACAATGCACAGGTCTCAGATCACAGGGTGGCTGTTTGGGCTAAGAAAGCTTTAGGGAAGGCAATTTCCTGAGGCATTCCAACTGCAGAGTGGTCAAGCAGGCCTCAGCATTCCAAAGGCCTATGTCCTCTGAAACCTTCCGTCGCCCCCAGTGGCCTCTGTGTTACATTTTTGAACAAGCCAGGGATTATGGCTGATTTCATGCTCTACATTAACTCCAACATTAGACAATGCAGATTATAGAACATTTCAATCTTTGCTTTTTAAATTTATTTTTTGGGGGGAGGGGCAAAGGGATGGAGGAGAGAGAGAATCTTAAGCAGGATTCACATGCAGCGTGGAACAACAACCCTGAGATCATGACCTGAGCCCAAGTCAAGAGTCAAATGCATAACTGACTGAGCCCCCCAAGCACCCTGAACATTTCTATCTCTGTAGAATGTTCTGTTGGATAGGAGGTGATAAGCCTGTGATAGTACTATAGCTTCACACCCCATTGGAGCTATTTAGGAGACTGCATCACATTGCAGAATTTAGACCTGACAATCTATAGCAGCATTCTTCCAGCATCTTCTGCTCCTATGTAGAGCAGTGACCGACATGGGGAGCAATGTTCCCTATGGAGACTACTGAGTAATCCTGCCCCTGTACTCAGACTTTCAGGCTTGATGCCCACAGGACACTGGAAATAATTTATATGGAGTAACAGCTTAGGGAGTGGTACTGATAACAGGAGCTGAGCTATTAACTTCTGTACAGTAGTGGTCTTGATCTAAATGGTAATGGGAAGGCCAAGAAAGGCTGAAGCATTTCTAGTTGAAACCAAGTTGCAAAGGGTGGGGCATGACCCAGACTGGGCTGTAGCATTTGGGTTTTCTTTGAAGCTTTGACTTCCCAATCCTGTTAGACTGGTTTAGGTCTCATCTGAACCAACTAGTTAGGAGGTCTGCCTTGAGCCTATTGCATCATTGACAAAAGTGATCAAGAGTTGCAGGGTTTTTTTGTTTTATTTATTTAGATTTTATTTATTTACTTGAGAGAGAACAAGAGAGCGAGAGACAGAGAGAGAGAGAGCACGAGAGGGGAGAGGGTCAGAGGGAGAAGCAGACTCCCTGCTGAGAAGGGAGCCCGATGGGAGACTCCATCCTGGATCATGACCTGGGCTGAAGGCAGTCACTTAACCAACTGAGCCACCCAGGTGCCCCCAGCAGTTGCAGTTTGAAACTGATTTAGGCTGGCATTGGTAGGGAACACCACGCCTGCTACCATCTACCCCTGCATATCCTGTTGGTCAGCCAACAAACATCATCAACACACATGTGCCCCATTCATTGCAGGAACAGCTTTGCTGCCTTTTTTGGGGGAACAGCTTTGCTTCTTTGAAGGAGAAGTTGAGAAAGTCCAAGCTCTTTACTTCTTTATTACTTTAGCATCCAAGAAAATTCCTCCCATAACTTTTCATTGTCAGTTGTGTAGCCAGGTTTGTATTTACCTGGATTGGATTCTTTCAAGTTTCAGTGCTCAAATTCCTGTTTTTACCTTGGCTTGCGCTCAGCTTCTGGGCAGAGCTGACAAGTTTGATTTTTCCCTGCTGGTTTCCTCATAATTCATTTCTTCCACACTTTGTTCGTATTGTCAAATTTTTTTGCAACTCACAAAATCAAAGTCTGGATTCCCCACTGGGATTTGCCATCACCTTGACCCTTCAGCACTGTACCAAAGAAACGAAAATTTTCTTTCATTATGTCATCATCGAGATTTTCCTTAAAGTTCCTTCTTTCTGTCAGGTGGTAAGTATAGGAGTAGAAGACACAAGATAGAGTGGTGTTTCGCCCTCATGAAGTCGCCCAAAAGGGGAGACAAATAATTAAGCTACCTGCAGTGATAGGAAACGTGTATTCTATTTTGCATTTGAGTTTATTCTAAGTTTGACACATAAAAATATACTATTTCAGCAGTTCATGCATCTGCAAAACAAACGTACCAAAACTAAAATGAGGAGGAGGATGGACTTAAGAACTGTGCAAAACTCCAATCCGCCATATAGGAGAGTGACAGAAATGAAAGAAGCGCTGCTCTCCCGTACAACTTTGGCCGGCCGGAGAGGGCGTGGGGCCACAGAGCAAGTCTCTCCAGGAACTTCGGGGTGCGCCCAGGGCCGGCCTCGCCTCCCGCACTCACCCCTCTACCACGGCGTCTGCGTAGTCTGGGCGTGGAGTCACCCGCGCACCCAGCGTGGCTCCGCCTCAGGCGCGCGAGGCGGTCGGCTCGGAACTACTGTTCCCAGAAGGCTGTGCGAAACCGGGAGGGAAGCGGCGGCCGTGGCAGGAAGGGCGCGAGCGGCCGCCTCGGGTGTCCCGCCAGTGGCGGGTCCGGCAGTCCACGGGCCCCCGACGGAGGAGGCGGCCTCTAGCGGCCCTGCAAACGGGCACCGGGGCGGGATGTAGGGCGCTGGGTGCGGAGGCCGCCGGCGCGGCGGGGTGGGCGCGGAGGGCGCGCCGAGGATGGAGAGAGCGATGGAGCAGCTCAACCGCCTGACGCGCTCGCTGCGCCGCGCGCGCACCGTCGAGCTACCCGACGGTGAGCGGGGCAGGGGGTTCGGGGTGTCCAGGGCAGCCGTGTGGTGGCGGGGGCGGGGCTCGCGCTGAGGCGAGGTCGGGTGGATAAACTAACCCAAAGCGGAGAAAACGCCCACATTTACTTTCCTTAGCTGGGAGGGGCCGGGCTGGAACCCCCGACTACCCCTCGACCGCTGCTCCCACCCAGGCAGGTGGGAGTTTGGGGGAGGGTCTTGGTTCTGTGGGCGCTGGTGCTGGAAGAAGCAAGACAGAAGTCTCCCGACCGTCGATTTGGGGTTTTGGCAAAGGGGCAAAAATATCAGTAGGATGGCGGAGACCCGGATTCAGAAAACATTACAGTTGTGGGTCATTTTAGTGTTGTTGCTAGCTGGGGGTAAAGAGATGCACCAAAATAGTATTTTTTTTTTTTTTTTTTTTTTTTTACTTTAAGCTGCAGAGCGGGAATTAAGTAGCCTTTCTTTTCTTTTCGGAAATGGAGAGTACTGTATTTTGATCTTTTGGCAGACAAAAGCGTGTTAAATATCAAATATGTACCCTTAAAGTACTGTGCGTGTGTGTGTACACACTTTGAAACGATGCCTGCCTGTCTTCATTCTTCATTTATTCATCAGATGTTAAGTGTGTCTTGGGGACCTTTTACAAAGAGGAGGAATAAGGCACGATCCTCGTAGTTGAGGAATTTTAGTTCATCGTGCCAGGGTTTCTTTAGGTAAAGAAAGCACTAGCAATAAGGAAGGTGAGGATTGAAGCTGTTGTGTTTGCAGCCTCACGAATTTACGTTTTAGTGGCAGTGGGAGGTGGCAGTGCTGCCTCTGTGGCCCAGGGGGAGACGGGTTAGGAGGCAGGGGCTGGTGATTTTTTTTTTTTTAATGTATTAGTGTATCTTTCATTTTTCAAAACTTTCTTTGAATTGCTGCTGGAGAGGTGATTTGTAGGTTATAGGAGACATCGGGAGGGAGTCACGTAATAATAAATGTGGGACTGGGAACTTTGGGGATAATTTTCATGAAAAAAATCCCCCCCTAGGCTCTGTTTAAGATTAAGAATAGGGTTGATTTGTTTGACTTTCTGAAAAATAATTTTTTGCTTGGTGCTTTGCTAGTATGAAGTATTTGACTGAAAATAATTATGATTTTAGTAACTGGACTTCCAGCTTGAGCTCCTACTTTCCATGTTTTCTTTCCAACTTACCTTCGAATCCATTTCTTAAGTGCTGTCCTCATTCATTTCCCACAAATTACTGGTATAGGTTAGTGAAGAACATAGCATGCACAGTTTCACTGACTTGGCAATTCTGTTGCTTAGTTTATATCCCACTATATTTTACACAAATATGATTTAGAAGACTTTGATAATGTTTCCTGGTCTTAAAACTAAGTAATATATTTCCATTGTAGAACATCTCAAGAAAGAAAAATTCAAAAATTTGTTGTTCTGCCATTCAGTAATTAACGGTATTTTCTTTATTTCCTTCTATTATTTTTTCTGTCATTCTCTACCAAATTAAGATCATACTGTATATAGTCTTTTATTTTGCTTTTAGAAAACATCACTTTTTAAAATATCTTTAAATATGCCTAGTGACCTTGCAGCTTTTCATAGGATACATGTAACAAATACTGAATTTAATTTTTGTTTTGATAATAGCATTTATGAGGAGTAGCTTTGTAGTTTTTATTTTTTTATTTTTTTTTTAAAGATTTTATTTATTTATTTGACAGAGAGAAATCACAAGTAGATGGAGAGGCAGGCAGAGAGAGAGAGAGGGAAGCAGGCTCTCTGCTGAGCAGAGAGCCCAATGCGGGACTCGATCCCAGGACTCTGAGATCATGACCTGATCTGAAGGCAGCGGCTTAACCCACTGAGCCACCCAGCTTTGTAGTTTTTAAATCTTAGTCTTCTTTTAAGTCTTTCCTTATGATTAGAAGTAGAAGAAGATTTATAGATCTAATTAAATCAACATTTTTAAAGCTCTGAGTATCAGCCTCTGAGCTTACTTTTTAGAATGTTCCACCAACAGTCTTGAGAGCCCCTGGAAACTAGAGTAGTAGTAAAAATGAAACATTTTCCCGTGTTGCTAGGCAAAAGTGAAGTCTTAGTTTTCATTTTTTTTTCATTATGATGAATGGTGCTCATCTTGTTCTTTTAATTTGTCTTCGTCCTTAAGTTCTGATGGATCTTTCTTTTTGAATTCTCTGAGATTGGCTCTTTCAAGTACATATGTATATGTGTTATAAAAATCCAGATTGTTGTGTTTGCATTGTAAAGACTGGACAGAAGTTCTGAGATTGCTCTGTATTTGGAAAATATTCAGATACTTATTTTGCCTTGTTAGAGTTCAATGATTAATAAGCACCTAATTGGAACACATTACTAAGATTGGAAAGTTTTTAATCAGCTTTTATTCTGAAATTAACTTTGTTGCATAGGGTTAAACTGCAGATTTGATTTACTGAACTGGATTCTGGTAGAGCACTTTTATTGTTTCTTTGGGATGATGAAAACCTGAGTATTACCTCTAAATATTATCACTAAATAATGGAGTGCAGGTTGTTGAGTCATCCTGGACAGGGCTAACATAAGAATATTCTTGCGAGAGGGGAAATGAAGAATAAGTTATTACTCTAGGGATATAAATTCTCAGTGGACTTTAAAAAATTGGTATATAGTGTTTGATTCTGTGGAAAAAAATAGTCTTTACTGAATTTACAGTGACTATAGCTTGTTTTGTAAAATAATGGAACATGAGCCCATATTAGCATATATTTGAATGATGATTAGGATGATAATCAGTATTTTATAGAATTTATTATTTTTTAAAAAGATTTTATTTATTTATTTAAAAGACAGAGATCACAAGTAGGCAGAAAGGCAGGCAGAGAGAGAGGAAGGGAAGCAGGTTCCCTGCTGAGCAGAGAGCCCGATGCGGGGTTCCATCCCAGGACACTGGGATCATGACCTGAGCTGAAGGCAGAGGCTTTAACCCACTGAGCCACTCATGCGCCCCCGATATTTTAAAAATTACTCCCATTTGGGCTGCCTGGGTGGCTCAGTCCTTAAGCGTCTACTTTTGGCTCAGGTTATGGTCCTGGGGTCCTGGGATGGAGCCCTGCATCGGGCTCCTTGCTCAGTGGGGAGCCTGCTTCTCCCTCTCCCCCTCCCCCTTCTTGTGTTTCCTCTCTCACTGTCTCTCTCTCTGTAAAATAAATAAATGAAATCTAAAAAATAAATAAATCAATCAATAAAAATTTCTCCGATTTGATAGTTTAAAGAGAAATAGTGTATAATGAATCTGAGCTCCCTGTTCTTTAAGGTTCTCCTTTTAGTTGTGGAGTTCTGGAACTTTATCAGCTAATCAGAATGGCCAACATATCTAAAAAAGTGAGAGATTTTTTTTTTAATCAATCTGAAAACTTTAATTATATACCTAGTTCTTAAGGTGTCTTCCTGAGCACGTGAGAACAAATTTTATTGTTCTTCCATAGTGTAGTATTTCCCGGGTAGGCTCCTTCTAGCATCATAGTTGTGGTTATATTTATTTCCTCATACCATTTAGTGTATGTGAACTATACTTTTATAAGGTTATATGTGAATTAAAAAGTGAGATCTAGGGACGCCTGGGTGGCTCAGTTGGTTAAGCAGCTGCCTTCGGCTCAGGTCATGATTCCAGCATCCTGGGATCGGGCTCCTTGCTCAGCAGGGAGCCTGCTTCTGCCTCTGCCTGTGCCTGCCATTCTGTCTGCCTGTGCTCACTCGCTCTCTCTCCCTCTCTCTCTCTGATAAATAAAAAAATCTTAAAAAAAAAAGTGAGATCTATATATAAATTTTGTCTAAACAAACACCCTGTTAAATAAAACCCATGTGAACCTTATGAAGCTTATGCTTACTTAAAATTAGGTATGAACTTGATTTGTAAGTTTAAACATGAGGGTACTTCCTGTTTATGACTGTGCTTATTATGGAGAGACTTAATGAAATTGTCATGGTTTGGAAGTTCAGATGTTTATTGGGGCGTGTATCATATGAGAGATAAAGAATGTTGCCACGCCCAGGGAGGCGTAATGCAGTATTTTTCAGCTGCTGGTGGTGACTCACTAGTAGTTAATGAGAACAATTTATTGGAGTCAGCATTTTAAAAAATGAAATAGAAGAGAATAAAACAATTTAGAATGTATTGCACATAAACAACTAAGTATTGTATTGTAGACCTTTTGGTTACTGTATGTAGTATACTGGGTATACTGTAAGATTTTTATTGTGTGTCCTCTGCAATCAGACAGGTTTGAATTCAAGCTTAATAACCTAATGTCGTCATCACACGCTTATTACTTACTTTGGTGCTCAGTTTTTTTGTTTGTAAAATGGGGATAATAATAGTACCTACTTCATAAAAGTGGTTGTGACGAATAGAGAGATGATGTATTTAAAGTGTTTAGAACAGTGCCTTTAAGATAATGGTTTAAAACATGTGGGCTGTTAGGACTAGGATTTTTGGTATTATTATTTTTTTTGTAGTGAAAGAATTGTTGCATTTTCATGCTGAACTTGTGAATAGTCCTGACTAGGACCAAATTGCTTTTCATGGATATACTTAAAATTAGTGAAATAATGAACGAAGATGTGAAGAAATGGTGATAATTTTTTCTTTCTCTGCGGTATACATTTCTTCAGTATATATTTCTAAATATGTAAACAGCTTTATTTAAACATAATCACAATACTGTTGGTAGAGCCAACACAAATGACAATAATTTTTCTTATCATCAAGTCCCTATTAAGTTTTTTTCTCTCAGAAACATCCTCCTAGGGGCACCTGGGTAGCTCAGTGGGTTAAAGTCTCTGCCTTCGGCTCAGGTCATGATCCCAGAGTCCTGGGATCGAGCCCTGCATGGGGCTCTCTGTTTAGCGGGGAGCCTGCTTCCTTTCCTCTCTCTCTGCCTGCCTCCCTGCCTATTTGTAACCTCTGTCTGTCAAATAAATAAGAAAAATCTTAAAAAACAAAAAAACAAAAACATCCTCTTACAGTTGGTTTTTTGGATCAATATCCAGAGTCCACATATTATATTTGGTTGATCATCTCTTAAGACTCTTTCAATGATAACAATTCACTTTTTCCTTCTTTTGTTAAAACTTTATTTTTAAGTAATTTAAGACTTACAGAAAAGTTGCATAAATAGTACAGGTTCCCCTTCTCCCAATTTCCCATAATGTTCACATCTTGTTACAACCGTAGTACACTTATCAAAACTAAGGAATTAACATTGGCATAATACGGTTAATGGCATTACAGACTTTATTAGAATTTCGTGAGTTTTATCAATATCAATGTCCTTTTTCTCACTTAGCATCCAATCAAAGATACTACCTTGCATTAAGTTGTCCATGTTTCCTTAGCCTCCCCAAACTGTAATAGCCTTCAAATTTCTCTTGTATTTAATGGCCTTGAGACTTTTTAAGAGGACTGCTTGGGTATTTTGTGGAATTCCCCTTAATTTGGGCTTGTCTGATCTTTATTTATACTGTGTTGTTTTTAGTGGATCATTGTATCAGTGGCTACATGATATTACATGATATCAATATGTATTATATCTGATGATATTACCCTTTATCAGTTGATCAAGGTGGTATCTGCTGGGCTCTCCAATGTAAATTTTCCTTCATAATTAGTCAGTATTTTGGGGAAATACTTTGATATTATGCAAAAACCCTTTTTCCTTCTGAAAGTTTAACTCTTTAATTTTAGTATTGGCATTAATGTTTTAAGAGTTGTCAGGATTACTTCTCTGTAAATAACTTAGAAAAAACCATAAACCTCTAAAATGCATTGAATTGAGATGACCATTGGTAATATATAAAAATAAATCCAAACAAGGCTGAAATTTACATGAGTATTGTCTAATATCATAAATATTGTTGACTTTTAACCTTTTCTTTTGGATCTTATCTCTGTGAACTTATTCTATAAAAGTTATAAGTGAAAATGTGAAAAATCAGATTTTTAATGCTGTTTTGTAAAAGCTTCTAAAATAATTTCTTTTGTTATAATATTGGCATGAAGCAAGTACTATGTATATTTAATGTTTAAAAATTATTTTAGTATTTATATCTTTAATGCCCATGTATCTATAATACCCATATATGCTTAAAATTCCCCGAACCTACATATAAGTTTGATAAAACATGAAGTTGGTAAACACTTCTTTGGAAGTAAAAGAAATTTTTGTTGTTAAAGCTACAGAAAATATTAGGTCTTATTTTCCCCATCAAATCCAGAAGCTAAGCACTTTGGTGGTGATGTAAAGAGGCGTAACATTAAGATAAGAAATTTTGCAAATTTTGAAATGCCTCTGGTATTCTACACTATCTTTATTTATTTATTTATTTTAAAAGATTTTATTTATCTATTTGACAGAGAGAGATTACAAGTAGGCAGAGAGAGAGGAGGAAGTAGGCTCCCTGCTGAGCAGAGAGCCCGATGCGGGACTCGATCCCAGGACCCTGAGATCATGACCTGAGCCGAAGGCAGCAGCTTAACCCACTGAGCCACCCAGGTGCCCCTACACTATCTTTAACCTTCTTTCCTGTCTTCTCACTTTTTATATGGAATTAGGAAAACTCTGAGGCAATTTTAAGGATCACCCTTTGGAAAAAAATAGGACAAAAATTAATTCTTTCTCTGTTTTTTGTTTAGTTTTTGTTTTGTTTTGTTTTTTACTCAGATAATGAAACTGCTGTTTATACATTAATGCCAATGGTTATGGCTGATCAGCACAGGTGAGTGCCTATTTCAGATTTAATCTTTTTTGTATAAATATGCAAAAGAAGGGTGCCTGGGTGGCTTGGTTGATTAAGTGTCTGACTGTTGATCTCAGCTCAGAACTTGGTCTCAGGATCCTGAGTTCAATACCTGTATTGGGCTCCACACTGCACGTGGAGCCTACTTTAAAAAAAAAAGAAACAAACAAAACCCTCCCAAAACTTAAAAAATATAAATTTACCTGTGTTGTGTACACATACATGCATGCACACACAGTTTGGACATAGATGTTGTCTTGGGACGTGTTACTTAACCTCTGTCATAGGTTATTGTCTGTGAAATAAAAACCAAGATTTTCCAAGGTCCATCTCCGCTATAAAATTGTATAGTAAGAGATGTTCTGAATGAATTATCAAATATTAAGTCAGTTATTTATTTGGCTGGTCACTGACAATTAGAAAAACATTGTGATGGTTTCAACTAGAGATCACTACTGATATTTATTGCAAAAGGTTAGGGTTGATGGACAACTTAACTTTCTAATGTTCTACTTTCATGTTCTTTTAATTGATGTGTTGTGGACACTTTTTACAGGAGGCATATGAGATCTAGTTATCTGCCGGGGTGATAAGATCCGGGGTGATAAGATGTTTATATTTGTAGCAGGCAGCTCTGCTGTGCTTAGCCATTCGGTAGTTGATGTATAAAGGTGACAAGGAAACTATTTTGAAACAAATTTAAAATATAATTTTTTGCTTTAAACTCCTTTTGTGCTACAACTAAAACATATTTAAATCTGGTTTTCTTATTTGGCCAAAATTAATATAGATAGGCTATGCCTTTTTTAGATGAGCAGATGAGGAAACCTTCAACTAGTTTTTAGGTCAGTGCAGTTGCCTTTTTTTTTTTTTTTAAGATTTTGTTTAAGAGACACAAGCTGGGGGAGAGGTTGAGGGAGAGGGAGAAGTAAACCCTCCACTGAGCAGGGATTTTTCCCAGTGTGGGGCTCCATCCCAGGATCCTGGGATCATGACCTGAGCCACCCAGGTGCCCCAGTGCAGTTTTTTGGATGAAACTGCTGGCTACCATGCTATGCTTAGAGGATAGTGCTTTGTATTTTGGTTGATGTGGGACAGAACTTTTTGGATAATTGGTTAGAGTAACTAAAGGACTATTAACTTGCATTACTATGTTTTTAAGCAGTTTTATTTTCAGCATCGACTCCTTTATTTTCTTTTGGCTTAGGTCTGTTTCTGAGCTACTATCAAATTCAAAGTTTGACGTCAATTACGCATTTGGACGTGTGAAAAGAAGCTTGCTTCACATTGCGGCAAAGTAAGAAAGATATTTTGGATTAAAGTCTGGTCTAGCACAGTGATCAGTAAGCTTTGGATCAGTGTTGTCCCACAGTAGTTATGGGAAGAGATGAGAACAGACTGCTGAATGGTTCCTTATTGTGTTGAAAGCATAGTGTGCTGTGTTTGCATTCTTTTTCTTGATACCTTAAGATCAGACTCAAGTCTCCCATATACTGTCTTAGCTTGTTCTAGATCAGATCAGTAGGTTGTCTTTCCTGGATATACTTGAGAGGGTATATTCACTGAAATTTTTCTCTCATTCTACCAGTATGAAATTTTGTTAACTGCACATGAAGCCATTGGCTTTATATTTTTTACTGAGGTGTGCAAATGATTTTTATCCATAATCTTCAAGTATGTAATCA
Source organism: Mustela nivalis (assembly GCF_964662115.1). Taxonomy (NCBI): domain Eukaryota; kingdom Metazoa; phylum Chordata; class Mammalia; order Carnivora; family Mustelidae; genus Mustela; species Mustela nivalis. The sequence goes on from NC_139024.1 coordinate 26,495,814, forward strand.
ATTATCAGTTAGTTGATATCTAACTTCTTTTCAGTACTTAGATATGTTAAAATTAGTTTTTCATAATAAATTTGGCTTCTGAAAGGTCAAAGCATTGAGAGTACTATGTGTTTTTTTTATGTATTAATACTTTATTTTGCTTTATTTGAGTATCTCAAATACTTCATAGCTTTCATAGTAGAATGTACTTTCTTGAAAGTAATGGATATTTACTATTTGTGACGGAAGTTAAATTGTAGGTTATTAATGGACCTCAAAAATAATGTGTTTAATAGGGCTTTTTGTTTTTTTAATTGAGGTATGTCAGCTGTGACTGTTTGTTGAATGTATCTGAATTGTTTTTAATATTGTTTTAGTTGTGGATCGGTGGAATGCTTGGTCCTGCTATTAAAGAAAGGAGCGAATCCTAACTATCAAGATATTTCAGGCTGTACACCCCTTCATTTGGCAGCTAGAAATGGGTAAATATTTTGTCTCCTTGAGTAGCTTAAGCTGTACTATCTGTTAGGACTGACAGTATTCAAGGCACTCTTTGGTGATTTTTTTTGTCCAATATTTGCCTTGGGAAGAGGATCGTGGGTCATTATATTCAGTATTTAAATAACTGTCATATTTAACAATTTATTAAATTGTTTACTATTATTTTTTCTTGAGAATATACTTGAAGTTTATTTTTATTTGTATTATAATGATATTTTATTTTATTTTTAAAAAAGATTATTTATTTTTTTGACAGAGAGAGGTCACAAGTAGGCAGAGAGGCAGGCAGAGAAAGAGGAGGAAGTGGGCTCTCCGCACAGAGAACCCGATGCGGGTATTGATCCCAGGACCCTGAGATCACGACGAGGCTTAACCCACTGAGCCACCCAGGCGCCCCCGATACTTTATTTTTTAAAAAGCATCATTTTTACCTCTTTGTTTTGGTGTCCTTTTTCCTGCTGATTCTTTTCCACTTCTATTTCCATATCTTATTGTCCAAATCGCTTGTTCAGTTAATTTTATTAATGGAATTAAAGACAGAGTAAATATACCCAGCTTATTTATATCTTTTTGAGAATGGGCTATACCATAGTAAGCTTTCTAAATTAGGGTAGCTTACTCCTCTCAGTGCCAAAACTTACTTTTCCTTTCTAAATGAATAATGTCTTTACTACCCTTCCTTTTGAAATATTTTATTAAATAATTTTTCCCCTTATAAAAATAGTATTTCCAAAATGTAAATTTATTTTTCCTTTTCTTAATAATTCTGGTCTTCATTATGAACATGTTTATGTTATTGCATGCTGTTTTATTCCTTTAAAGATTTATTTGAGAGAGAGAGAGAGAGAGAGAGAGAAAGAGAGGTACTTGAGAGGTAGAGTGGGGGCAGGGGCAGAGAGAGAGAATATCAAGCAGACTCCTTGTTGAGCATGGGGCCCTACAACATGGGGCTCCATCTCAGGACCCTGAGATCATGACCTGAGTCAGAACCAAGAATCAGACACTTAACCAGCTGAGCCTCCCAGGTGCCCCCATTGTGTGCTAATTAAAATCCTACTATACTTTTTATGACTTTCTTTCTCCTTTTTCTGTGGAGAATTTCAGATGTCATATATCTGTATCTGCCTCTGCTTACCACTATTTTTTATGTCTTAAAATTTGTTGGACTGAGGGGTGCCTGGGTACCCAGGCTTAGTTGGTTAAGCATCTGATTCTTGATTTCAGCTCAGATCATGATCTCAGAGTCCTGTGATTGAGCCTCACATTGGGCTCCACACTCATCAGGGAGCCTGCTTGAGATGATCTCTCTGTCTCCCCTCACCCCCTGTTAGCCCTCTCCCCCTCCGACCCCCGCTCTTGTGCAGGAATGTGTATGTGCATGCACACTGTCTCTAAAATAAGTAAATCTTTAAAAAAAAATTCTGTTGGACTGAGAAACCATACCAAATGGCTGGAATTATGTTTAAAATGAAAAAAAAAAAAAGCAGTTTTGACTCAGGGCTTGAAGAACTATGTTTATAAACATGCTCCAAATGACATAAAACTTCTGTATAAAAGTATATTCTTGGGACACTGGAGTGGTTCAGTCGGTTAAGCTTCAAATTCTTGATCTCAGCTCAGGTCGTGGTTTCAGGGTCGTGAGATCTGGTTCTGTGTTGGGCTCTCTGCTGTATATGGAACCTGCTTAAGATTCGCTCTCTCCATCTCCCTTTGCCTCTAGCCCTGTCTTTCCTCCTCACCCCCCAAAAGAATAAAAGGCATATTCCTTTGCGTCCTTTTTTTGTTCTTTTTTTTTTTTTTTTTCTTAAGATTTTATTGGTTTGTTTACTGGTTTGAGAGAGAGAAAGCGAGCATGAGTGGCAGGGAGAGAAGGGCTGAGGGAGAGGGAGAAGCAGACTCTCTGCTGAGCAGGGCGCCTGATGGGGCTCAATCCCGGGACCCCAGGATTGTGGCCTGACCTGAAGGCAGATGCTTAACTGAATGAGCCACCCAGACGTCCCTCTTTTTTTGATTACTCTTAAAGTTATTTTTGTTTCCTGTTTTGACCTGGGATTCTAGGTAGTTGCGGTAGACGCCTAGCTGAGATACGGGGCTAAAATTGTGTACTGCATCACTCTGAGACCAAATTTTTGTATACAGGGATTAAAGTGGAACCAAAAATGTAAAAATTATAGTGATATCTAGGTTGGACAATGGAAAGGTATACTCCTTTGACCCTGTTTGGTCTGATCCAGTTCTTGATTTAGCATGTGAACCAGTTGTCCACTGTTGCGATATGTAAAAAGGTAAAAATGTTCTGATTACCAACCATTTTTATAGTAATTAGTAACACTGGTTATATTTGTAGTTTGTCACACCTAAGTTCATACATCTTGCTGAATTCACTCCTTGCTGAATTGTTCTCAGGTTAGGTACATTATCGGATAGTGACAAAGCTCTTTCAAAAAATTACACATAGAAAAATATCTCAGTACTCTAGATCAACTGTAAGTGAAAGGAGAGATTGGCGCACAGTGGGGTTAAAATGTCTATTGCCCTTGTAGTCAAAGACTTAAGATCATTACCTTTTTTTTTTTTTCCCTAGCTTTGTTGAAAGTATAACCAACAAAATTGTAAGATTGTTAAAGTGTACATCATTATGATTTGATAGACATATACACTGTGAAAGAATTCCTTTCATTTAGTTAGTAAACACATCCATCACTGTCACCTTACATGTTTATCTTTTTTGGTTGGGGGTGTGAGAACATTTAAGTTGGAGACTGTTACATTTAAAGGTGAAGAAATATGACAGAACCCACTTGATTCACATGGCAAGTCAGTGAAAAGGAGTAAGAATAGTTTATAACCCTACCATAACATCTAATTTGGATACCCTTTCTGTTTCTATAAAGATTAATTTTGATATTTGAAACTAGTTTTTATTACTTAATGGCTTGTACAACTTAAAGTTGCTCCATAACTATTTGCTGAGTGGTTTGAGTGCATGTTATTTCTGATGTTTTCAGAAATAGCTTTTTAGGGACACCTGAATGGCTCTGCCTGCTGCTTTCCCTGCTTGTGCACATGCTCTCTCTCTCTCTGACAAATAAAAAAAGAAAGAAAGAAAGAAATAGCTTTTTATTATAATATCTTTATGAGTTTATATTTGTCTAGACTGAAGCAGAAGTCAGGGGGACTTCTGCCCCTTTTCCTTGTCCATCAGTTTTTGGGAGTTTATTTTTTGTTTTGTTTCCATAGTTATTGTTAGATGAGTATTACAATTCTTCTGGCCTGCTCTACATTCCTCTCATTAACCGTTAGTGCTGGGTACGTTGGTACTGAATTGCCCTCCTTTCCAGTAGAAGGCCTGTTAAGCTACCACAGAGCAGCACTAGGATGATTTGCCCTTGTGTCATTTAGGTTACCATAAGCTTCCCATAATTGTTGCAATATCTGAGCAGGAAAATAGTTACTAGTTACTTCCTGTACAGGAGGATCCAGTGTTCTTCATGATTATATGAGATTTAAAAAAAAAAAAAAAAAAGACTTCAAAATTGTTGCGTGTTCTTAGGTTGCTTGTTGGTCACATTTGAAACATGATTTTTTTTCTTAATTTTTTGGGCGAAGTTTTGACTTTGTAAAGGGAACAGCCCATTTGTTAATTAATATTTTAGCTCTAATTCCTGGCAAAATAAGTGCTCATTTAGTGGATTGTTTTGACCTACTGAGATTCTATAAAGTATTAATAATGATTTTTAAATGAGAGAAAAAGGATACATTTCTCTAATATTGCTGTCTTTTACAATTCATTATTTGTTTGGGGAGCATTATGGATTTCTACTTTTTTTTTAAGTTATTTATTTATGACAGAGATTACAAGTAGGCAGAGAGGCAGGTGTAGAGGGCAGAGGCGGGGTGGGGGCATGGTGGGGGGGGGGGAAGCAGGCACCCCACTGAGCAGAGAGCCTGATGTGGGGCCCGATCCCAGGACCCTGAGATCATGACCCGAGCTGAAGGCAGAGGTTTAATCCACTGAGCCACCCAGGTGCCCCAATTTCTGCTTTTCTTCAGCCACTCCCTAAACACCTCCTTAGGACTATTTTCCTGGCCCATTCCACCTAAGTGTTTATTTTGGCAATAGTCTAGTGGTCTAAAACAGGCTTTTGAAGATCTTTTCAAAATCCAGCAATATGGGTATAGGCACACATACATATGTTTTAAACAATGTATTCATTTTTTAATAGGGCTGTCTGTTCTGTTGTCTCAGGATTATTGAAGATTTATTTCCTCTGGTTTTCAGAACAGTGTATTGGATGAGCTTTGTAAATGTTGAACTTACAAGTTTACTCATAACTTTTTCTTTCTTTTCTTTGATTATAATGCCAATTTTAAGTATTTAATTTCATTTCAGGTACAAAATCCAAAGGTAGAAAAGTAATTTGTTTCCTTTTAAAAAGACTTTTTCAGTTAATAAAAATTTTAGCTGTAATTTAGAAGATTGAATAATTAATAATCAGTCAATAAAGTTTTATTGAGTTTCACTGAAAGTACCTAACTATGCTTAATACTAAGTTTATTAAAGAAATATACAGTTCATGGCATGAAGAAATTTAGGATCTGATTGAGTAAATGGTAACATGTGCACATGTATACTATTTATTCTATATATTGCATATATAGTACTATATATGTATATCCATGTTAATACTGTATATGTTACATGGTACATAATATGGTATTATATATACACTGTTACATATTTTTATATGTCACAATTTTTTGATTTATTTCAAATGTTATAACGTTTGTTTAAAAAAACCTACAGATTGATACTTGCCATCAGCTAATGTTGAGTGTAGTCAATATTTCAGTAAAATAATTGTCATTTGCCTATTTTTCTCATACCAGTTATCTGTGTCTCTTTTTTCTCTTCAGGCAGAAGAAATGCATGAGTAAATTATTAGAATACAGTGCTGATGTCAACATTTGTAATAATGAAGGCCTTACAGCAGTAAGTGCTAAGAATTCTATGCGAGTTTTAAAATACTTTTTTGAAAATCATATTGAAGGTGATAGTAATGCAAAGTGCAGTGCAAGTGTTTCTGCAGGTTACTTCTTTGTGTAGTTAAGAAGATGCAGAAAGATCTAGTTCTAGTTCTGTACTGTATTTATTAAGAGAAGTTATGGGTTCACTTATGTTTCTCCTTTCTGCTTTTTGTTTGTGACCTTTCATTTATTTTGAAGGCTTATTCCTCCAGCTTTGTCATTGAATTTCAAGGGATGTTTTAGGAGCATGTCTGCTGTATTATGAGTTCATTATAGGAGAGCTATTTTTTTATTATGTTCTTTAAAACTATTTTAATACGTACATTTCAGAAAAATTGAATGGCTAGGCGGAAAGGAAAAAAGTAATGGAATGATCACTCACTGTATCCTCTGCACTCAGAGATAATCACTGTTAATATTTTGGTCTATATCCTTCAGACTTGTTATATCTTACCTAAACTAGTATTTTTATCCATTTTGCTATGTCACTTTCTTTCAAAAATAAGTTAATATATTTTTGATCCATATTGATGTTATTTGTAGGTAGTGTGGGATATTTCTGAAAAGATTGTTGAAGTCCAAAGATTTTTTAAAATTTATTTTTATTTTAATTCTAATAAAGTTAATATACAGTGTTACATTAGTTTCAGATGTACAATATATGATTCAACAGTTCTGTACATGAAATCTAAAAATTTTAATCGTTGTCACTATTTAATGGAACATTATTCACCTTAGAAATAGAGATAAAATAGAATTATGTGATTATGGAGAAATTATTTAGAAGTTGGGACATAAGCTATTAAATTTTATATATTAAATTTTATCTTCCCATATGTGAAATTATGCATGTATGAATTAAGTGGATGGTGAGGATCCTTTCAGATGTCTGTCAAATCAATATTGTATACTTTAAATATCCTACAGTTTTATTTGTCAATTATACCTCAATAAAGCTGAAAAAATTTATTAAAAATTTTAATCCTAATTCCAGTATAGTTAACATACAGTGTTTTATTAGTTTCAAGTGTATACTATAGTGATTCAATGATTCTATAAATTGTTCAGTATTCATCATGATAAGTATACTCTTAATCCCCTACACCTATTTCACCCATCCCCCAACCGCCTTCCCTCTTATAACTGTTAGTTTGTCCTCTCTAGTTAAGATTCTTTTTCTAGGTTTGAAAAAAAAAATTTTTTTTTTTTTAACCTTTCTTGGTAGTATTTGTAGATTCTGAATCTTTTAACTTGTGGATGAAGAATATTATTTACTTACCATGCCAGTTTTCAAGACTTTATGAATAAAAAATTTTTTGAAGGTGGGGGTGCTGAGCATTAAAAAACAGCTTACCTAAGATTTGCTTTATTCTGTGTGAATGACTTATTAAAGATAAAGAATAAGCTCCATCATGATTATTATATGGAACCTACAATTCCTGTGATAATCTAGATTTTGTTTATATATATGTATATTACATAGGCACACATAATATATTTTTTTGAAGATTTTATTTATTTATTTGAGACACTGAGAGAGAGCAAGAGCCAGGGTGCAGAGAGAGGGAGAAGCAGACTCCCTGCTGAGCAGGGAGCCAGGAGTCTCACTCGGGGCTCAATCCCAATACCTTGGGATCATGATTTGAGCTGAAAGCAGACGCTTAACCAGCTAAGCCACCCAGGCTCCCCAATTTTCTCCTATATGTATATATTTTAAAAGACTTTACTTATTTGACACAGAGAAAGAGCACAAGCAGGGGGAGCAGCAAGTAAAGGGAGAAGGAGAGGTAGGCTTCCTGCCAATCAGGGAGCGAGATGTGGGGCTCAATCCCAGGACCCTGAGATCATGACCTGAGCCCACGGCAGATGTTTAACTGACTGAGCCACCCAGGCGCCCGATTTTTGTCCTGTATTAACAGCATACTGCTATCTACTCTCTAAAGAAGTACTGTGGAATGAATATCTGCAAGATGCCCAATGATGCTATAAAACTGTGCAACTGACAGACCCTATCTTTTGAACACTATCTAGTGTAGGCAAGATAAGATGTTCAGTATTAACATAAATTTTTACTGCTGATTACTCCCGTTCACTCCTGAACTTTAGGGGAAGTAGAGAAAAGTTTTAAAAATAAAATTTTTACTTAAAATGTTATTAATACATCTATTTAAAGAGTCAGATGATTCTACAAAACTTATTATAGAAAAACAGTCTATGCACTCTTTATGCTTGACCAACCTTGGTGTTTTTCTCCTTTGGCCTGAATGGTATAATGTGCCTCCTCCTCTTAGAAACTATTCTGGCAACCAACATGATTCTTCCTAGTCCCAGACCACCATGAAGGAATTAATTCAACAGCTGGGCCATTGACCCCATCAGCTGAAGGAAGCTGGGATTGTGAAAATGTGTTGCTGCAGAACTGAATAGTTGTCACCAAACATGTGGGACAGTAAAGCCAATGGCTCCTGAGTTGGAAGAAGCCTTCATTGAGGAGCCAAGAGTCCCAGGATTTTTCTTACAAAAAGAGAAAACTGTTGACTGCATGCTTTCTAGGCTGGTTATTCTCCCAAAGGACTCCTCGTATTTCTTCCTTCATTTGTTTCAACAGGACTTTCTTGTATACTTACTATGTGCTAGGCACTTTGCTGTTGTGGGATAGAGGCATGAATATGATCCTTGTTGTGCCCAAACTTAAAAGGAAGACAGGAAAGTTTTTTTTTTTTTCTTCCAAGTCTTTATTAAAGTTCAAGTTAGTTAACATTTAGTGCATTATTGGTTTCAGGAGTAGAATTTAGTGATTCATCACTTACATAAAACATCCAGTGTTCATCACAAGTGCTCTCCTTAAAGCCCATCACCCATTTAGCATCTTTTCCCCACTCGCCCCCCTAGTTTGTTCTCTGTAGTTAAGAGTCTTTTCGATTTGCCTCCCACCATGTTTTTATCTTACTTTTCCTTACAGGAAGACTGGTGGTTAATAGGCAGTAGTAACATGGTGTAATGAATGTCAGTATAGGAGGAGAGTCTGTGAAAGTCTAGCAGGGGACCCGTCCTCACCTAGGGCATTAGAAGAAGTATCCCAGGGACATAGCACATGGGCTGAGGCCAGAAGGACAAATGGAAGTTAGACTGGTGGGGCGCCTGGGTGGCTCAGTGGGTTAAAGCCTCTGCCTTCGGCTCAGGTCGTGATCCCAGGGTCCTGGGATTACGCCCCACATCTGGCTCTCTGCTCAGCGAGGAGCCTGCTTCCCTTCCTCTCTCTGCCTGCCTCTCTGCCTGCTTGTGATCCCTGTCTATCAAATAAATTAAAAAAAAAAAAAGGAAGTTTGACTGGTGAAAGTGGTGGTTGTGGGGTTGGGAGAGGGGTGGGGAACAGTTTTGGTTTTACGGAATAGATTTGTGAAGGCATAGAGGTGAAAGAGAGCATTTAACTGCTGTTCAGGTATCTCGGGGGTTCATGGAGACTTCCCAAAAGTCTTTGGCATGGATAGTTATGGGGATCACTTTCCAGATCTTTAGCTTCTGGATGTGCATTTTTTCTTCAAAATGATTCATGTGGTAGAGAGCCTGCCCTTCACACTTTCACCTTCAAAATCACTCTCCTCCCACTTTTTTTTCCTTAAAGATTTTTTTTATTTGATGAGAGAGAGAGTGAGAAAGCACAAGCAGGGGGAACAGCAGAAGGAGAGGGAGAAGCAGGCTCTCATTTGGGCAGGAAGTCTGACGTGGTGCTCGATCCCAGGACCCTGGGATTACAACCTGAGCCAAAGGCAGACGCTTAACCAACTGAACCACCCAGGTGCCTTCTCCTACTACTTTTTGAATGAAGTACATTTTATGCTCACCCATCCTGAGTATTACTAAGTAAAGGATGGCCTGGAGATAGTGACAAGCAGAAGAACAATTCAAAGTATTGGTGTCTGCAAAGGCTGTCATTTAGCACCATAAACCACAAAATCATGGTAGGATTTCATAGACTTTTCCCTGCCTTATACATACTGCTATCAAGGGTGAGATAATTAAACTTAAATTGGTTTGTTCTAAACTTAGCAAAATTATAAAAGTGAAGCAATAGGAGCGATGGAATATTTGTTTGATGATGCTGCCTATATCATTCCCCAACGACTGTTCGGAGAATTCATTGCCTCTAACAGAGATCTGTGAGAACAAAGAAAAAGAACATCAGTAATAAATACTGAAGGCAATGTTGACTTACATTATGCAGGTGTAAAATTAGGGTGAGACATGTGTCTTACCTATCCATCTCAGGAGAAGGGAGAAAATAGGCAGTGACTGCTAATGGTACTGGGTTTCTTTTTGGGGAAATGAAAATGTTTTAAAATTGGTTGTGGTGATGATTGCACAACTGTAACTATACCAAAAGCCCTAAGGTGTCTACTTCAAATAGATGGATAGTAGTATGCTACTATTGCTCTTTTTTTGATTTTTTAGTTTTAGGCATCATCAATTGACTTTATGGAAGATATGGCTATTTGCTCTCTTTTTCAGCCCCACCTCCAGGTACAAGCACATTTCTCTCACACCTTTTCTTTTTCTTACTTTCTTTCTTTCTTTCTTTTTTTTAAACATTTTATTTATTTATTTGACAGACAGAGATCACAAGTAGGCAGAGCAGCAGGCGGTGGGGGTGGGGTGGGAGGGTGAAGCAGGCTCCCTGCTGAGCGGAGAGCCCAGTGTGGGGCTCTATCCCAGGACCCTGAGATATTACCTGAGCCAAAGGCAGAGGCTTTAACCCACTGAGCCACCCAGGCACCCCACACCTTTTCAATATAGTTGTGATTTTAATTAGATCATTTTTTTCGGTATTTTGATTTTTAAAAATTATATACATACTATTCATATTTAGGCCAAATGGTTTGCTATAGTTATTTTTATTACATACCATTTTGATTTTCATAGAGTTATAATTGCATTCTAAAAGAATTGAGATAATTGTACATTTATATATACCTGTAAGAAATAATACAGAAGAATGCTCTCTATATATTGCCCAGTTTCCTTCAGTGGTAACATTTTACAAAATGGTAGTATAATATCATCACTAAGATGTTTATACTGATAAAATTTTTCTTGTTGCTATTGCCCCAGTTTTACTTGTTTATTTGTACTCAGTTTTATCAGTGTGCGTGTGTATTTATAGTAAGTTCTATACATTTTTATTACCTGTGTAGGTCCATTTGTTCATTACTAAAGTTAATATTCTGAACATTTCCAAGTCTACAAAGATGTTTTATGTTGCTCTTTTGTAACTACACCTTTCCTCCCCTTCATCCCATGCCTGACCCTTGGCAACCACTAATCTGTTCTCCATTTCTAAAATTAGGTCTTTCTGAGAATGTTACATAATTGGAATCATATTGTATAGAACCTTTTACGATTGGCTTTTGTAAGTTCATCATATTCTGTGGAGATTGACCTAGGTTGTTGTATTTATCAGTAGTTTGTTCCTTTATGTTGCTGACTGGTTTTCCTTGGTGTAGATGTACCATTGTTTGTTCAACCATATGCCTGTTGAAGGACATCTGGATCATTTCCTATTTGAGGCTATCTTGAATAAAGCTACTATAAACATAAACATTAATGTACAAAAGTTTTGTGTGGACATGAAACTTTTAATTTCTCTAGAATAAATGTCCAAGAATGCAATTGCTGGGTTGTATGGTAGTTTCATGTTTAGTTTTTTTTTTTCTTTCTTTAAGATATTTTATTCATTTATTTGATAGAAATCACAAGTAGGCAGAGAGAGAGAGGGGGAAGCAGGCTCCCTGCTGAGCAGAGAGCCCAATGTGGGGCTCGATCCCAGGACCCTGGGATCATGACCTGAGCCGAAGGCAGAGGCTTTACCACTGAGCCACCCAGGCACCCCTCATGTTTAGTTTTAAAGTGCACTGCCTAACTTTTCCAGAGTGCCTGGAACATTTTGTACCCTCAGCTGCAATATATGAATCATCTAGTTTTTTAGCATCCTCACCAGCATTTGATGTTGTCACTCTTTTTAATTTTAGCTATAATAATACATGTATAGTTGCTAACTCATTGTGGTTTTAATTTGCGTTTGCCTAAGTGACATCTTTTCACGTGTTTTTTTGCTATCTGTATAAATTTTTTTTCTTTTTTAAAGTTTTTATTTAAATTTCAGTTAGTTAATCTACAGTTTTATATTAGTTTCAGGTGTACAATGTAGTGATTCAGTGCTCATTACAACAAGTGCACTCCTTAATCCCCATCACCTGTTTAACTCATTCGCTTAGCCACCTCCCCTCTGGTTAACTTTCAGTTTGTTTCTGAGTCTGTTTCTTGGTTTGCCTCTCCCCTCTCCCTCCTCACCTTCCCCCCTTTATTTTTGTTTCTTAAATTCCACATATAAGTGAAATCATAAATATTTGTCTTTCTCTGAATGATTTATTTCACTTAGCATTGTACTTTCTAGTTCCACCTATGTCATTGCATATGGCAAGATTTCATTCTTTCTGGCTGAATAATATTCTCTCGTGTATATATATCACATCTTTATCCATTCATCAGTCGATGGACACTTAGGCTGTTTCCATAGTTTGGCTGTTGTAGATAATGCTGCTATAAATATTGTGGAGCATGTATCCCTTTGAATTAATATTTTTGTATTCTTCGAGTAATTTTGCTGTCTCTATATCTTTCTATGTGAAATGTTGTCGATTCATGTCATTTGCCCATTTTTAAATTGGATTACTTTTAAACCTTGAGCTGTGAGAGTGCTTTATAAACGAAGATACTGGTCCTTTATCAGGTATGTGATGTGTAAATATTTTCTCCTAATCTCTAGTTTGCCGTTTTAATTCTTAAAAAAAAAAAAGATTTTATTTATTTGAGATAGAGAGAGAGTGAGCGAGTGCAGAAGCATGGGGAGCAGCAGGCAGAGGGAGAAGCAGACTCCCTGCTGAGCAGGGAGCCCAGTGTGTTGCTCAATCCCAGTACTCTGGGATCATGACCTGAGCTGAAGGCAGACACTCAACCGACTGAGCCATTCAGGCGCCCTTACTGTTTTAATTTAATTAAATTAATTAATTTAATTAATTTAACAGATCTTTTATATAAAAGTTTGCAGTTTTGATGAAGGCCACACTCAGTTTTTCCTTTTATGGATTATGCTTTTGTTACCAAGTTTAAGAACTCTCCCTAACTCCAGGTCTTCAAAACTTTTTAGATCTTTTTTCTAAATTTTTATTATTTTATATTTTACATCTAAATCAGTGATATATTTTGAGCTAATATTCGTGTAAGATGTAATGCTTAAGTTGGGGTTCTTTTTTTTTTTTTTAATTTTTTTTTAAAGATTTTATTTATTTATTTGACAGAGAGAGATCACAGTAGACAGAGAGGCAGGCAGAGAGAGAGGGAAGCAGGCTCCCTGCTGAGCAGAGAGCCCAATGTGGGACTCGATCCCAGGACCCTGAGATCATGACCTGAGCCGAAGGCAGTGGCTTAACCCACTGAGCCACCCAGGTGCCCGGGGTTCATTTTTTTTTTAAGATTTTATTTATTTTTTTGTCAGGGTGAAATGGAGAGAGCACAAACAGTGGGAGTGGCAGGCAGTGGCAGGCACAGACTCCTCAGCAAGGAGCCTGGTACAGCACTCAATCCCAGGACCATGGGATTATGACCTGAGCCAGAGGCAGACGCTTAACCAGCTGAGTCACCCAAGCATCCTTTTTTTTTGCTCAAGTCCAATTACTTGAGCACTGTTTGTTGAAAAACTATTCTTCCTGCGTGAATTTCATTTTACATCTTTCTCAAAATCTATGGGACATAATTATATGGACTTTTTTCTGGGTTTCATGGATCTATGTGGTTGTCCCTTTGCCAATACCACACTGTCTTGATTACTGTAGATACATACTAAATAGTAAGCCTTAATATCTGGTTGAGTAATGCCTCCCATTTTATTTTTCTATGTTAGGATTGTCTTAGTTATTCTGGTCTCTTTGCCAGAAATTTATAGATAGAATAAATGTATTTATATAATAAGCTTGACTATGACAAAAAAACCTTGCTGGGATATTTAATGAGATTATATTAAATGTATAGATCTGTTTGAGAATTGTTACCTTTATTGTAAACATGGTATGTTTCCTCATTTATTTAGGACTTTGATTTCTTTTTGTAAATGAAATTTTACCTCTTGTACTGTTTACCATACAGATTTCGTGCATGTTTTAAGTATATATGTGTAGCTAAGTTTCATTTTCTTTAAAGCAATACTAAATGGTATTGTTTTTAATATCAGTTTCTGCATGTTCACTGATAGTATGTAGAAATACAATTTCTTTTTTGTGTGTTGATATTGTATTCTTGTGACCTTGTTGAACTCACTTATTAGTTCTAGGAGTTTTTGGTAGATTCCTTGGGGTTTTCTATGTAGATGGTCATGTCATCTGCAAGTAGAGACAATTTTATCTTTTCCTTTCCAATCTCTCTGTCTTTGTTTTTTGTCTTATTGCAGCTTAAGATTAAAACACACGCGCACACACACATACACACACTTTTCTGAGTACTTATTAATTTGTTGTGAAGCTTTCCCTGAGTTTTGTAAATATCCTCATGATAAGTATTCAGTGTCTTTCATCTTCTTGATTAACTTTAAAGGAGTCTTTTATGGAGACTTCTGTCCTCTCTAAGCTGGTTTGGGAGATTTCTAGGCTTCCTTCAGAGTTGTTTGGAATGTCTCTTCACCATCATTCTGGAGATTCCTTTTGCCTTTCTCTTGTTTCAGATTCTTTTTTATATGGATTCTCTGTCTTTGCAGATAACTATTCTGTCACTTTGCTGAAACACATTTTCTAGTAGTTAACTGAGAAATAGTTAATGGAAAATAAATTTGTTGATACTTTGCATTACTTTAATTTTGAGTCTGATAAATATTAATCATTAATAATTAGTAATTGAGCTGGCATTAAAATTCTGGGCTGGACATTGTTTTCCCTTAGAATTTTGAAAGCACTGCTTCATTGTCTTCTAGCTTTCAGTTTTGAAGTTTGATGCTGTTTGCTGTTTAGATTCTCTCTTTTTTTTTTTTTTAAGATTTATGAGAGAAAGAGTTTGCATGGGGTGGGAGAAGGGCAGAGGAGTAGGGAGAGAGAGCTTTTTTTTTTTTTTTTTTAAGATTTTATTTATTTGACAGAGAGGGAGAGAGCATTAGCGGGGCTGGGGAAGCAGGCAGAGGGAGACGGGGAAGCAGGATCCTAGATGAGCAGGGAGCCCAATGCCCAATGCAGGGCTCCATCTGAGGACCCTTGGGGTTATGACCTGGGCCACACAGGCGCCTGAAGGAGAGAGACTCTTATACGGACTCCTCACTGAGCACAGAGAGTAATGTGGGGCTGGATCTCTCAACTCTGAGATCAGGATCCAAGCCAAAACCAAGAGTCAGACGTTTAACCAACGGTACCACCCAGGCACCCCACCATTTAAATTCTTGACTCTAGAAACTTAGTGAACCACTTTGTCTTTAGAGTTTTAGAATTTCAGGATTATAGGTCTGGGTTTGGTTTAATTATATCCGTTTGGCTGGGTAATACTGAGGCATTATCATCCTGGAAACTTATGTAATGGGAACTCAGGAAAATTTTCATAAAATACTTTGATAATTTCACTCCTCTATTTTCCCTGTTCTCTCCTTTTTGGGCTCCTGTTATTTGAATATTGGACCTCTTGGGCTAATCTTTTAATTTTCTTAACTTTCTTGTTTTTCTACTTTTGTCTTTTTGTGCTTCTTGGGAGGCTTCCTCTATGTTATCTTCTAAGTCTGTTGAGTTTGCATGTTTCTATCACAATATTAATTTCCAGAAGTTTGTTTTTCATTGTCCTTTAAAAAAATACCCTGTTCTTGTTTGAAGGATGCAGTCAGTATGTTTTCTTTCTGAGAGTATTAAATACAGCTTCTTCTTCTTTTTTTTTTTTTTTAAATTTTATTTATTTATTTGACAGAGACAAAGCAAGAGGGGAGGTAGCAGGAAGGGAGAAACAGGTTTCCCGCTGAGGAGGGAGCCCAATGTGGAGCTCTATGTGGGGCTTGATCCAAGGACCCTGGGATCATGACTGGAGCCTAAGGCAGATGCTTAATGACTAAGCCACCCAGGCGCCCTAGCTTTTTTTTTTTTTTTTTGAAGGTTTTTTTGTTTGTTTGTTTTTTAAAATATTAATGGTTCTTTGTCTGCTCTTTGTATGTTTTTTTTTTGTTTTTTTTTTTTTTTTATTTTTGTCTTTCAAACCCCCATTTGAATGAATGAGGTTTATTCACCATGGACTTCAGCATAGGGTAATCTCTTGGGCATTTGCCTTTAGGATCCTTCCTGATAGCAATTTCTTTCTTTCTTTTTTTTTTTTTTTTAAGATTTTATTTATTTATTTGACAGAGATCACAAGTAGGCAGAGAGGCAGGCAGAGAGAAGGGGGAAGTGGGGAGTAGGCTCCATGCTCTATGACCTGAGCGGAAGGCAGAGGCTTTAACCCACTGAACCACCCAGGCGCCCCATGATAGCAATTTCTTTAGGCATTTATTCTCCAACTGGTTAGATTCTTCAGGGTAAACTCTAACAATTGCCCGGAGAGAGTTAGCATTCTGGATCTTAGGTAGAGGAGAATTCTTTGGGATTTCAGTATTTGGTATATAAAATTGACCTGCCTCCCTTTTTCAATGTAATATTCTTGCTTCATTGTGCTTGGTGTCACCTGTGTAGAGATTGTTTTCAAGTCTCTTGGGTCCTCTTAGATTGGGAAGGGGCAGTTATTGGCCTGGAAGAGTTGGGGAGGGTTGGGGATATAAGGGTCTAAATCCACCAGTTCATCCCTACTTAAGATCCTTGGCTTTTTCTATTACTGGTTTAGGATTCAGCTTTTTGTTCTGACCAATCAGAACTTGGTCAGTTCTTTTACTGACTTTTAACTTGCAAAACTTTTTGCTAGTTTTTTAGCAAAAGCTTTTAACTTGCAAAACTTGTTGCTATTATAATCTTGTTTTTCTTTATTGTAATGGGTCTGTCTTTGAAGAAAAGGTATTCTTTATTGTCCTTTCGGATTTTTTAACAGAAAACAATCAATTGAAAAAATGCATGGGTAGCATAGTCCAAAGTTTTAACATTGATTATCTTTGAGTGGTAGAGTTTTAAGTATTTTATCCTCCCTATGTATTATTATTTATGTATGATAATGAGTTACTTGGAAAATGCAAGAAGAGAATATGATGTCTATTGTGTTAATGACCTCTTTACTAATACTTGCTTCTGGGGAAGGAAAGGTATCCAGTACCTTTTCTTTAGAGACAAGCTGTGCTTAGAGTCCAGGATCATCTAGGAAGCAGGGTATTTGGTGATCCTAAGTATAGGATATTTAACTGTTGTGATCCATGAAATGCTTGCTTTTGAAGTACATGGTGGTGTAACCTACATGTTGATGCATATTTTTCCCCATATAAAAAATAGGAAAAATATAGGAAAATATATGGGCTTTTATTTTAATCTTTAGTCTGTGTATCATGCTCACATTTGAGAAATAATGACATTATTTATCTGCTGTTTTTATGAAAAACTCCATGCATAAATGTTAAGTAACTAAATGCTGTACAGATACACTGGCTGGCTGTGAATGGACGGACAGAACTACTCCATGACCTTGTACAACACGTCAGTGACGTCGATGTTGAGGATGCGATGGGACAGACAGCACTGCATGTGGCCTGCCAGAATGGTCACAAGACGGTAAATTCAGCCATGAGGACTTTCAGTTGCATGTATTTGTTTTTGAAAATTTTGAATTCGTGAAAAGATTTTCACTGTGCGTAATTGGGAACATGAAGCATCGCAGCAAAATCTTAAAACATTTTCTGCATCATATGGACTTATTAAATATATATTCTTTGTGGATAAAAGGAATAGAAAATAGTGCTTTTAAAGCTGTTTAAAGTATTTGGATTTCAAATTTATTTGTAATTCATAGATTTTGATAGCTGAATATACTAAAATTTTAAATGTATGTTCACGTGTAATTCTAACTAGCAATGTTCTTTTTTTTTTTTTTAAGATTTTATTTATTTATTTGACAGAGATCACAAGCAGGTAGAGAGGCAGGCAGAGAGAGAGAGGAGGAAGCAGGCTCCCTGCCGAGCAGAGAGCCTGATGTGGGACTCGATCTCAGGACTCTGAGATCATGACCTGAGCCGAAGGCAGAGGCTTAACCCTCTGAGCCACCCAGGCGCCCCTAAGTAGCAGTGTTCTTATTCTCAATCTTATTGTCACATAACTTTTTTGTATTTTATTTTTTACCATTAAGCCTCAATTATTGGGATTAGATAGTAAGAAAGTGAGCACTGACATTGCTTAAATATTTCAGCTTGGATTATCATATTTTTCTTTTGTTTTAGAATATGATGTAAGACTAGAGTGATGGGTTTTTTCTTCCTTACTTAGATATCTAAAATCATGCATTTGTTTTATGTTAGTACTTTCCTGTTACTTCCATGTACAAACATTTAACTTTAAAAGTTGCTAATAGGGGACGCCTGGGTGGCTCAGCTGGTTAAGCGGCTGCCTTCTGCTCAGGTCATGATCCCAGCGTCCTGGGATCGAGTCCCGCATCGGGCTCCTTGCTCAGCCGGGAGCCTGCTTTTCCCTCTGCCTCTGCTTACCACTCTGCTTGTGCTCACTCTCGCTCCTCTCTCTCTGACAAATAAATAAATAAAATCTTAAAACAAAAAAAGTTGCTAATAGTTTTTCTTTTATTAGGAGACTGTTGTCTTATATAAAAATTGTTAGATTAAAATTTAAAATCTGCTTTGTTATAGTTTCCTATCCTGGTTACTTTTGAATTTTTTTTTCACATTTAACATTGTTGATAAGAGAAATTTATTTACTTGTTAACCATAACAGTAACAACAAAAAACAGCCAAAAACAAAAAATCATCACCAATAACTGCAAAGATAAAAAAATTTGTATTTAATATTTTTTTTTTTTAAGATTTTATTTATTTGACAGAGAGAGGGAGAGCACAAGCAGTTGGAGCAGCAGGCAAAGGGAGAGGGAAAAACAGGCTCTCCACTGAGCAGGGAGCACCAGGCAATGTCAGGGCTCAATGTAGGGCTTGAGCCTAGGACCTTGGATCATGACCTGAACCAAAGGCAGAGCTTAACCTACTGAGCCATCCAGGCACTCAATATGTATTATTTGGACACACTCTCTCTGAGTCTTATCTTCCTGTTGTGAGAATTCCTACTGCAGTCTTGATTTTCATTTCTGCAAATACTTTTTTCCTAATCTGGGTTTAGGATGTAAGATGCTAGATGTTTAGTTGGCTTTATGTATGACTATAATTCACAGAGTATTGTACTTCTTTAGGATAGTGAGGCCAAGAGTAACATTGTCTTATGTTTAATGTGTTGGATAAGAGGAGAGATATAGATTTTTTTTTCCTTTCCTGGAATTTCTTCTGAATACTAGTTCATTTTTATTTTTATTTTTATTTTTATTTTTGTCTTTCATCATCTGAAAAGTAACCCAGTGTTTTGAAGGAGTATTTCCTTCTCACTAGTTTTTACTTTCCGAGAGTCAGCACTATTAATTTAAAAAGTATTCTGTGTGAAAAAAAAATTATCTGAAATGTCTTAATCTTGAATGGCCCAGGCTTTAAACAATGGTTTCGTATTAGCAATACTAATAACAATACTGCTTGTAGTTGTTATAGGACAGAAAAGCACACACTTCAGTATAGAAGAGTAGAGTGTCCTATACTAAGATTATAAACCCTACCTGTTGCTAAAGAGCTATTGTACAAAAAGCTGGGATACAGATCAGAAGTGATCTACAAAAGCTATTTTTAGCTGCCTTGAGCCAATGAAGAAACAAGAATTACTAAGAAAATCCTATTTCAAAACATGTGCATTACAGGCTGCATTAAAAATTTAGAATTGCCTTCTGAAGTTATTGAAGAATAGTTAGTATGAGTATAATATAGTCCATATGGTTTACAACCCAAAGCAGGTGTGGTGAAGTAAGGGAGAATTCCTCAAAGTCAAATGCCTTTGAAGAATTATATTCTCAGAAGATTTATAAGGGGGCCTGACTTCACTGTGATGATGAGTTTCACAGAGATTTTGCAGATATAGTAGAGGAGGAAGGGTACTAAAAGCCATGTTGACTTGTGGTTGATTGTATTGGTGAGTGCGATTCCATTCTATTATAGTTGGTCAATTTTAGTTATCTGCAAGGATCATGAACAGATAAAGAGTATGTTTAGTGTTTTATGAATCATTTTATGCATCTTTAATTCTCCTCAAGGCAAGAAGGAATCTTGAAAAATTAGTCTTTTAGCTTCCAGGCTGAATTATACCCCTAAAAATCTTTGTTCGTAGTTGTGTTAATATCACCCATGTCTTACAATTACTTCTGTATTTCTGGGACATGTTCAAATCTCAGTGGATGAGCATATGATATAAATTATTACAGGGTAGGGATTATTGATTTTTGTTAACTCTTTGTATATCTTTCCATAAGTTGACACTGAGTTCAAAATGCTTTGTCAGTTATCCTGCTGACTTAACTTTAGCAGCAAGTGAAAACGGCCTTTTCATTGTCTCAAAGTAGTCAGTTCATGTATAAATTCATTAAAAGGTGTTTAAAACTTGGCTCCATGTAGATATATAGCAGTGCATATAGGCTTCAAGGTTTATTTTTAAGCTTAAATCTTGCATATTGATTATATATTTTTTACAAAATAAAATAGGAAACTTTCAGGGGAGAAAAAAACTTCATTTAAAAAATATTTTTAAAAGAGGAGCGTGTGGGTGGCAGTCGGTTAAGCATCTGACTTTAGCTCAGGTCATGATCTCACCATCCTGGGATTAAGCCCAGTGTAGTTGGGCTCCCTGAACAGGAGGGAATCTGCTTGTGCCTCTCCTCCCTCTGCTCCTTCCCTGCCCTTGTTTTTTCTGTCTCTCTGAAATAAATAAAAAATCTTAAAATATTTTTAAAAGGTATTAGTAGCACTTTTCAAATTAAAGAAATACGATAAATCCTCTGAAATTTACTTTCTAATCTCACTTCATAGTAAATCTAAGGACTGCATGAAAAGATTTTTGATCTACTGGCTAAGACCCCTAAAGCTTTGTAGAATTTGTAATTGAATTTTTGCTTTGATAGCAAGAGTGCTGTTCAGATTTACATTATTTTTTTAAAAGGCAAAGATTTAGAAGACAAATTCCATTTTGTTGTAACTAAGAAATTGAATAATCTTTGCTGATTTCATATAGATGTTCTCATATAGATTTCATATAGATGCATTGGTTTTATTAGAGGTAAACCAAGATAAAGGCCTTATTTAAAGGAATTGTTTGGGTTGTTGAGAATGAATTTTGACTATTTCTTGTCCTTGCAATGTAATAGTACTATGGGTTTTTTGGCTTTTGTTGGGAGTGGGGAGAGAGTTGGGAGGGGCAGAGGGAGAAGAGAGAGAATCTTGAGCAGTCTGCATGCCTAGTACAGAGCCCAACACTGGCTGGATCTAACAACCCTAAGATCATGACCTGAACCAAAGTTAAGAGTTGGACCCTTAACCAACTGGGCCATCCAGGTGCCCCAGTAGATTTTAAACTACTCTGTTCCTGTTTAAAAATGATGAAAGAAATGAGCTTAACAACTTCTCAGTAATTTAATTTTTTGTAATTTTCCTTAGGTCAGCTCTTATTAGCTTTCAATAGCAAAATAATGGTTTGTCTTGGGATATTGATTTTAAAAATCATTTCAGAGTTTGGTTATTCAGCTGGGCTATTATACAGTCTTTGGCAAATTTTTTTTCCCCCTGCCCTTACCTCCCCCCTTTGGTATATTCTGTTCACTGTTTATGTAATTAAAGTGTTGTGAACACTCTGGAAGATACTTAAGAGCAATAATCATATTGGTACTCCTTCCTTCCTTCCTTCTATCATTATTAAGGTGTATGATGTAATTCTGCAAGGAAAGTACAGAGAGCACTATCCTGGACCCTTAATTTGTTTAGCCTGTGCAGTGAACTAGGACCAGTGTGTTACTTGATTTTTTTTTTAATAAAAATTTGATTTATTAGCATACTTACAATTTTTGTGTTACTTGAGTTTTGATCTCATTTTTAGAAAGTATGGTAAAACCTAATATTATTCTACTTGGATATAATTGACTCCAATTTTTTTGGCCATAAACTGAGTTACTTTTTGGTGACTTTTTTCTTTTTTATTCGTTCTTTAAGATTTGTTATTGTGTTAAATTGCCACAGACAGTTGGTTATTGTTTTTGTAGAATAACTTGGATTAAAAACCCTAGTGACTGTCAAATGGTTTTGTCACAATTTATATTTATGAGAGTACACAGCGGAATTAGTTTATGAACTAATTTCACTTCACTTAAAAAATAAATTTTATTTTTATCAGAATAAACTTTATGTTGCTGAATTTATATAGCTAACTATGAAGCTTCACAAACAATATAAAATGACAGTTGAATCCTGGTTAGAATAGATTTAAGCTTCTGAAACTTAAAAGCGTTGTTTGACACTGGTATTATATAGACTGTTTTTGATAGAACTGACTGCCTGTTTTACTGAAGTTGTAGGCTTGGTAAGGAATAGTGCTTACCTACGTTCCGTCAGCTCTCCCTGGTACCTTTTAGCTAGCTTTCAAGCTTTTCATTCAGAGAATTACGGGAGAACCATGCAAACTTAATTGAAAGCTTTTGCAAAAACATTCATTGGATTCAGCCTTGAGGCACAAAGGTAGATAGACTAACATTTTGGATTGTATTTTTAGGTTCAGAGTAATATTATTTATTCTAATGTTGGAATTCTTCTTTAATCACTTTGGGAAATGTGACCTGAAATAGTTCTGTTACTACAATTTTCAAACACAATTGAATAATCATTTTTACTACACGTTACATAATCAAAGTTTTGAAAGGTTTAGGTGGACAGGTTTCTATTGAAAAATCTATATAAACCCGTCATTGGTTAGTGAGTTGGCCATGTTTCTTAGTGGATAAGTAATTTGTGCATTGCTGTCAAGTTGTATCATCAGAATTATTCTTACTAAGAGGTAAAGATGCTGTTTTGGTTGTTTTGTCTTTTAGGAAATAGAAATATCACAGCTCAGATTTTTACTTACAATTTTAATATTGAACATCTATTCCTTTTTACTCTGATCAGCATTATTTAGAGTTGACATTGATAAAGTAGAGCTGCCTTGGATTTCTTGCTTTGTAATTTTTCAGTGTATTGGGCACAGGTGGTCTTGGTTAGTCACTGCCTTCAATTAAATGACTTTTGAGATTGACCCGAACATTAGCTTTGTGCATTAGTTTTCCACTCAGAATATTGTGTTATCACTTGAAAGGTCATGAAGTCTGTTGAAAGTGTGTTGTTTCTTCTCAAGGATTTCTTGAAGCCTTATGAAAATCTCCGTTCAATGCTTTTCTTTCAGGAATCTTTACTAGCAGTTTCTTATACTGTAAGAAGGAAAGAGCCTCCCCCCACATGTAGATTATCTAGGAATAAGAGAATAGTTTATTTTTGTTGTTTTTGTTTTTTTGCTGGGGGAGTATTGGACAGTTTCCTACTTTAAAAGTAGAATATCAGTTGCCTCCCAGGATTTATTAAATTTACTAGCATAGTGTCCAGGTACATGTTAAGGTTACTCATATTATTATATCATTATGTATTTTAAACAACTATATAATATTTGTAAATGCATAGTATGTTTTGTTAATAATTTATTTCTGCTTCTGGGACAACTGGCTGGCTCGATCAGTGAAGTATGCTACTCTTTTTTTTTTTTTTTAAGATTTTATTTATTTATTTGACAGAGAGAGATCACAAGTAGGCAGACAGAGAGAGAGAGGAGGAAGCAGGCTCCCTGCTGAGCAGAGAGCCCGATGCGGGACTCGATCCCAGGACCCTGAGATCATGACCTGAGCCGAAGGCAGCGGCTTAACCCACTGACTTTTTTTTTTTAATTTTTATTTTTTAAATAAGATTTTTATATATTTCACAGAGAGAGAAACACAGCAAGAGAGGGAACACAAGCAGGGGGAGTGGGAGAGAGAGAAGCAGGTTTCCAGTTGAGCAGGGAGCCCGATGCGGGGCTCAATTCCAGGATCCTAGGATCATGACTGAATGGAAGTCAGACACTTAACGACTGAGCCACCCAGGCACCCCAGTATGCAACTCTTGATCTAGCTGTTGTGAGTTCAAGGCCCATGTTGTGTGTAGAGATTACTTAAAAAAACTAAAGTCTTTAAGATAATAATAGCAACAATAATAATAATTTATTTTGCTTCTTTGTGAATTGCTTGGTTTTAGTTGCATATTAATATATATTTTCAATGTATATATTGCTTTCATTTTTCCTGAGCCTTTTGAATTGTGGCTTTTTGTCTAATTTCTACAATAACTAATGAACGTTATTGCTGCTGTCCATCTCATTCTTGTTTTGGGCCATAAAGACACAGCTTTTTTTTTTTTTTTTAAAGATTTTATTTATTTATTTGACAGAGACAGTGAGAGAGGGAACAAGGAGTAGGAGAAGTAGGAGAGGGAGAAGCAGGCTTCCCAATGAGCAGGGACCTGATGTGGGGTTTGATCCTGAACTGAAGGCAGATGCTTAACAACTGAGCCACCCAGGCAACTGTAAACACAGCTTCTAGGTCAAAACTCGGAAAGAAGATGAAAGAAAGAAAGAAGCCATGATCAAAAGGCTCAAGTAGGCCTTGTCTTATAAAATAATGACCTAAATGCTTATTTTTCTTATATTTGAAAGATGTGCTTGACCACTTGTTCCTCAGTTTAAAGGAGTTCTATAGCTGATAAAATTTTATGTAAATGTTTCTATTCCTCTTGGATTAGAAGTGAATTCCAATAGTAATGCATAAATACTCTATCTTAAAATATTTTACTTTGGGGCGCCTGGGTGGCTCAATGGGTTAAGCCGCTGCCTTCGGCTCAGGTCATGATCTCAGCGTCCTGGGATCGAGCCCCGCATCTGGCTCTCTGCTCCGCAGGGAGCCTGATTCCTTTCTCTCTCTCTCTGCCTGCCTCTCTGCCTATTTGTGATCTCTTTCTGTCAAATAAATAAATAAAAAATCTAAAAAAAAAAAAATTCAAGTACAACTTTAAAAAAAATTTTTTTTACTTTTATCAGAATCTTTGCAGTAAACATGGTAGCCCCTTAAACAACCTTTTTTTGTCCAGTCATGAACACCAGGCAACAATTTTCAGCTCTTAGTTTTCCTTCTGGTATCTATTTCCAAATAATATGCTTTTGTTGCTCTTCCTCAACTTTCAGATGACACTGAATCATTTTTTGTCCTGCTGAATGAGGACTTAACTCATTTAAATCCTCTTCCCATTCCTTCTTACCCATTTCTAAAATTAAATTGTAAATTTTGACAGAAAAGATTAGGTGTATATATAGTTAGGTAATTATTGTTTAATTATTGTTTACTGAGTCAAGTAATGAATTATAATAACATTTTCTGTCTAGGGTGTCTATTTTTCTTAAAGTTAATAATTGGCTGTGTTCCATTTTCTTTTTATGAATTAGTAATTCTTCCCATATGCTCCTACAGAATCAGAATATCACGGGACTATTTTCTACAAAGACAAATTGATTAGATAATGTCAGGTCCAATTTTTTTTAACTTAGGAATTTCTTAGTTTCTCCTGTGTTCAATGCCCAATAATCTGGGTTCCATATCGTCTATATTTTGATGTATTCCTTTGTTTAGTAGCTTCTAGAGAAAAGCTACACTGGATGTAATTTTTTTTTTTTAGATTATTTATTTATTTATTTGACAGAGATCACAAGTAGTCAGAGAGGCAGGCAGAGAAAGGAAGGGAAGCAGGCTCCCCGCTGAGCAGAAAGCCCAATGCAGGGATCTATCCCAGGACCCCGGGTTCATGACCTGAGCAGAAGGCAGAGGCTTCAATCCACTGAGCCACACAGGCGCCCCTAATTTTTTTTTTTAATATTACATAGCTAAGCATGTTTTTAATTTAAAACCATGTATTTGAATGATAGTGTGGTTGGCTATAGTTTTACATTGGAAGTCATTTACCTTACAATTTTGAAGGCATTTAATGTTTTAAATTTAACTGTGGTGTTAAGAAGTTTTGTGCTAATCCCATATATGTTTATCTGGAATCTTCTATTCCCAATATTATGAAATTTCACTTCGATGTGCCTTGTTCAAAGCCTTTTAATTTATTATACCAGACAGTTTTTGAGCCTTTTCAGTCTGGCACTGCATGTCTTTCAGTTACAGAAATTTTTTGGTATTATTTCTTGATTACTTCCCTTTGGTCTACCACACCCTTCATTTTCTTTGTTCTTGATTTCTACAGTGTCTCCCTGGATTGATCTACTAACTTCCTGTTCTTCCTGTTTTCTTTGTCTCTTTGTTTTAGTTTCTTTCTTGTGGAGTTTTCAACATTGTCTTTCTAAACTTCTGTTGAATTTGTGGAGTGCCTGGCTGGCTCAGAAAGATACATGTGACTCTTTTTCTTGGGGTTGTGAGTTGAAGCCTCATGTTGGTTGTGGAGATTATTTAAATAAATAAATAAAAATAAACTTAAAAATATTTTTAAACTCCTATTGAATTTTTGCTTCTTCCATCACATTTTTGATTCCTTATTCTTTGAATATTTTTCTCCCAGCATCTTATTCTTGTCCTATGGATATAATATCTTCTGTTTCAGGGTAATGTCTTTTCTAAATTTTGTTTTTTTTTCTTTAGTTCCCTTTATTATCTTTATTTTTCTGACTTCCATTTTCTTCTTGTTCTGGCTTTTGTTTTTCAGGTTAGAGACCTGCTTTTAGTCAAGTTAGTTGTCTCTTAAATATTGTCTGTCCATTTGTAATATAGTGATGAGGCACTAAAATGTTGGCTGAAAGTATCATGTACATGGGCTGGGTTTGTCTGACATCACAGAATGCTATGGTTTCTCAGTCTTGCCACTATTGATGTTTTGGAACTGAAAATTCTTTCTTAGGGGGCTCTCTGTAGATTGTAGGATGTTTAGACCTATCCCTGACCTCTGCCCATTAGCTGCCAGTTGCACACGCTTCCCCAGTCATGGAAAAGAAAATCTCCCAGCATTGCCAGGTGTCCCCTAGGGGTGACTGGGCTATTTCATGGCCACTCTGTAATTCCAGTATTTGTAGGTATCTTCTCTGGTGCCAGTCTGCAGAGGAGGCTTTCAGTCTAGCCTGACTACTGGATTTCTGGGAGTCTAGTGGAATGTAGGGGCTTGAAGTTTAAAACTTAATTGTGTTCTTCATGGCTCCTGTTCTCTGCTTTACCTATGTATCTTGCCTGTCAGTCTTGAGCCTCCCTATTCACTTTGTCCAGACAATAAATCTCTCTATTTTGAGACAGTGTAGGGAGAGATAGTGGCTAACTGTATGTATGGGGAGGAAGGGTCCTGTGGTAAGGTCCAGGTGTTTCTTTTGTAGGATTTTGCTACAATTCCTGTTTAGAACTCTGTGTAACTGTTCCTGTCTTCCAAGGTACTTGGTACTCCCAACTCCTGTGTTTTGTATGTGTGTTTGACAGGGAGAATTTGGTGGTTTGTTGGAATCCACGTTTGCAGGTGCTTAGACTTAAGCTGCCTTTGATCTGCTAAGTCGGCTTCTATTCCTCCACTTGCTTGCCACTTTCCCGAAACTTACTGACTTGTGTAGCATGCTGTTGTGTTCTTTCTTATTCTTCCTTGGGAGTTTATAGTCTTACTATTTTACTGACCTTGTACTAGGTCTTAGAGCTATAATGAACGTGTGTGTTCAGTCTAAAGGTAATATTAAATAAACAGTGTAATTCCAAAAACTTTTAGGTTTTTACATGTTTTCTTCCTTTTGGCAGGAGAAGCCCAAATGAAGATCAAAAGAATAAAACCAGAAGAGTTTCTTTTTTTTTCTTTTTAAGTTTTCAGGCGATCCACATTCTATATCTAGTTACCGAATTATGTGTTTTTAAGATTTTACATTAACTTGCTCTTTCTTAGTATGACTCAGGTGATTGCAGAAGTAGAGCTTAACAGAGTATGTATGAATGAGACTGGCAGAGAAAGAGTATTGGTTACTGTTAATAGCAAAAGGACTTCTTAGCTTTTTAACATTTTGAACTTTAATAATTATGTTTAGTAATTGTTTGAGTTTAAGAAAGTGATAATTCTGCTACCTATTTTTTGTTTTTAGAGGCAAAAATTCTGGTTTCTAAAACAAATATCTAGAGTAGCACTGTCAATTTCACTAACCATATGTGGCTATTTAAACTTAATTATTATAAAAAAAAATAAAAAATTCAGTTCCTCAGTTATTCTAGCCATTTTTCAAGTCTTTGGTAGCTACATGTGTCAGCAATGTTCTAGAGCCTTTCTGGGTTAATTCCACATATATTGTTTCAAAAGGACTAACCAAAAAGTTGAGGTAGTTAAGCTATCATAATTATCATGTTCCGACTTATTCTACTTTAAAATTTCAGGTAGTGGCAAGAGCATTTCTTATACCTGTTTAAATTGTGATAATTGTGTCTTTGTTTGACTTCTCTGGCTTTACTTTTTAATTGTTTCTTTTCTCTCCAGACAGTGCAGTGCTTGCTAGACAGTGGTGCTGATATTAACAGACCAAATGTATCTGGAGCTACTCCATTGTATTTTGCTTGCAGGTAGGATATTTTATATTTGCTGATGCTCTCATTAATGTACTTATTACATTTCCAAAGACAAGCATTTCTGTATATTTTCTGAAGTTCTCGTTTTCCCACAAATGCTGTGCTTACTGAACTGCACAAGTAAAAGCGTTTTCTATTATATTGCCAGTGTTTTTATGTGGTGTAGGTGGGAGCTTTTGATTTACTCGATTATTTAAATTTTAGACTAATTACTTAATAAATAATGAAAAAAGATTCCTCTATAATTCAGTAATTTCCATAGTTTTCTTTGTTAAGTACTAGATCTATTCCAGAGGGATGAGCTATTAAAGTATGTGTTGGATAAGAGAGCCATGTCTTTGCTTTCTATGGAGTTGTAACTTAAAAAAAAAAATCTTTGAATTTGTCTTGTTAGATATTAAATTGTGCATTAAGTTATTTTTGTACTTCTATTTTGGTTCATTTTCTTGAAGCGTACATTTTGTTCATTTGTTCATTCATGTAATAAGCAAATGTTTAGTTAGCACTCATTGTGTGCCATATATTAGAGTATTAGTGATATAGTAATAAATCTAAGTCCTTAAGGAGCTAACAACATAACAATTACACACATATTCCACCCTGTACCTACATACCCACACACATACATACTATGTTATAAAAATGTAGTTTCTTTTTTTTTTTTTTTTTTAAGATTTTATTTATTATTTGTTTGACAGAGAGAGACACAGGGAGAGAAGGAACACAAGCAGGGGGAGTGGGAGAGGGAGAACCAGGCTTCCTGCCGACCAGGGAGCCACTCAGGCCCCCTAAATGGGGTTTCCAATTAGAACCAGTTTACAGTAAACCAGTGTTTCTTGTCTTTGGTTTATTTAGATTATATGAAGTACAGTATTTATTTAGGCTCTTAAATGCAGATATGGAGTTATCCAGAAAGTTCCTCTTTTCTTATCCTTTTTTCTGTTACATATCATTTTACTGGATGTTTGTTTTATTATTTTTTAAATTATTATTATTATTTTTTAAAAGATTTTATTTATTTATTTGACAGACAGAGTTTACATGTAGACAGAGAGAGAGAGAGAGAGAGAGAGAGTGGGAAGCAGGCTCACTGCTGAGCAGAGAGCCCGATTCAGGGCTTGATCCCAGGACCCTGAGATCATGACCTGAGCCGTAGGCAGAGGCTTTAACCCACCGAGCCACCCAGGCACCCCTGGATGTTTGTTTTAGACTGAAAGACCTACTTTTGTTCTTGTTTAGCTTTTCTTTAGATTCTCTGATGTTGCTTTTATCAGACTGATTCAAATCATCATTGATGACCTTGAGTTAGAATACAAGGACTTTCAAATCTCTGGACTTCTATATGCTATCTGAATCCAGCCATTTTCTTAAAGTATATTTATGTTTTGGTTGCTTGGCTAGAAAACCAGTTCTTTCCATGGCATCCTGAATTTATGAACAATGTCATTGTTTAATTCCCTGAAATTATATCCTATCTTGAGGCGTTATCTCTAATCAGTCCTTTCTTTGAAGCTTCAGATTTGATGGCCACCTGCCTGATTTACATCATCACTCGCAAGTCATACAAAATCTCAGATGTCAACATGTCCAAAACAAAGCTTCTGATTTTCCTTCTCAAATCTTTCGTTTGCCTTTTCTCATCTCAGTCATTGGAACTGTTGTCCTTTCAGTTGTTTAAACAGAAACTAGATCATTATTTTTTATTACTCTCTCTCTCTCTCTCTGTCTCTCTTTGACCCTGAACTTGGAATTTATTAGTTAGTTCTATAAATTCTACCTTCAGAATATATTTTGAATCTCTTTTCCAGCTCACTGAAATGACTTTAGTTAATGTTGTTAGCGCTTGTCTAGACTGCTGTAGTCGTCTCTTAACTGGTCTGTCTGATTTCTCTGTTGTTTCCTTCCTATCTGTCTTTTCCTCAGCAGCCAGAGGGATCTATTTAAAAAAAAAAAAAAAAAAAAAAGGAATTGGCTTGGGGTGCTTGAGTGACTCAGCCAGTTGATTTGACTCTTGATTTCAGCTCAGGTCATGGTCCCATGGTTGTGGGAAGGAGTCCTGAGCCAGGCTCCATGCTCAGCAGGGAGTCTGCATAGGATTCTTTCTTTCTCTCCATTTGCCTCCCCACCCTTTTCAAGATAAATCTTTAAAAAAAAGATCAGCTTTTGTCACTGTGTTTAAACTTTGTCTTTAAAACTTCTCAGTGTCTGTGCATCATTTCAAATAAAATACAGGCTCTTCCTTTGCCTATGAGACCTGCATGGTCTGACCCCAGCTTTCGTCACTGTGCTTCTGTCACATTGGCTCTCTCTGAGTTCACCAACTGCAAGGGACTCTTTCCAGCCGGCTTTCTGCATACTGTTTTCCCTGAAATGCTCTTAACTTGGCTTTTTATGTGGCTGACTCTTTATGTTGCTGCTTAACTGTTACTTTTTAGGAAGGTAGTTCTTAACCAGACTGAGTAGGCCTCCCCCCAAATTTTCTTTCACAGAAGCATCACAGTCTTTTTTTTTTTTTTTTGAAGTAGTCTCACACCCATCCTGGAACCAGCACAGGGTTTGACCTTACAACCCTGAAATCAAGACCTGAGCTTAAGATAAATAGTCCCACACTTAAGCTTAATGGACTGAGCCACCCAGGTGCACAAGCACTTGTATTTTGTAATTGTTATTTACTTGTTTATAGTTATCTCTCCTACTAGACTGAAAGCTCAATAAAAGCAAGAATTTTATTCACCACTTTGTATTCAATGTGTAGTTACAGTGCTTTGCATTTAGATGCTTAGTAAATGTTTTTGAATGAATTAATTGCTATAATTACATGTTTGAGAAAAATCTTCTATAACAATGGCATGTTAAATATAGGTATATTAGTGTTATGCAGAACGTGGATAGTCTTATAGTTATGGCATAGAGGTATGATAAGAGTCTTTTAGAAGTACTTTCTGTTAGTATATGCCCATCATTAACTTTTATTTCTTTAATTTTTAAAAAAATTTATTTATTTGATAGAGATCATAAGTAGGCAGAGATGTAGAGAGAGAGGGAGAAGCAGGCTCCCTACTGGGGAGAGCCTGATGTGGGGCTTGGTCCCAGGACCTTGAGATCATGACCTGAGCTGAAGGCAGAGTAACCCCCTGAGCCACCCAGGTGCCCATCTTTAATTTTTTTTAAGATTCTAGGTATGTCATCATATGCTTTTTAAAAATTTTGAATTACATTTGAGAAGTATTGGGATATACAGGAGAAGGATCCGTGGAAGCAGGGTTCAAATCTTAGCCTCAAAACTGTGCAACTTCAGTCAGGTTTGCTGACCTCTGAAGCTTTTGTCTCTTTGTTTAGGAAATGGAAATGTTCTATCTGGCTTGTGGGACTAGAGTGAGAATTAAATGAGATGGCATATAGAAAGCGTTTGCCAGTGTATTTTGCACTTAGTAGTTAGTAAGTGACCACTAAACTAGCACACTTCTCCACTCCTCAGCACAAAGTAGGGTTGTCCTCAGTCGGTTTTATTGCTGTATAAGATTTTCATTCTGAGAAATAGGATTCTTCTTTCACCATAAAGACCTTTTCTTTTTTTTTTTTTTTTTCTTTGTTATACTTAGGTTCTCATTCTGACCCATATTTAATTATGTAGTGCTTCTGTGAGTGAGTCATTTTCAAACTGATTTTGACCTAAAATTATGACAGGTACTGTTTCTCATCCATTTTTTTCCTCTAGTTATTTTGCACAAGACATAATTCATTACCTTTCTTTCTTGTGTACTGTAGGCACACAATGATTCCTTCCCCATTCCACCCCCATTTTTAGACAACTTTGTTTTTAGGACTTTTTTTAAGGGAGGCAGAGGGAGAGGGGGAGACAGTCTTTTTTTTTTTTTTTTTTAAGATTTTTAATTATTTGACAGTGAGAGAGAGCACGAGAGGAGAGAAGGAGAAGGAGAAACAGACTCCCCACTGAGGAGAGAGCCAGAAGCTAGGCTTGATCGATCCTAGGATGCTGGGATCATGACCAGACCCTAAGGCAGAAGCTTAATGCTTAACCAACTGAGCCACCCAGGTGCCCTGAGGGAGAAAGAGTAAGCAGACTCCGCACTCCGTGCAGAGCTAGATTCAGTACTTGATCCCTCAACCCAGAGATCAGGACCTGAGCCAAACCAAGAGTTGGTTGTGCAACCAGCTGTACCACCCAGCCATCCCTAGTACTTACATGTAGTACTTACAAGTGCCTCAAGTCCTTCAATTGCTAGATTGGTTTTATTTTCAGTTGTATGCTTCCCATTCCCTTAACTGAATTCTTTAAATAAAGCTTTGGATGTGTATCTTCTGTATCTGGGATAACTTTTTTCTATTAGAAAAAGTGAGGCTTAGCTGGGGTTGTATAGATAAAGTAAATTAGTGAGATGTTTATGTAATTATAGATGTGTGTAATAGAGAAATAGAAAAAGGTGTGATTCTGAACTTGGATTTGTAGCTACTACCAAGTGACTCTTTTCACTTCACAATCACAGCCATATAAAACAGGCCAAAGACTCAATTATAAACTTTAGAAAGACCTTTAGAAACTATGGTCTCTTTGTTTTATAAGTTATTCCAAAAAATACTGGAATATATGTACTATATGCACTTTAGCCAAGTTTTCAGATCAATTGCTTGAAAGCCTAAAATCAGGAGACTGAAAGTGCTTGAAAAATCAATTCTAAGTATGTTAGAAGTACTGTAGCTTGTTTTCTTTCTTTCTTTTTCTTTTTCTTTCTTTCTCTCTCTTTTTTTTTTTTTTTTTAAGATTTTATTTATTACAGAGAGACCGAGAAAGAGGGAACACAAGCAGTGGGGAGTGTGAGAGGGAGAAACGGGCTTCTTGCTGAGAGGGAGCCCATGGAGGGCTTGCTCCCAGGACCCTGGGATCATGACTTGAGCTGAAGGCAGGTGCTTAATGACTCAGCCACCAAGGAGCCCCAGTACTAGCACTTTCTTATTAAACCGTTGCCAACTTAGTTTCCAGAAAATGCATTGGCATTTCCTTGAAGGGGCTATTATCTCAATCAATATTTAAAAAAAAATAGTTGAATTGTAAAGAATACTTGTTCATTGAGCACATTTTTGCAGTTATTTGAACTGAAAAATCTTTTATGCAACACTCTGAGGAGTTTGTTAGAGGTTAGTCTTAATGTCGTACAATATTGTAGGTGAGGTACTTGAAGCCCTAATTGGGTAAGGCAGATTTTGTATATTATTAGCTCTTGTTTTTTGCTTTTATTTTTGAAATGAAATGTTATGTGATTGTTGATGAGATTTTAATGTAGTTTTAGAAATTACTCCAGTTTTCTAAAAATGTCAAAATGGTATTTTTTTCTTCGTGCTAATTATCCTTTTTGCTATATATGATGGATAAAATTATTTGGAGACTTTCAAAACCACATATATTCAACAGTGTTGCATTTGTACATGCTGATCTTGTCCATTGTGTGAGATCCCCATTGTATTTTTCTCATATCATATATCCCCTTGCACCTTGTACCACACTCCCTTGAGTACTAAATTGTTTACTCTTAAAACTTACTCTTAAAACTCTTTAAACTTTGTTTATTCATCTTGGTGGAGTAATATATAGATGGAAGATTTTGGAATCAGACTGATCTAGATTCAGATTCTCTATGATGTAATTGTGATCTTGAGTAACTCCAGGGTTTTCTCAAGTCATGGTTTTTTTCAATTGAAAAATGGAATGAATTCTCTTTTTATGTTAGTGTCAGGATTAAATCAGACTTTGTAAAAAGACCTGAGCATTATGCTTGTCACTTAGTAGAACCTAAATAAACTGTGATTTGGTTCTTTTTTTGTTACTTTCTATAGTACCACTACCTTATATAATAGTTATTTGTCAAATGAGTGGTACCTGAAGTTAAAAACTATAATACAATTCAAGGGGTGCCTGGGTGGCTCAGTGGGTTAAGGCCTCTGCCTTCAGCTCAGGTCATGATCCCAGGGTCCTGGGATTGAGCCCCACGTTGGGCTCTCTGCTTGGTGGGGAGCCTGCTTCTCCCTCTCTCTCTTTGCCTGGCTCTCTGCCTGTTTGTGATCTCTGTCTGTCGAATAAATAAATAAAATCCTTAAAAAAAACCGATAACACAATTCAGCATATGTATTGATACATATGTAAGCTAACTACTATGCTTGGTGCTCTGGAACAAATATATTGTGAAGAAGTTTATAGTTTAATTGGAGTGATTGGACACATGAATATTAAATAATTATAGAAGAAATGTCATTAAAGTTGAACTTACTAGCATTGCAAAATTAGGTTTTTCAGAACCAAGGGTAGTAGCAAAGATACCACTATCTCTCTAAATAAATTAATGTTGAGTTAGTTTCTTTTCACTTAGCTTTCATTTTTAGGTATTACAAAGAACAGAATAATTGTAACCTCTTTGTTATTAGCTGTAATATATAATGTGTTGGCTAGTATACCCAGCTAAATGACAAATGATGCTTGATGAAGACTTTTCTTGATGTACAATAATAAAACACGTATTGTTGCTTTTGGAGAGATTGCTGATTTACCAGGTTTCTTGGTTTTCTGGAATAAATTAGATATTATTCTTTTTTTTTTTCCTAGATTTTATTTATTTTACAGACAGAGATCACAGGTAGGCAGAGAGACAGGCAGAGAGAGGCGGGGCTCAGTTCCAGGACCCTGGGATCATGACCTGAGCCAGAGGCAGAGGCAGAGGCTTTAATCCATTGAGCCACTCAGGCGCCCCTAGATATTGTTATTCAGTCATTTTTGGCCTCCTGATACTTTTCTTAAGCTAAGTAATCAGTATTACAATAAAGTATTGAGAGAGTGATATATCTGTAGTATCTGCCATCAAATTCATAGTAGGGTTTATTAAATTTTAAAAAATTTAAATTTTTTAATGCCATTTGATTTTAAAGTATACTTATGTGGTGTCATTTTGTGGAAAAGAATGAGTAGGGGTTTTTTGTTGTTATTGTTGTTTGTTTTTTGTGTTTTTTTTAAACTTTCTGAGAAGTCTGTGTGTCTTTCTCTTTGGGAAATGACATACTGGTTTGGGTGTGATGGTATCATAGAAAGAGTCTTGTTTTGGAAGACAGGGTTCTGAGTTCTAGTGTCACCTATGCTTGAGTTAGTAGCTCTTGTCGTCTACAAAATAGAAATTTTTGATCAGATACTCTTCCAAACCAGATGACTTCCTTGGGCGTTTTATAAAATTATCTTTAAACTTTAATGTCTGTGAATTGTAAATTTATTTTTTATTGTCTTGAGTATCTTGGATCAGATTAGCTCACTAAATAATGAGACTTGGAGTCTAGTGGTTGCTGTCCCCAAATTAGCTTTTTCCTAGCTGAAAGAATGGTGGTTGCTAATTTTACTCCTGCTGGAAAAGAGAACAAATAGAATGGCATGTGGATAAGAGTGTTGTTCATTTTAGATCATATTAAAGAGGTGTCAGCAGAAGCCAAACTGAGTGGGTTGATAAAATGAAGGTTGAAAGCTAGATAGTATTTTGGGGTAGTTAATCCCTGCCCTTCTCCCATTCTCTTATTTTGATATTTGTATTTTCTTCTTTCTTTCTTTTTATTTATTTATTTATTTTTCCAAATATAAAGTGCCATAAAATGTAATCTTGTTTTGAATATTGAGGTTTTTTGACTTAAGAAGTCTCTAGACTTGATTGGGTGAGGTAGGAAGAGGGTTGGAAATGATTGAAAGAAAAAAATGGAGCATAAGCCTGAGTAGTAGCTGCTTACAACAAAATATTATTATTTATTGTAGGTAATGTTTCCTAATTTAATTCTAAGATTTAATAGGTCAGTTTCTTATCTATGTGGTGAAGGTATGATTTAATACTGAGAAATGTTTTCCTGGATGTTGAGGATGTAATTCAGATCTTCCTCTTAGTTTTTAAAAATTGTTAGTCTTTTGTTGTTTCATATTGACTGTCTATAATTTATAGAGAAAGACTTTAAATTAAAAAGATTATTTTTTAACATGATTTTACTTCTGTACAGTCATGGTCAGAGAGACACAGCACAGATTCTTCTGTTACGAGGAGCTAAGTATCTGTCAGATAAAAATGGAGTAACACCTCTGGATTTATGTGTACAGGTATGTTGTTAATATATATTCCTAGCCCTTTACTTTATAATAGAAATTGAGACTGGTAAAATCACCTTTTTTTCCTCAAACGAGAGGCTGAATGCAAAAATTTTATTCTTTAAAGGATATGATTTTTTTTTTTTTTTAAAGAATATGCTCATTAGAAGGAATTGTGGTATTGTAAGAAATGTATATTGGTCTTCATCTCAGTTCCTGACATAAGAGCTTCTCAGTCACTTGGAATCTCCAGAGTGATAAGAATGTCTTTTTGTACATTAATGAGATGGCTGGTGGCTTAAAGCCTCTGATAGCTTCTAGATGGGTGCTGATTGCCTAGAAAACTGAACATGTGACTCCTGGGGACATGAGAGGGACTGGAGACTGAGTTCTGTCATCAATGACCAATAATTTAATCAATCATGCCTATGTAATGGAACTTCCATAAAAACCCTGTAAACAGTGGGGTTCTCAGGGAGCTTCTGGGTTGGCGAACACATCAAAGTTGTGAGATTGTAGCATGCCCAGAGAGGGCATGGAAGCTCTGTGTCCCTTCCCACATACCTTACCCTGTGCATCTCTTCCATTTGGCTGTTCCTGAGTTGTATCCTTTATAATAAAAGTTTTCCTGAATTCTGTGAGCTGTTATCAAACAGCAAATAGCAGATTATCAAATCTGAAGGGGGGTTTATGGGAACTCCCGACTTATAGCTGGTTAGTTGCAAGTATGGGTGGCCTGGACTTGTGAATGGTTTCTAAAGTGGGGGCACTTTCATGAGGCTGAGCTTCTAACCTGTGTAGTCTGTGTTAACTCTGGATAGTTAGTGTCAGAATTGAATTAAATTGTATTACACTTAAGTTGGTGTCCACAGAGAGCTGGAGAATTACTTGTGTGGAAAACCCACACATTTAGTATCAGACTGGTATGTAGAGGAAATAAGTTTTTCATTAGGAACATTTTTTTAAACCTAGATAATTTTAGTTTTTTTCCTATTTTTTTTTAAAGGGTGGCTATGGAGAGACTTGTGAAGTATTAATTCAGTATCACCCTAGGCTTTTCCAGACAATTATTCAAATGACACAGAATGAAGATCTCCGAGAAAACATGGTAATGTAGTTGTGCTAGTCACTTGTAAATGAACAAGATTTGTTCATGTTTAGCATATGTGGTGTTTTAAAATGTGCTTAGTGATTTTAGTATTACAGATATTTTAATGATTCAAATTTGCTTATTTGCATTATAGGAAAGTATAAATTATATATATAAACTTTGTGCTAATATTTAACCCTATGAGTCTTCTGCCATCTGGGTCTTTGTTTTGTTTTGTTTTTGAAGATTTTATTTATTTGGGGCACCTGGGTGGCTCAGGCGTTAAGCATCTGCCTTCAGGTCAGGTCATAATCCCAGGGTTCTGGGATCAAGCCCGGAGCTGGGCTTCCCGCTCTACAAGAAGCCTGCTTCTTCCTCTCTCACTGCCCCTGCTTGTGTTCCCTCTCTTGCTGTGTCTCTCTCTGTCAAATAAATAAATAAAATCTTTAAAAAAAAAAAGATTGTTATTTATTTATGTATTTGAGTGTATACATATGCATGGTGGGGGCAGGGGGGGAGGGTGAGGGAAAGAATCTCAAGCAGAGTCCACACTGAGCCCAGAGCCAACCTGGGGCTTAATCCCACAACCCTGAGATCATGATCTGAGCCGAAACCAAGGGTCAGATGCTTAACCAACTGAACCACTCAGGTGGCCCTGGGTCTTTGGTTTTTGCTTAAAATAATTTGAATTTTCCACATAGGTAGGGGAAAATAATCTAAAGAGGAGTATCCTATCATTGGTAATCACTGGTTTATTGAGCTCTCTTTTGTAATAGCTTTACTCTGAAAAATTACTGAGTTTAAACTACTCATATTTTATAAATTTGGAATTAAGTTTTTGTAAATGAACTTGGTGATTTCTATTTGCATTTTTTTATTGCTTTTTTACTGGGTGATTTTGAAAAGATTTTATGTCATCTCTATAGTAGCTTTTGAATTTATTCAAGGCAAAATAACTGTAAAGGACTTGATTTCAGCTCATTGGCTTTGGGATACTTTTTAAACTAATAGGTATGTAATTTCTTGATGAAGTTTAATGGATTATTGTATAATCACATTTTTTATTTGTAAAAAATTTAGTTACGGCAAGTTCTGGAACATTTGTCTCAGCAAAGTGAAAGCCAGTACCTAAAGATTCTAACAAGCCTTGCTGAAGTTGCCACAACAAATGGGCATAAACTGCTTAGGTAGGTGTTTCAAAGTATAAGTGAATCAATAGGTAACAGTATCTGTCAGCTTTGTCCTCTTTCAGGCTTTTCTGGGAATAGTTTATTCTGTTGGATGTTTTTGTCAGTGCTAAGATGTCCTAAAAATTTGCTGACTTACATTTTAAAGGACCAGGGCAATCAGCTATTACTGGGAGATTTTAGTCTCTCTAGAGAGACTGAAAATAGAGACTTACTTAAGTGGATTTGGACAGGTGTCTAAAATTTTTATAAAATGATAGATTAGTCATCTAAGTAATACGTACATGAAGAATAATCAAGAAAGTTTAGGAGTGTTTTTTTTGTTTGTTTTTATCCTTCCCCCAAGAAAATAGTTTAGGAGTGTTGATTACTAATTTATAGAACTCTGTATATGGGCTGCTGTTCAGCCTGTATACCCTCATGTCCCTTATAAAATTTTTGCCCTAAACTGTCCCCTTCCATTCAGTTCTTTATTCTTTCCAGAAGACGCTATGGTTTTAATGGTTCATTGCTATATCCATGGAGATCATATCATGCCTTTATATTACTTGCGTTTATATGTATTGTATTTTCCTGCAACTATACTTCACTGTATATGGTTAGCTACCCCAATTAGGAATAAAAAGTCCGAATTAGGAATAAACAGCCATTTAAGGGCACCTGGGTGGCTCAGTTGGTTAAGCATCTGACTTTTGATTTCAGCTCAGGTTGTGATATCAGCATTGTGAGATCGAGCCCTGTGTCAGTCTCCATGCTCTGTGTGTAGTCCACTTCAGATTCCCACTCTTCTTCTCCCTCTGCTTTTCACCCCCACTTGTGCGCACACACACATATTCTTTCTTTCAAATAAATCTTAAAAAAGGAGTAAAAATAAACTAAAAATCTAAAAAAAAAATCATTTAGAAATAGTAAATGTATTTTTTCTTGGCTTATAAATTTGGCCCACTTCTATTTGGATGCTTTCCCCTTAGCAGTTTTCTTTTCACTTCTCTTAATACACTGACAATCTTAGAATAGGTTTTGGTCTTCTCTCATCTCTGTGGTTGCAACTGGAGTTTCTTCCTTCCAACTCCATGCTTTTTCTAGAAATTGGCTACATTGTTGATTCCATTATGATAGCTGTTTGTTTCTGTCTTCCTTTGGGCTTCAGACCTACTTCAGACTAGAATCACACTCTGTACTGTTTATTTAGAAGGATCTTTGCTAGGCCCCTTACCCTTCATGATACCAAGGTCACCCCCTTGTGTTCTTTTATCCATTAAGTCTTTCTTCAACATTTCTAGTACTGTACAATTTACTAATTTTTTAAATTCAGTTTCTACCTCTGAGACTGCTTAGGTTCTGTTTATGGAATTCATTGAATTTCAGCTTTACATAATTCTCTTATTTAGTCAGTTCTATTAATCCATTTATTTGATCAGGATTTTCTATAGTTCAGACATACTAAATAAAGACTTGGCTTGGGGTTTAAGGTTGGTTTAGGTTTAAATCCAGATATCACTATTTACTGTAACAAGTAAATTATTAACTGTAGCAAGTAACAGTTTTGAGTTTCCCTTTATTATCTACCCATATATCTAATACATGTTTCTGAGTGCCTACTATTCACCAGACCATCTGGTAGGTGATTATAAATAAAACAGATAAGATCTCTCCCTAAATTTAATTTACAATCAGTCAGGATTTTGTTTCCTTGTTGGAAAATGGTATTAAATATCTTCTTAATGAATTGTTGTAAAAATACAATGTTAAGGTACTATAAAGTGCCAGGCATGTTGTCTGGTACATAATAGAGATGATGATGATGATTATATAAATGGAAAATTGCCAGAGATAATAATTATGATTATTATAAATACTCTACATTTCTCCCCCCCCCCCAAGATTTATTTATTTATTTGAGAGACGCAGAGAGAACACAGGTGGGGGAAAGGGACAGAGGGAGAAGACAGCTCCCCACTGAGCAGGGAGCCTGACGCAGGGCTCGATCCCAGGACCTAAAGGCAGATGCTTAACCAACTGAATCTCCCAGGCGCCCCCAGTACTCCACATTTCTTACATTAGAAAACTTAACCTGTTTTTTTCTTTTTAAATCTTTGTCCTACTTTTTGCTTTTCTACAGTAATGAGAAAGCCCATGTTTTTCTGTATTTATGTTTTTAAGTTTACCTTTAACACTTATTAACCAGGCAGTAAGCTAAGGAACATTCAAATATATTATTTCATTTAAACCTCACAGTAAGTTATTTCCATTTGACATAGAAGAAAGCTTAAGTTTAACCATTTACCAAGCTAATACATAGAAGAGCCAGGATTCCTGGTCTCCGATTATTGGTTACAATCTAGCTCTTAAAAGTAACAGGGAGATTAGTGGAATAGAAGTAGAGTGGGAAGAAGGGAGCCCTGATCATAACAGGTTTTAAAACTGTTTTGCCAACCTGTACTGCCTCACCACTTACAGTGCTACTTTTCATATGCTTTATGAAATCTGTTAATTATGGCCATTTAGAGGGCTCTGAGTATCTTTTTCTTGAGGTTGATAGTGAGTATTGGTTATTAGTATTTTATTAGAATTTATTGTATTGTTTACTATTTTGGGAAATCCTGTGTTTCTCCTTCACTCTTAGACTTCTACCCTGCTGACCAGATATGTGGGTTTTTTTATTCCCCACACCAAGAAATTTTTTTAGACATCAGCTGCTGTACAGTTTAACTCAGCTTTGACAATTGTCCATCCAGAGATACATTAGATCTCACAGGTTAAGAGTTCATTCCTACAAGACTGTTCCCACTTTCAGATGCCAGTTGCAAGTAGTAGGTCCTCAGGTTACCCACACCTGTCTGACTTCACTTCGTTTCAGAGGTTCTCATGACCTCCTTCCTCTTAGATTCAGAAGCTCCCTGAACCCCAGTTTTTTTGGCTTTTTGTGGAGGCTTTATCTTGTAGGCATGTTGGTCATTAACTGCATTTTCAGGCCCTCTCCCCTTTTTGGAGAATGTGGGGTGATGCTGGAAATTCCAAGCTTCTAATCATGGCTTCATCTTTCTCATGACCAGCCTTCATTCAGGAGCCCGCTAAGAGTCACCTCAGTAGAACAAAAGACACTGCTGTTACCCAGGAAATTATAAGGGATTTAGGAACTCTATGTCAGGAAATGGGTCGAAGACCAAATATTAGAACAAAAGATGCTCCTAGTGCTCTTATCACTTAGGAAATTATGCGGGTTTTAGGAACTCTACCAGCAACCAGGAACAGAGACTAATATATATATTTTCTATTATCTCACAACTGCCAGTATAGAGTCTTAAGAGGATCTCAAATACGAATTACTCCCCTCTGCCAGGTTATGTTTCATGGCACTTTTGCAAAATTGTCTCCCTTTTGTTTACTCATTTGTGAGTCATTTTATGTTTCTTAACCCACAATGTGATATAATTTTGGCTACATACTTTAATAGAAATTTTAATTAAGGAAACTGATTCAAATATGTATTTAGTGACAACTGAGATGTTATTTAGCTTACTTTTGAGAAAATTGATAGCCTTTTGTCTAAATGATTCTAGGAATATTTACTAAAGATAAATACTGAAGGCCCTTTTGCATATAATGTGTTTCACTAATTAAGTGAGTTATCTTGCGTTCAGTGTACTTATGATTAAAGATAAAGATAGTTATCAGTGTGCAAATGAAGAGAGAAAGTATAGCTCTTTGCTTAGTGAAACACTGAATGAAAGTATACTCATATAAACCAAAGATATTGATAGGGCTTTGCATTAGGAAACTAATGTTAAAACTTTTATATTAAGATACCACATGGCTTGGGAGGAAATTATCATTTTATGATCAAATGGAGAAGGATATGATGAAGTTTGGATTTTATGATCTTTTTATTTAATACTAAAGAGATACTTCACGGTTGTAGATTGAAAAATAACATTTTTTAGATC
Organism: Mustela nivalis; assembly: GCF_964662115.1. Taxonomy (NCBI): domain Eukaryota; kingdom Metazoa; phylum Chordata; class Mammalia; order Carnivora; family Mustelidae; genus Mustela; species Mustela nivalis. Next base: position 26,538,399 of record NC_139024.1, read on the forward strand.
AGGTGAATCAGCTTGGAAAGAAGTTTAAACTGGGTACAGTAAATAAAATTATTAGACTATTAATAGTATACTCAGATTCCACTGTGTAAGAAAATACTTTTTTTTTTTTTAAGATTTTATTTATTTATTTGACAGATAGAGATCACAGGTAGGCAGAGAGGCAGGCAGAGAGATGGGGAAAGCAGGCTCCCCACTGAGTCGAGAGCCCAGGGTGGGGCTCTATCCCAGGACCCTGAGATCATGACCTGAGCTGAAGGCAGAGGCTTAACCCACTGAGCCACCCAGGCACCCCAAGAAAATACTTCTTAAGATAACTCATGATGTATTTCCTAGATTGGATACTTAAATCTTTATATATATGATAATTTTGCAGAGGAAAGTCAGATTCACCTCTTTCTCATGGAAGAATTTGAGAGTCATCATAGTTAACTTTTCCGAAGTCATGACACAAAGAAGGAGATAGTTTCAGCCAAACTACATTTCTATTTTGTCAGTCTCAACAATCTTAGGATATAAAATTAGAACACTTCATAAAGACAAATATGTAAAACTCAGTACAAGCTAAAGTAGTAATTCTGTACACATTTGATTCAAAGTTACTAAAACAAAGAGTTTGGCTAATGTGATAGAGCTGTCCCAGTTCAATACAGTATGGGGAGCAGTAACTGTTACATTTTACTAATAACACTTGTAACTAATAGTTCATTTTTATTGACTTTTTAACAATTTAATAATTCTTAGAGTGAAAAACAATATGAATATTGAAGTAAAAATGTCAGAAAATTTGGGGTTCACATGTCACCAGGGTAGAAAATACCCTCTATTTGGCACTTATCACATTCGAAGACTTAGAAGTAGGCACTTGCTATTTCCATATTATTGTGGAATGATGTGTGTTTGACGTACAATGTTATATTGGTTTCAGATGTACAACATACATAGTGACTCAACAATTCTTTATGTTAGTGCTCATCATAAATATAGTCACATATGTATGTCACCATACAATGTTATTACAGTATTATTGAGTATATTCCCTATACTGTACTTTTCATCTCCTTGACTTATTTTTATAACTGGCAGTTTATACTTTCTAATCCCTTTTATCTATTTTGCTCATCTTCCCATCCACCTAATCCTTAACTTTTTTTTTAATGTTAAAGGATACCTAAAAATATAGAGGAAAATTTTAGTGATCTGGGTAAAAATACACTTAGGGGAAGATGGGGTAAACTTTGATAATTAATATATATGCAAAGACAGTCATACCATTCTGCCCAAAAGTTTATGTAGCTCTTTATTCTGCTTTTGTGCAACTCTGTAATACAAGATAACTGATGTTAGAGATTTCAAAATAAAGCCACTCCCTGAACAACAGCAAATTTTTTTTTTTAAGATCTGTCATTAGATTCAGTACAGATTTAGCCTAACTCCTGCTACGGTTTCTTTGTGGAAGGGTAGTTCATTGATATTTGTGATGATGAACAATCCCCAGATATTATAAAATTCTGAAGTGCTTTTTGATTTATCAAAGAAGGTTTATATTATATTCAATATTGTGTTAATTGGTTTTGAGGTTTTTTTTCAGGGATGTATATCCTGTATTTATGTAGAGTCCTAACACTACCCATTTTGTAGAGAACCATGCTTGCTGATAGTAACTTTAAGATTATTCAATTTGTAAATTTTCTACTGTATGTGAACAATTGGTTACTATTCTGGGGAGAGATGTGAAAATCCTGTTATGGATAGAAGAGTAGAAGGTTCAGCTTCTGCAGCTGATTTATGGGTTGACTTAAGAGCATAACATTTCTATCATTGTTTCTCTGTGAAATGTTCTCAGAGTTCTAAGACTCAGTGTAATTTACATATATATTTTGAAAGTGAGAGTTTGAGATTGCCTTAAGTTGGTGCCCCAAGCAATTGTTTTACAGTGGTGCTTTTTTTCATATTTTTATGCTTTGATAATTAGTTTTATTCTTGTTGCTTAAACATTAATAATTCATTCATATGCAATTCAAATAATGTGTAGCAATTTCCTATTAAAACATTCCAACCCTGTCATGGTAGGAATTTTGCTAGTTGTATTAGGAAACCCATGGTCAATGTGATAAAACAGTCTTAAGTAATTTAAAATGTAATTTTTATTGTCCACCTAACCTGTTCATATTTTAATTTTTATTTTCAGCCTGTCTAGTAATTATGATGCTCAAATGAAGAGCCTTTTAAGGATTGTGAGGATATTTTGTCATGTCTTTCGAATTGGTCCATCCTCTCCCAGTAATGGAATCGATTTGGGCTACAATGGGAATAAAACTCCAAGAAGCCAGGTGTTCAAGGTCAGAAAAGTACATAATATTGTTAGGAGATAATTGAAAAAGAGATGAATTTGATAAAGCTTGCAGTCATTAGTCGGAAATATCACAAACTAAGTTTATTTATTTTTTACCACTTTCTAAGTTAGGCACACCTTTTTCCTTTAATTTCTGTCTAATCAACAGCAATCTTAAGTGGTGAGTTTTCTATATTTTTCTTACAAATAACATTTTAATTCCATTAGTGTTGTATTCTAAAGGGTAAAGATATTTATTATTTAAATCTACATTTTTATTGGATTACAGGTTTTAAATGTGACAATATGCAACCATCATGCTTTTTTTTAAAAAAATTCTTACTCAGAAGGAAAGAAAATATCTAGTTTTCTTTTTTTTTCTTGTGTCCTTTTTTTTTTTTTAAAGTTTTTATGTTAATTCCAGTTAGTTAACATATGGTGTTAGTGTTAGTTTCAGGTATGCAGTATAGTGATTCAACAGTTCCATACATTACCCGGTGCTCCTCATGACAAGTGCACTCCTTAATTCCCATTACCTGTTTAACCCATCCCCTCACCCACCTCCCCTCTGAAAGTATCTAGTTTCTGTTTAGAGGTTATTATCATATGTCTGTGTATGTTTTTTTGAAGTAAGATTACTTTCATTTCCTGCGTTTACTGCCAGTTCTTGAGATCATGTCAAGGAAAAATCATTGAGATATTTTCTCTCTCTCTCTCTCTCTCTTTTTCTTTCTTTAAGATTTTATTAATTTGAGAGGCAGCTGGGTGGTTCAGTGGGTTAAAGCCTCTGCCTTCTGCTCAGGTCATGATCCCAGGGTCCTGGGATAGAGCCCCGCATTGGGCTCTCTTCTCAGCAGGAAGCCTGCTTCCCCCCTTCTCTCTGTCTGCCTCTCTGCATACCTGTGATCTCTGTCTGTCAAATAAATAAATAAAATCTTAAAAAGATTTTATTAATTTGAGAGAGAAAGAGAGCATAGGTGGCTGGTGGTAGTGGTGAGAGGGCAGAGGGAGAGGGGGAGGCAGGCTTCCCATTAAGCAGAGAGCCCGATGTGGGACTCCATCCCAGGACCCCGAGATCATGACCAGAGCCAAAGACAGTTGCTTAACTGAGACACCCAGGCATCCCATATTTTCTTAAAATATTTTGTATTGCTTCAGCTGCTTCCTGTAAGACCCAAGACCATGTTGCTATCCAAATTAAATTACAATTTTATGAATTAAGCAAAATGAACATGGCTGTAATTCTCTTGGTGGGGCTTTTTTGTGGCATTATATTTTTAAATAACTCAGATGTTGGACAAATGTGTAACTTTATAACTGTTTTCATGTTATTTTTTTAAAGGCAATTTTCTTAAGAGATTTTCATAGTATAAAATTTGCTTTTTGGTTCACCAAGGCTTATATTTCTTTAGTCTTTTGAGTACAAATATAGGTTATCAATCTAAAAAGTGATATAAATATTTTAAAGAGTCAGTTCCTCAAAAACTAGTTATGATTGACAGCTTTACTGTTTGTAAAATCTGTAGTAAAACTAATGACTTATGCTAAATGATTTTTTTCTTACATGGAAATTTTTTTTACAGACATTTAATAACTGCTTTGTTAGCATTGTGACACTAGTAGGTTCTTTAATAATCTAAAATGGGTATGATAGGCTGCTTCACTGTTTTTTAAAGAATTAATGTCGGAAAGAATTTTTAGCTGTGTGTGTGTGTTCATGTATGTGAGAGAGAGGGTATTTCTTATTTTCCCTTTTTTTCTTTTTTTCCCCTATTGTGCCACCTCCTGGAAGGAGTCAGTTATACATCTTCTTGTAGTTCAGATTTTGGCTTTTCACATACTACTACTTCTTCAACAGTAGTTTGGAGTGATAACTTACTGTCTTTGCAAAATTTGAATCTAATCATTGAGCCACTGTTTTGTCATTGTTGTTTTAAGTGAGCTTTATTGCTTAAACATTCGCATTATATGCAGTTGTTCTTAATGTATTCTGGTATGGCCAGTGCTGTTAGTTCCTGAATCTAGGCTTGATTTGATTTTCTGTTTATTATTTCTGCTTACCTATAATGATGAATAGAAAATCAATTGAGGTGTAGATAATCACTATTATCCAAATCGCATGTGGATTATATTCACTATTGTCTGATTTTTTTGTTGTTAAATTTTAAGTCAGCCATGTGTTTGCTAATATCAGAAAATAAGTAGTGTGTTAATTCATAGCCTCTGTATAGGAATTAAATGCTTGATTTAAAATAGATAGTTTATAGATAGATAGATAGTTTTCTATTTATCCCATCAGTACAGGTATAACAGAGTAGAAAAGGGTGTCACTGGTTTTCTTTGAACTTTTCTTTAATGAAATCTAAACTCTGTTTTGATTGTCATATACCAGTGAAGTATATAATAAAAAAGTTATTTTTTTCTATTTTATTTCACTTGCTAGTGTCTTCTTTTTTCTTAAGTTACTGTTTTCTGCATCATTGATAACTGCTTTGCCTCTGACCACTTTTTCTCTTAAATTTTGACCTTTCACTTTGTAAAATGTTTTTATTACAAAACTCACCTATTTTTTTAAACATTAGGTGTTACTATTAAAAACTTATAGTCTCTTTCATATAATTTTATGAATTAAATGTAGACTGAAGGATGAGAAAATGATGTCTTCCAACTTACAAGGATAAAAAATAGAAACTGTATTGTCATCTATTTATATAAAGTCTTCTGTTCATTGTGGGGTGATTTACAGTTGTAAAGATCATAACCATTTCCTGAGTTCCTGCAGTGCTAGACTGGATATACCATTTTAATTTTTACCACATTTTTGTCTAAGGTAGCAATTGATCTTTACTTTCCATTTCATTAACTAGGTATCCTAACATGTCACTTTATTGTTAGGATTAACTAATGGGTTTTCCATTAAGAATGAGTGGGTTTATAGGCCATTTGGTTTTAGGAGGTGAAATTGTTTAACATCCTGTTATTAGTTTTCTGACTTATCTTAGAAATTCTTTAAGTTAATCTTAACACTTAGCTATTTTTTTTCAGTGTGAAGAGATTTTTATCTAGTGCCTTGGAAACTTTGGGGTATCTGAATGATAAGGTAGTTATGAATATTGAAGCAGTGTGAGCATGGAGTAGACAATTTAGGCTTCCTGAATCTTAATATGCGGGGTGATGTGTGTGTGTGTGTGTGTGTGTGTGTAGTAAGATGTGACTATTAATGCTTTGTAGAGTTATAATTGGTAAAATTTGGAAGCCAGGAAAGATTGAGAAACTTCTAAATTTAAAATCTTAATCTTTTGAGTTATAACATTTGACATTATCAAATTGAGACTAGTTAGACTAACAGAAAACTTCAAGATACTATTAAAGAATGTAAGTTACTAATACTTTCCTGTCAAATTTGTGTCTCACTTTGGCAGATGGATCTTAAATTTTTAAAAATTGTCCAAGTCTGAGATTATATGTTATGGTTTTGAAATAGATCTTAAAATGTTTTGAGAACTATGTGTGGTTATCATAACATTGTTACTATGTGTATAATATATTTCTGTAGTGAAGACCATTCAGTAATATGAAATGAAGCACTATTTCACAGTGCCAAGATGCCTACTAATGGCTTCTATAGTCATTGACTCATTTCTTTCTTTTTTTTGTTTTTCTTAAGATTTTATTTATTTATTTGACAGAGAGAGATCACAAGTAGACGGAGAGGCAGGCAGAGAGAGAGAGGGGGAAGCAGACTCCCTGCTGAGCAGAGAGCCCGATGCGGGACTCGATCCCAGGGACCTCAGATCAAGACCTGAGCTGAAGGCAGTGGCTTAACCCACTGAGCCACCCAGGCGCCCAATTGACTCATTTTCTATAGTCATTGTTTTCCGTAGTCATTGACTTATGTTTCAGAAATAGGTGATATATTTGTTGCTTTGTATCTTCTCTACAGTTTTCTATCATTATTATTTATGGATATAGAAAGCATCATAGATAAGCTTTGCAGTGGTTTATTTTTAATTTTAAAAATTTACTTTAACCCCTTTTTTAATTTGTGGCTGCTACCACAATTAGAAATTAAAATTATTTTCACAGTATTTTGGTTATTGAGGCATGAACTTTCTGAACAAACCTTCAAAGGGACACCTCTTTAGGTAAAAATACCGTGAGGTTGAAATTTAGTTTTAATGCATGTGTGAATGAAGAAAGAAAAGAGGAAAAAGCCCAAGATGACTGACTAGTTCTTTTTTTCCCCTCATTCTCTTTTTAATTTTTGCTGTGTTCCTTTACTGACAAGTCTTTCTCGAACTATCATTTTTACACAGATCTGGGTTTAAAAAATTATTTCTGGATTACCCAAAATTTGCCTTTAATTTTTACACATTGTCAGTATTTAAAGATAGGATTGCTGTTGGTTCAGGCTCAGTGCTCTCATCTGTGTGAGCAGCAGGTTATCATTTCTTGCCTTAGGCTTCATCTCTATTCAGTGTGCTGATTTTCTAGGTTTTAGCCCTTCTCATTTGGAGGCCAGTTATTCCTCTTGTCTTTTGTTTCAAGAAGTTTTAAATTACCATGTATTCTTTCTATTTTGGAAGTTCATTTTGTGATGTTAAACTGAAAGTTTCACTGACATAAGAAGTACTTTTTCATCTTTTACAGCGTGTTTAATGTTTTGCTCATGAGAAGAATTAAGACATTTTTGGTGCACCTCAGTGTTTATGGCAGCTGGCGCTTCTTGCCCTTCCTTTAAGCAGCTCAGGGATCCTGAATCTTCCAACTGCTGTGCCTAACCATGGAAAAGCCCTCTTTGTAGGGGGCAGGAGTGCTTATTTCAACCTCAGAAAGAGTATAATTAGTTTCTCACTCTGCTTACCTGTTACCTAGTCTTTACTAATTAAATATTTGTTGAATGAAGGAAGTGGGTTTTTGTTGGTGATAGCATGACTTTTTGCTTTTTCTGCTTTTTGGTTTAATATTACAATGAAGACTTAGGGTTAATTTAACTATTTTCAAGTTCAGTAAGTCAAAGATTTCCAAAAAGTGGATGTTCTGGAAACTTGAAGAAAGACTGAACATATAGCAGAGGAATTTGTTAGAAAATAATTATAAAGAATTTCCTGGAAGAATAGGTTATTTAAATATTTCCTAAACTTTCAAATGTAGTTGATGAATCTGTTTCCACTAAGTAAGATTTTAGTATTTTAATTATTATTATTTTTTTGGTTGAAATATTGTAGGCATGGCTCTTTCTGAAACACATGGTCTAATTTATAGCATTCTGTGATCCTAAAAGAAACAAAAAGTAAGAGTAACTTTTACATTCATTTGTAGAAAGGCAATTTATATTCTCAATAGGAATATTTCATACCTTGTGGCTCAGCTGGTGAAGCTTCTGCCTTTGGCTCAGGTTATGATCCTGGTGTTAATAGGAATATTTAAAATAGTGTAGAAATGAAGGAGCGTTTAACTGCTATCTTTGGCTGTCCTCCCACCCCCTACTGATAACTGTTAATTTTTATTTGGGATTAAAAATGTCCTAGCAGGTCTCCCCCCCCCCCAGTTTTATTGAGATATAACTGACCTGTAACATTGCATAAGCTTAAGGTGTACAATGTGATAATTTGATACATGTGTGTTTTGCAAAATGTTTGTCACAATAAGGTCAGTTAGCATATCCTTCACTGACATTATTTCCATTTTCCTTTGTTATGGTGAGGACATCAAAGCTTTACTCACATAGCATCTTTCAAGTAAACAGTATAGGATTGATAATTGGTCATGGTATTGTATATTGGAGCCCTGGTAACATGTCTTTTATAGTATTTCTCCTTGTTAAAAATTACTAATTATTAGGGATGATACATATATTTCATCTTCTTTAGTACTTAGTCATTTTGTAGCTTTTGTGATTACATAATATTTTGAAAGGGAAATTTTCATTTGCTGTTAATTTAAAGAAGACATTTCATTATTCTTAAGAGGCATATTTTAAATAGTATAGAAATAAGAAGTAGTTTACTCTCTCCCTCCCTTTTTCTTTTGCTAGTCAGGGGCACCTGGGTGGCTCAATCAGTTAAGCATCTGCCTTTGGCTCAGGTCATGATCCCAGGGTTCCCATCCGGCTCCCTGCTCCTTGGGGAGCCTGCTTCTCCTCCTCCTAGTCCTCTGCCTCTGCTTGTGTGCTCTCTCTCTTGTCACTCTCTCTCTCTCTCTCTTGCTCTTGCTCTTGCTCTGCTCTCTTAAAAAAAGAAAACTTAAAAAAAAATATTTGCTAGTTGGTATTTGATAGTTACTAGTTATTAGAGATGGATTTTGTGTTTTATGTGCATGAAAACTTATGCATGTTTTATGTGTGTGTGTGTGTGTATATATATATATATATATATATATATATATATATACATACATTTCTTACCATAAATTTTCAAAATCTGTGAATTGCATGTAAAGAAAAGCACAGTAAACTTTTTAAAAAGTTTATTTTTTTTAATAATCTCTTCACTTGGGTGCCTGGGTGGCTCAGTGGATTAAAGTCTCTGCCTTCAGCTCAGGTCATGATCCCAGGGTCCTGCAATCGAGGCCCTTGTCATTGGGCTCTCTGCTCAGAGGGGAGCCTCCTTCCCCCTCTCTCTCTCTGCCTGGCTTTCTGCTTACTTGTGATCTCTGCCTGTCAAATAAATAAAGAAAATCTTAAAAAAAAATCTCTACACCTAGTGTTGGACTCCAAACTCACAGCCCTGAGATCAAGTTGCATGTACCACTGACTGAGCCAGGCAGGCACCCCAAAACTATGCTGTTTATTATGCTTTTTAGTTATTCTTTCTTTTTAAAAAGATTTTATTTATTTATTTGGCAGACAGAGATTACAAGTAGGCAGATAGATAGGCAGAGAGAGAGGAGGAAGCAGACTCTCCGCTGAGCAGAGAGCCCAATGCGGGGCCCCATCCCAGGACCCTGGGATCACGACCCGAGCTAAAGACTGAGGCTTTAACCCACTGGGCCACCCAGGGTCCCCTAGGAATTCTCATTTTTTAAATTGTGAAAAGATTTATAATTGAAAATAGTTAACACATGAATATAGTAAATGTTGGGGGATTGCATATGTAAAAGTAGTATATGTTTGTTTTGTTTTATTTTTTAAAGGTTATTTATTTATTTGACAGAAAGAGATCACAAGTAGGCAGAGGCAGGCAGAGGGAGAGGGGGAAGCAGGCTCCTTGCTGAGCAGAGAGCCCGATGAAGGGCTTGATCCCAGGACCCTGAGACCATGACCTGAGCTGAAGGCAGAGGCTTAACTCACTATGCCACCCAACTGCCCCATAAAAGTAGTATATGTTTTTAAATCTAAATTTTAAAAGATGAAAGATTGCTTATAAATTTTTTGTTAGACTTTAGTTTTACCTTTTTTTATTCCAAGGAATAAATACATGCAAATTAAACTTTGCTATAAACAAAGAAATTGTTATTTATGTGACATTCTTATGATTTTGTTATTACCTTTAGGCATTGCTATCACATTAATTTAGGAAAATAGAAGTATTTAGAATAAATTTTCTCTTTTATGTTATTTGTTTGGCTGTGTGAGTTTTTTTCCCCAGAATTTAAGAATAATGTTTAAAAAGCACTTCTGTTTTTCTCCTAGCCTCTTGAATTGCTTTGGCACTCCTTAGATGAATGGCTAGTTTTAATAGCTACAGAATTGATGAAAAACAAAAAGGACTCAACGGATATTGCTTCTATTTTACTGAAACAAAAAGGCCAAGATCAAGATGGTACTTCCATTCCTCCATTTGAACCTCCAGGACCTGGGAGCTATGAAAATCTATCCACTGGCACAGGGGAATCTAAACCAGATGCTTTTGGAGGAAAACAGGAAGCCAGTGCAGACTGTCAGGATGTTATTTCTATGACAGCTAACCGGCTAAGTGCTGTCATTCAAGCTTTTTACATGTGCTGTTCTTGTCAGATGCCTCCAGGGTAAGAAGGTTTCTGCTTATTACTTCCTTTTCTGATAGGTGAAGAAAAACTATGATTTTTTTGTAATTTCAGTAACAACAAATAATAATTTGTTAATTTTAGGTTCTGTTTTAATTTTGCTTTAGAATACTTACTGTACTAATCTTAAATACTTGAGTTTTAAGCAATATGTAAGTTATTAACATGTAGAATGGTGAATGTCACTTTGTATAAGATTATTTAATTATGTATTATTTAAAATGTGTAGAGCAGAGACATTTAAAATTTCAAGGTTTTAAAAAATTCTCTGGGCATATCCTTAGTTATTAATGAAAAGCTATATATATATATATACACACACACACACACACATATATATGTGTGTGTATATATATACACACATATATTCTAATCTCATGTAATGACTGGGCATGCCTCAGTTTCTCAGTTTTTCAAGATTTTAAAACTTCTCTGGGCATATCCTCTGTTAATGAAAAGTTATATATATATATATTCTAATCTTATGTATTGACTGGGCATGCTTCAGTTTCTCAAATTTAGTGCAAACCCAAATCTTGTGTTTTTTTAATAGTTACCAAATTTTACTATATCGCCAATTTCTGTGTGTTCTCATTGTTTTTTTTAATCCCCACAGAATGACTTCACCTCGTTTCATTGAATTTGTCTGCAAACATGATGAAGTTTTAAAATGCTTTGTTAATAGGTAAGGTATTCTCAGATTCATATATTGTCCTCATAGACTTTTCTTTCTTATAGTTTTTATCTCAACAAAAATAATGTTATTTTTGTTGAGATAAAAATAATGTTATTTTTGTTACTATTCAAAAAATGCTACATGACAAGTAAAAGTATAGAAGGTGTGGATTAATATTTTTCTTTGGTTTCAGTATCTGTATATATGAATTTGCTTTTCACTTAGTACAACTCATTCTTCCTGTCCATTTAAACAAATTATATTTTTCTTTCAGAAATCCCAAAATTATATTTGACCACTTTCACTTTCTCCTTGAATGTCCTGAGTTGATGTCAAGATTCATGCATATCATAAAAGCACAGGTAGAGATTTCTTTTAACCTTGTTTTTATTCTGTCTAATGAAAATTAAGTCTTTTAGTTTGAATACAATTTAGTGAAGTAATTATTATACTTGAGACCTCCTGCTGCAAGAGGAGTGAAATTACTTTATTCTTTACTTTAGTTTGTGGAATTACATTAGTATGTTACTTTAATATGAAGAGCATTTTTTTTTTTTTGGAAGAGCATTTTTTTTAAATTTTAAAGGAAGTGTGTATCAAGTGCCCACTGTGTGCAAAGACAACAGAATACATTGACACATTTTCTGAAATGAGTTTACTGGAGCATTGGTGCTATAAGGCTGATGGTCCTTGAGAAAAACATTTTATCCCCAAATGCATTTAGAAAATATAATATCCCTGTTGGAGATTTATAATGCATATCAGCAGCTTGTCAAAAGGCATTGAGAAACCCTCTGCTAAAAATAGTGATTTAACTTTGTTAATCCTTCAAATTTATTTGACCTGAGAGCCTTTTCCCCAGTAAGGTTCATTCTTCATATCTCATGTTTCATGAAATGTGCTAGGGGAAAGCTTGTTTTGCTACATACAGTCTATGTAATTTGGGGCACATTTCCAACATCCTTAAGCCTTGGTTTCTTCATCTATAAAATAGGGATAATGACACCAATCTCACAAAACTACTGTGAAGAATAAATTTTAATTGTAACTGATGTATATGTTCAATAGATGGTAGTTATTTGGAGATAGAAAGCATATGTCTTCTCTCCGAAAAGATGTTGATTCATTCTAGCAGGGGAGATCATAAGTGTACCTATAAAATAGTAGTTACATTATTACGTGATTGTTTAGGAGTTTAAGGGAGGAAGACCTTGCTCCTGCCTGCTGTAGTCAAGGAAGATTTTGAAGGGGAAGTAGAGTTTATGCTGGATATTGAAAAGCATTGCAACATTTTGCTGGAAGTGAATGGGGAAGATAAACATTCTAGCCAAGATACGGGCCAGGGCTTATAAAGGGAAAAGTGTGTAAAATTACAGTGGTTGAAGCAGAAATTTTGTGTAGGTGAAGAATGAGATATAATTCTGGAAAGGTAGGTTGGGGTCACACTGGAAGCCTTGATTGCCAGATTGAAGAATCTTCTTTGTTTTTTTGACTATCAGCAACCCCTGGTAACTTGGGACAATGATAGGACCTTGGCAAAATTTTAGGGAATAATTTGTCAAAAGTGCAGGATAGACTGGAGGTTCTGGTTTGGTTAGTAGTCATAAGATAGATACTATAGGTGTTTTTAAAATGTCTTTAGGGACACTGACCCTTTTGGAAATTAAACAAGCTAAGAACTAGTTTTTATAAAATTCTGCACACATACGTAAGTATCCTTTGGCATCTGTTAAAAAATAATGTAAAAGAGAAGATAATAATAGTAACTTATATTTATTGAATGCTAATGTTAGGTCAGTTACCATATAGATGCTTTACATGGATTATTTCCACAACAATCTTGTGAGATAGGTACTCTTTTAACTGAGGAGATTAAGCAACTTGTCATTTAGGTACTAAGTGGGAGAACCAGAATTTAAGAGTTCTGGAGAGAGAGAGAGAGAGATCACAAGTGGGCAGAGAAGCAGGCAGAGAGAGAGAGGGGGAAGCAGCCCCCCCCCCCCAGCAGAGAGCCCGATGCGGGGCTCGATCCCAGAACCCCAGGATCATGACCTGAGCCGAAGGCAGAGGCTTTAACCCTCTGAGCCACCCAGGTGCCCCAAGTTTGTCTGTTTTTTAAATTCATTTTCTTAATCTAAACTATTTGACTCCATTCTAGGGCAAATAAGATTATATGTGAAAGAAGCTCTTAGATTTTGAAAGAGATAGTTTGTTATTCTTAATATTATCTCTGCTTTTCACTTGTTTTCTTCTTCCATTCCTGAACAGTTAGTCAAAAGCAATGGCATTAAGCTACCCACCCTTTTTTACCCACAGAGGAGGTTTTGTTGCCTGACCCAGGTCAGGAAGTGTTCACATGTGTAGTGGTGGCATAGTGTGGAGTTTGGAGCTTCGGTATGGTAAGGGGTTGCCCTTCGAGGGGGGCCCAGCATAGAGTATGTGAGTTGGAGCAGCATATGGAGGATGTCCAGTATAGAGGATGGTGACAGTTGCTCAGAGTAGACAGCCCAAGTAGGATAGAGGGCATCCATGCAGTAATGTGTCCATGTCAGTGACAGGAGATTGGTTATATACAGTGTGGGGTAGTTCATCAAATAACTAAATGTACTTATTATGGGAGCCTGTTTTCTCACTATTGGAGGAAGGAGTTACAAAATGGAGGAGAATAGATTGACGCATGTGCTGTTGGATTGGAATTGGAGATAGCAGTGTGAACTTAAATTTTCAGGGTAGATCAATAGATAAAGCAAACCTGGCACCCAGTTCTCAGCCCCTACACACTGTTCTCAATTAACCGGGGCTCTTTGGAGAAATGGCTAATTTCAGGGCTCTGTCAGGGAAAGTACAAATGAGCCTAGAACTTCTTATATGCAAGAAAGTTGTTCAAAGAGTGACAGGATTATGTCAGAATGACACAGAATCAGTTTGAATGAACTCTGCTGGCCAACGCTGAATAATTTGAACATTCAAATAAATTATGATGGCAGAATACTATAAATAAAATTGGAACTCATAAGCCTATACTGAAAAAATTAATAAATGTGAAGTTTGATGAAGGGTGGGGTGTGTTTATAGTCTTAAAGTATCTACTCACAGAATACTTAAGAATTACAAAGATTAAAAGCTACAGTGGAAAACTTGGCAGTGATCAAAACAGATGTATCAGCATGCTAGCTGATAGGACGTACTGAGGAGAATGTGGGCATCACTTCTAAGATATTCCTGCTAAAGATGTACACCCTGAATTTAATCATGAGAAAAACATCAGACTAATTTCAGTGGAGGGACATTCTCCACAATAACTGACATACAGGTTTTAAAAGTATCAATCAGGGTCATGAAAATTAAGAACGCACTGAAGAACTGTACCAGAGTGAGAGAGACAGGACAGCTAAGTGCCATTCTCACACTGTGAAGGATAGTATTAGGACATGGGCAGAGCTTGACATGAGGGTCTAAGAATTAGCTGTAGTAATGTATCAAGGTTAGTTTCTTGATTTTTGATGGTTGTTATCTAGTTATGTAGAATTCTCTTGATTATAAGAAATATACACTGAAGTACTTAAGGGTGACTAGACATCACGTTGGCAGCTTACTCTCATATCAAGGAAAAAATACTTAATTCTCTATTATACTTAGAAATTTTCTGTAACTTGGAAGCATTTTGCAAAAAATCAAGTAGAAAGTGTAAAAGAACAAAAACAATTACCTGTGGTAAGGGATTGACTTCTTCTATTGGTGGCTTTCAGAGGTGGCCTATAGTTAAAGGGAGAGTCATTTTGCATTGCTGTGCAAATGCTATTAAGAGGAGCCTCTGATCAGTCTTGTTTTGTGAATTATTTAATGGAAATGCGGTACTTAGAAAGTTTACATACAAAAACATGCCCTTTGGCTTTTTAGGTGTATGTAAATATGTGTGGATGTTTTGATCTTACACATCTCTTACTGGCTTCTGAAGATAACATTGTATATGGTTTAATGTTCCACTTGAATTACTTTAAAAATGCCATTTGCTTTTATTTATTGGTTCACATTTTATAGATAAAGGATATAGTTTAATATCTTAAAATGGTGAATAAGTTTTCTATCACTTTTTGTCTTGTCAAACAATTTTAATATTGTTCTGAGTGACAATAAGAAAACTTACTTATTGAGCATTCTGGGTATTGATATTTCTGCATGTTACTTAACCTCTTGGTACTGTTTTTCTCTTTTGTGAAGTAGGGATGATACGAGGCTCTTTTTCTCATAGTGTTTTGAGGATTACATGTGAAAATGCATGTAAAGTGCTGAAAAGAGCACCTGGCATATTTAGGTGCTTTAATAATTGTTAGCTAATTAATTATTATAATTATGATTATTATCTGGATTTGCATTATTTTATTTAATTCTCGCAGTTAGCCCTTGAAATATTTCCCCTGTTTTACAGGTAGGAAAACTGAAGTTCTGCAAGGTTAAGTAATTTCCCAAAATCACAAACCTAGTAATTGACAGAGCCAGGATTCCAAACCATGTTGATCAAACTTCAAAGCCCCTACTTAAATGTATTACTTCTTTTTTTTCTTTTTTAAGATTTTATTTATTTATTTGATAGAGATGGCAAGAGAGGGAATACAAACAGGGGGGAATGGCAGAGGGAGAAGCAGGCTTCCCGTTGAGCAGGGTGCCCAGTGCAGAGCTCAATTCCAGGACCCTGGGATCATGCATGACCTGAGCCGAAGGCAGATGCTTAACAACTGAGCCACGCAGGCACCCCAAAGGCATTACTTCTGCGTAATGTTTTTTTTTTTTTTTCCCTCCTGTACCAAAGTTTTAGAAATAATCAGCGTTAAAACTGTAAGCACTTTATATTCTAGTTCACTTATTAAAGTTTATATGCCCAGTAGTTATAACAGAAGTGCTTTATTCAGAACGCAAAAGACTATTAGAAGTATGGATAAAATTAGACACTTTTATTTTATTTTTAATTTTTTTTTAAAGTTTATTCAGGTCATCTCTACACCCAACTGGGGCTCTAACTCATTGCCTCAAGATCAAGAATTACATGCCTCTCTGACTGAGCCAGCCAGACACTCCAATACATTTAACTTTTAAAAAAGAGAACATTTACTCTTTTCTTAACCGAAAGAGAAGATACTAAAAGACATAATTTAATCTCTCACAAGTTACTTTCAATAATAATAGTATTTTTATTAAGAACTAATAAAAAGTGATGTTTAAGCCGTTTGAAGCAAAACTAATATTTAACTCAGATGAATAAATTTACTGGTGTCCTACAAGCTGTCTGAAAGATAACCTCTTTGTGGTCTTGGATATTGATCATATTTATTTCTTGAAATTCCTGGCTTTGTGGAATTACACCATCCTGGTCCTTTGACTTTTATAGCTATGTGTATCATTTGCTAAGCAGATTCTCAGTCCTGACCTGTGATCATGAACTCTGTTCTACGTGTTCCCTGTATCTTTAATCTCTCGATCTTACCTTGTGTCCAACTTCAGCTTTGTTCATGACTATATTTCCAGTGCTTCACCTGTGGCACTTTGTAATATTTATTTCCAAGTTCTTAGTAGTTGCATGCCAGGTAAGCTGAAATTCAGTATCTTTGGACCTCTGCCTTCTAGGACTGTGGGGGTAGGTTTTGAGGGGAGGGTTTTCTCCCTCTAAGCTGTTTCATTAAATTCTATCCCTAGAGATCTTCTCTTACTTTTCATCTTTGTCAATCTGTCTGTCAGATCTCCTTTTTTTCCCTCTTCATCCTGTGACCAACTCCTTATCATCCAGTACTTAATATTTTAACTGCTGCTTACATCGTCTCGCTTTATACTGGTCCTACTCTCATTTTAATTACTCCATTTATTATGTTATCCCTCTGACCAAACACCCACAATGGTCCCTGTATCCCTCACTTGATTCTCAGGATCCATAATTATGTTCTCAGTATACTTACACAAACTTATTCCTTTGTTCTATGTAGGGATGGACTCTGATTATGGTGGTTACCTTCCCTGCATCTTCCACGGAGATACAGTTTTACCTCCTCTGCCTTTTTCCTTGACTCCCTTACTGTAGTATGCTCTCTTCTCTACATGCTTGAGCAGGTCTTACCCAGCTTAATGTTCTGGTTCAAACTGTGACCCCCTGAAAGCTTTGTACTCTTCTCATCTGTACAGTCTCTAAATTCTTAATGTGCTATACTTACAGCCCAGTCTGAGCCATCAGAGTGAATGGTGAGGACCTTAGCTGCCTGGCTAGCTGATCTGATAAAAGTCCGTTGCAGGGCATGTTGTAACCCATTTACATCTAAATGGAATTATAATAGCAAAACTTAATAATTATTTAGGGAGTAGTATGAAATCTGGTCTGTAGCCATTGTCCCAAACTTGAAAGATCCAGCCATGAAAATAGGTCAGTTAAACAGTTATGTCTCATTTCAGGAGATGGTCTTACAAGTAGATTTCCAAAGTTAGGACTGTATTTGCGAGAAATTAGGTATTTAATAAGAGGCATTTCTGTGGAAACAAAGGAAAAATAAAGGCTAATGGTCAGAATAAATTATAAACCAAATCTGAATCCTGAGGGCAGGATTTCTGGGTGATAGGCTCAAAGCAGCTTTGTAGTTTGAATTTTTCTAATGATACTATCAGGTGTTAGGTGAACTTGCTATTGCCCATTCAGCAATAGGCACAAAGATGGTCTGTATGTGAGATGTTGTGATGATTTTTCTGAAGCTGGTTATACCAAGTTGTTCTGTCCTACATCTCATGGCTTTAGGAAAATGGCACTTTTAAGTTCTCAGTGATTCCAAGTCAGAAGGGTGAGAGAAAAAATGGAAGTGTTGGGCGCCTGGGTGGCTCAGTGGGTTAAGCCGCTGCCTTCCACTCAGGTTGTGATCTCAGGGTCCTGGGATTGAGTTCCGCATCCGGCTCTCTGCTCAGCGGGGAGCCTGCTTCCTACTCTCTCTCTCTGCCTGCCTCTCTGCCTACTTGTAATCTCTCTCTGTCAAATAAATAAATAAAATCTTAAAAAAAAAAAAAAAAAGAAAGTGTTAGGGGAGTTGTAGCCAGATACTGGAAGAAACTAATAGAATTCATGATATGGTTCAGTTTACAGGTAAAAAACAAAACCTCAACAACAATTAAAAGCACTAAAATCTGATATCCACAAAGGTGTATTACTGAAACATAATTTGTTTTCTATACAGTCATCCTCATTTCTATCAGAGATAAGGAAAATAAGGCTGAAGTGTTTGTAAAGTAAGTCCACTGTCTTTAAATTTGGCCTGCAGCATGAATAGTGATTGATCATGTAGAATCTTATAACTCAGCTTTGCTGGAATTTTTCTTAAGGAGTTTCAGATTGAACTTTTGAAAGCTGCTCATGGCTAGGAAGCCAAGCCAAAGACTTGATGTCAGACTTCATCTATAATACCTATACATATGGGTGAATTCCTCATTTTTTGAGGTTCTTGATATATTCTGATATTCCTGGGCCTGCCAGGCAGTGACCTTCCTTACTCATCTTGTAAGGCTACTGGGAATTCTATAAGATACCAGACTGATTTTACTCAAGGGGCTTAATTGGTTACATAAAGTCAGCCTTGTTTTTTTTTAAGTTGTCTTGGCATATCTGAATCTATGCATATCTCTCTCAAATATTAATGACATTCCACTCAAAGCCTTGGTAATGTAACCACTGTTTCCAGTTGTGTCCTGGTACAGGGAGAACAGATTCACAATTGAAATTACATAAATAACTATACTGCTGCAAAAATATAAGAATACTCACTGAGAGTTCCCAAATTCTGGAGGGATCAGATGGGGGAAATAAGTGATTGTGTTTCATCTTCATTCAGAAAGGTATGCTTAACCAAAATGCTGTAAGTCATAGCTATCTTAACAGAAAAAAGTTTCCTTAAATCTGAAAAACAAAAAATTAAAGAACCAGCAATGTTTCAAACAAAACTCATAAAAAATTAAAATCATTCTCATCAGTTCATCCAGTCCTTGTGATACTTGATCTTGATCTTCTGTTAGTTTTGTGAATCTAGTTTTTCCTGAGAGTTCTGTCATTTCTTACTCAGTTCAGTATTTGATCTGAAAGTTATCAGAAACCTAGGCTTGTCAGAGTCCTTTCCAGGAATCTCCTTGAAGATGAAGCATTTGTGCAAAAGTGTAAGAGTGAAACACTGTCTCTAAATGATGAAAGACTTAAAAATGCCCATGTTTTAAATTATAACACAACTGAGAAGGAAATTTGACTATTTCTGTGACACTTTTAAAAATTTAATTTTTTTTTCAGTGTTCCAAGATTCATTGTTTATGCATCACACTCAGTGCTCCATGTTTGACACACTTTTTTTTTTTTAAGATTTTATTTATTTATTTGACAGACAGATCACAAGTAGGTGGAGAGGCAGGCAGAGAGAGAGGAGGAAGCAGCCTCCCTGCTGAGCAGAGAGCCTGATAAGGGGCTCCATCCTAGGACCCTGGGATCACGACCTGAGCCAAAGGCAGAGGCTTTAACCCACTGAGCCACCCAGGTGCCCCTGATGTACATTTTAAGATGATAACTGGAATGATGATTGATAATATTCTGTATCAGATTTAGTAATTTGATAGAATTTCTAGAATGCTTATATTAATAGCATATATCCATACAAGGATATTCATAAGGAAGGTTTAGCATTATTTCTTATTTGACAGTACTTCTCATAAAACTTTACCTATCAAATAAGCCTAGTTAATTCAATGTTTCTCTTTTTATAAGGAGAGTGAGCACATCTTTTGATATGTTCCAGGGTTCTCTAGAAAATCCTAAAATTATTTCCAGGTCAAAAAGACTTTATTTAGAATTTGATTTGGGGAACTTAGTCAAAAACATCAAAAGGTTTTGGACACTTGACTAAGTAGGATCACAGATAATTATGAAACAATACTTAATTATCTACTTAGCTAGAATGACAAAAGATTTTAAAGGCATATACAGAAAATTACATAGTTCTGAGCAAAATTCAGCTCCTTTAATATTGAGAAGACTCAGTTTGCTTAAGTAATCAAAGACCTGATTAAAACCATATGAAACACAGGTTATTTTGATAAAACAGAGAATCTTTTCCTTCTAGCTAGATTACTTAAAAGATAAAGCAAAACCTTCCATAATCTAGTATCAAGAGCTGGCCAATACGCCCAAGAAAACTTTGTCCTTTTAGCAGATGAAAGAAAATTATATAAGCATAGTATTGATATTAAACTTTATAAACAAACAATCAACAAATCCTTATAAGTTTTAGCCAACTCAGCCACACAAGGTAAAATTCTTTCTCTTTCTTCTCATCTTTCTATACCATTTTGTTCTTTATTTTCCTCTTTCCCATTCTGAAATGGCCAGTTTTACTTTAGGACAAATTTACTTTCTTTTCTATTAACAAAAATACATCTTCATTCCTTATACCTTCTCTTAGCTAAAGACACATCCTACTTTCCTTGCATGCAGAAATGTTTCCTAGGTTATTTGTAGTAGTTATAATTACATATATTATTTAGAATTCTTAGCCCTTAGAAACCTTTTCTAACAAAAATCAAGAAGTAAAACTTTGAAATGTTAAACCAACATTCTTCACACTGGCAAATTTATGAGTGTATTTCATAATTTCTATCAATATACATTTCCTCATAGTAAAGTTTTTCACAAGACATGCTTACTACAGACCCAAATATCTTTAGTTCCTTTGTAACAAGAGGTCAAAAGTAGGTAAACTTCAACTTGTTTTGCAATTACTGTTTCAGTATTTTATCTTATTTGGAAATGGTTTAGACATTTGGTGAATTTCCTTCATTTAACTTAGAAAAATTCTAGGGCTGGAAATTAACAAAAATTTTAGAAACTAGTTTTAACTAGATACATCATAACGTATTTATTGCTGAAAAGTTCACCTAGAAACTCTTATACCATTTAACATTTATCTAAATCTCTTGATCACAGCAATTATGTTTGGATGACCCATGAAAAACTTTATTAGGTAGCATCATCCCAAGTTATTTTTCTTACTGACAGATTTTATAATAGAGGTAACATGAATTTGTTTGACTAGTAAATGCTGGTAGAATATGTTTTTTAATCTGCATTTTATTTAACATAATTAGTTATATTAATATGATCTGTTATATTTAGTATATAATATGTATTATATGTGTATAATATTATGTTAGTTATAAGTTATTACATATATATTAATTACATATAATCTGATATATATCTATATATCTGAAGACATACTTTTTAAAATTACACCAGATTTACTTCCTAAAGATTATCCCAGATCATGTGAATTTGTTAATATTTGGGTTAGTTTTGGGGGCCTCTGGGGGTACCTGGATGGCTCAGTTGTTTAAACATTTGCCTTTGGCTCAGGTCATGATCCCAGGCCCTGTATCGGGCTTCCTGCTCAGTGGGGAGTCAGCCTTTCCTTCTGCCTACTGCTCCCCCTGCTTGTGCTTTCTCTATCAAATAAATAAATAGAATCTTTAAAAAAAATTTAGGTTAGTTTCAATATTTTTGAGTTTTAGGAATACTTAATTCATAAGTGCTTATTATTAAGCCAATTAAATAGAGTTCTTTTACAAATTTTGACAGTACCATCTGGAGTTTGAGAGAAGAAAATCACATATATTAACATATCCATAGACATACATAAACATGCAGACAGACACAAAGGCCTATAGCTTCAATTCCAGCATCCTCGTCATGAATCAGGTAAAATATAAAACTTACTAGTGTATAAATATCAGCTGAATCCAGATTGGCAGACAGAATAAGCTAAGGTTGCCTGCTCCAGTGGCTAAAAGCTTTTTACTAGTATCTGTGGAGAAGACTTTTAAGATTTGTATTTATCCTTAACAAATAATTCTTAAGGAGGCTGTGGACTAGAGTTTGGGCAAAAGAGCTGTTATAGCATTTTTTGTATTTTAAATGGCCTCTTTACCCCTCTTTTTTTTCCCCTTTAGTCTCAGGCAATCATGGGTAGAGTTTTAATTACTTCTTGGGGTGTTTATCTTTCAAAGACATTGAGGATTAACATCTTCAGGGGGCAGAGAAAGGATGGAAGTTTTCTCCTAGGAGTTCTGGTGCTTTTTTCATGGCTTCCGAGGTCATAATAAAATGTAGTAGTGCCATTCTGTAATTATGGGGAGTGCCTTGTAAAAGTAATTCACTAGACTCAAGACCAAATGAGACCTCTTCAGGTTGGAAACGAAGAAGGGGTTATTTGGATTACTGTGGTCATGGAAATGATGAATCCAATGGACTGTGGGAATTTTGAGCAGGAGGATATAGGCTTCCTCTGTGAGCCTTAGCAGTGATCACTGTTGGAAGGATGGGTACAGTGCTAGGCAGCATATATGCAAGTGAGGAAGGGGAGGGACTCCCCATGAGTATCAGTGGCTCTGGGGGCCTTTGTCTTCACAATTCCCTCTTCCTCCTCAGGAGAGGCCTCAATAACCCCCTCAGCTTTTCCCTTGGCAGTAGGAACACCTTGTGAGGTGTGCTTGTAGTTATGCCCCCATTCAGCAGAAAGCTTAGGGGGCTCAGAAAATGTGCTATCTCAGAAGGAATGAGCATTATGGTCCAGATGGATCTTTAAGAAAGTTATGGATTTGGCTGGAGAGAGGCAAGATGGCAGTAGAGTAGCAGACTGGTGTGATGGGTCCCAGGAGTTCAGCTAGATAATTATCAAACCATTCCAAACACCTACAGACTCAACAGAAGATAGAAGAGAAGAGCAGGAATTCTAGGAACAGAAAATTGACCACTTTCTGAAAGTTAGGACATGCAGTGAAGTGAATCTGAAGGGACGGGAAGATAGACTGCTGGGGCAGGGGCCAGCTCCCAGCAAGTGGTGGAACACTAAATCACAACCTTTAGAAGTCTGCTCCACTGAGGGACATTGCTCCAGAGGCTAAGCAGGGGTGGAACCCTCATGCAGACAGTGTGGTCTCAGGTACTGTGGGGTCACAGAAAGATTGGGGGTGTCTGAGTGTGGCAGAACTCCCAGGTATCGGAGCAGGGAAGCCAATTACAGAGACAGAGCTGAGGAGTGAGCTTTCAGATCGGGGTTACTTAAACTGTGATCCAAGGCACCGTCGGACCACTGCTGTTCAAGCAGGGACCCCACAAGTAACAGATCCGGGGAGACTCACCTTCCTCCTCTGGGAGGAGCAGTGCGGCAGGAATCTCCTGGGTTTGGAGACTCCAAATGGGGCTGTGCACCAGAGATAAAAACACTTGGTCACAGACTGGGTGAGTACAAAGCACAGCCGGAGACCAGGGAGACAGAAGTGATCAACTGCTTATCTCTGAGGGCACACTGATGAGTGGGGCCCCGAGCTCTCGACTCCTCTGGGCTGGAGATTGGGAGGCTGCCATTTTCATTCCCATCCTGTAGGGCTCTATGGAAAACATTCAGGGAACAAAAGCTCCTGAGAGGGAACCCGAGCAGATTTCTTAGCCTGACCCCTGGCAACAGCGGTGCAGTTCTGCCTTGGGCAAAGACATTTGAGACTCACTGCAATAGGCCTCTCCCCAAGAAGATCCATGAGAACATCCAGCCAAGACCAAACTCACCAATCAAGGAGAACATTGGAACTCCAGAGACAGGGAAAAGCAATGCAAAGAACTCATGGCTTTTTCCCCAGGATCCTTTAGTCTTGCAAAGTTAAATTTTTAAAAATTTTATTATTTTTCTTATTCTGTTTTTTTAACTTTTCCTCTTTCCTGTCTTAACGTTTTTTAACTAGTTTATCTTAACAGTACATTTCTAAAAAAAAAAAAATATTTTTCAAGCTTCATTTTTATAGTCATATTTTATCCTTCATTGTATTTAACCTTACTTTTTGTATACATATAGGTATTTTTTTTTTTCTAAAAAATTTTGGGATACAGTTTCTTCTAATAGATCAAAATATACCCTAAATCTAGTGCATGGCTTTGTTCTAGTCTCCAGCCTGAGTACATTCTCTCCTCTTTTTTTTTTTCTTTTTCTAACCAACTTATCAATTCCTTTTTTAGAATTAAAAAAAAATTTTTTTTAAATCTTTACAGTCATATTCCATCCCTTCATTTTGTTTACCCTTATTTTTGTGTATGTATGTGTGTGTGTGTATGTGTGTGTATATATATATATGTTTTTCTTTAAAATTTTGGGAGGTAGTTTCTTCTAAGAGATTAAAATATACCCAAAATCAAGTGGGTGGCTTTGTTCTGTTCACCAGTCTAATATATATACACATTTTTTTTTCTTTTTATCTCCCTCCCCCCCCCCCCCAGTTTTGGGTCTCTTCTGATTTAGTTAGTGTACATTTTTTCTGAGGTCTTTGCCACCCTTTTAGTATTTTATTCTTTTGTTCATATATTCTTATCTGGATAAAAATGACAAGGTGGAAAAACTCACCACAAAAAAACAAAAACAAAAACAAGAGACAATAATGATGGCTAGGGACCTAATCAATATGGACATTGGTAAGATGTCAGAACTAGAGTTCAGAATGATGATTATCAGGGTGCTAGCTAGGCTCAAAAAAGGCATGGAAGATAATAGAGAAACCTTTCTGGAGAAATAAAAACCCTTTCTGGAGAAATAAAAGAACTAAAATCTAACCAAGTTGAAATCAAAAAAGGTATTAATGAAGTGCAATAAAAAATGGAGGCTCTTACTGCCAGGATAAATGAGGCGAAAGAGAGAATTAGTGTATAGAAGACCAAATGATGGAGAATAAAGAAGTTGAGCAAAAGAGAGACAAACAACTACTAGACTATGAGAGGAGAATTAGATAAGTGATACCATAAGATGAAACAATATTAGAATAATTGGGATTCCAGAAGAAGAAGAAAGAGAGGGGCAGAAGGTATATTGAAGCGAAATTTAGTGGAGAATTTCCCTAATATGGCAAAGGGAAGAAGCATCAAAATCCAGGAGGTACAGAGAAACCCCTCTCAAAATCAATAAAAATAGGTCCACACCCTGTCATCTAATAGTAAAATTTACAATCTTAGGGACAAAGAGAAAATTCTGAAAGCAACTCGGGACAAAAGATTTGTAACATACAATGGTAGAAATATTAGATTGGCAGAAGACTTATCCACAGAGACCTGGCAGGCCAGAAAAGACTGGCATGATATATTCAGAGCACTAAATGAGAAAAATATGCAGCCAAGAATACTTATCCAGCTAGACTATTATTGAAAATAGAAGGAGAGATAAAAAGTGTCCAGGAAAAACAAAAATTGAAATAATTTGCAAACACCCAACTAGCCCTATAGGAAATATTAAAAGGGGTCCTCTAAGCAAAGAGAGCCTAGAAATAGTACACCAGAAAGGAACAGAGACAATATACAGTAACAGTCACCTTACAGGCAATACAATGGCACTAAATTCATATCTTTTAATACTTACCCTGAATGTAAATGGGCTAAATGCCCTAATCAAAATACACAGGGTATCAGATTGGATAAAAACCAAAACCCATCAATATGCTGTCTACAAGAAACTCATTTTAGACCCAAAGACACCTCCAGATTTAAAGTGAGGGGTGGAAAACAATTTACCATGCTAATGGGCATCAAAAGAAAGCTGGGGTGCCAATCCTTCTATCATATAAATTAGATTTTAAGCCAAAGACGCTAATAAGAGATGAGGAAGTGCCATCTTCTGACAGCACGTGGGAGAAGAATGAGGCACAAACAAGTCAGCTGCAAGAGAATGGGAGTAGGGGGCGAGAATAGAAAAGACTGTTGCTCCGAACAACTCCTCAGTCATATTTATTAGAAAGTGAGTAACAACCAATGAAGAAGCCGGAGTAGATTACACAGTTATCATGAGTTTTGTAGATACATAAGAAGAGAGGCAAAGTATGTCTGGTCACATAGTACACGACCCATAGTGAGCAAGCCCAAACGAAAGGATTGTCTGACTAACTGCTTATGCTCTCCAGGAAAGGGGAGATAATGGAAAAATGAAGTAGGTGGCATTCTGCCCTAAGCAAGCCAGGCATCCCCAGCTGCTTGACTTCAAGAATATATGTCATCCTTGCCCCAAAAGGCCTGTTGCCATTACATGTTTTTCTTAAAGCTATATCTAAGCATGCTTGGTAAATAATATAATTTCTCAAAGTTTATATTTTAAGCAGTACATTGCTCTGAGGGGCAGTTATAAGGAAGGAACTATCATACTTAAAGGGTCGGTCCAACAAGAAGATCTAACAATTTAAATACCTATACCTTTAACATGGGAGCAGCCAACTATATAAACCAATTAACAAAATCAAAGAAACACATTGACAATAATACAGTAATAATAGGGAACTTTAACACCCCCCTCACTGAAATAGACAGATCATCCAAGCAAAAGATCAACAAGGAAATAAAGGCCTTAAATGACACACTGGACCAGATGGACATCACAGATATATTATTCCACAGTACATTCCATCCCCAACAGAATACACATTCTTCTCTAGTGCACATGGAACATTCTCCAGAATAATCACAGTCTGGGTCACAAATCAGGTCTCAACCGGTACCAAAGATTGGGATCATTCCTTGCATATTTTCAGACCACAATGTTCTGAAGCTAAAACTCAATTACAAGAGGAAAGTTGGAAAGAACTAAAATACATGGAGGCTAAAGAGCATCCTACTAAAGAATGAATGGGTCAACCAGGAAATTAAAGAAGAATTGAAAAAAATCATGGGAACAAATGAAAATGAAAACACAACTATTCAAAATCTGTGGGACACAGCAAAGTTGGTCCTGAGAGGAAAGTATATAGTCATCCAACCTTTCTTAAGAAACAAGAAAGGTCTCAAATACACAACCTAACCTTATACCTAAAGGAGCTGGAGAAAGAACAGCAAAGAAAGCCTAAACCCAACAGATGAGAAATCATAAAGATCAGAGAAGAAATCAATGAAATAGAAAGCAAAAGAATGGTAGAACAAGTCAATGAAACTAGGAACTATTGGTTCTTTGAAAGAATTAGTAAGATTGATAAACCCCTGGCCAGACTTATCAAAAAGAAAAGAGAAAGGACTGAAATTAATAAAATCATGAATGAAAGAGGGGAGATCACAACCAATACCAAAGAAATACAAACACCAGGTTCATATATAATAAGAATATATTATGAGCAACTATACACCAGCAAATTTGACAATCTGGAAGAAATGGATGCATTCCTAGAGACATATAAACTGCCAAAATTGAACCAGGAAGAAAGAGAAAACCTGAACAGACCCATAACCAGTAAGGAAATTGAAGTAGTCATCAAAAATCTCCCAACAAACAAGAGCCCAGGGCCAGATGGCTTCCCAGGGGAATTCTACCAAACATTTAAAGAAGAATTAATAGCTATACTCCTAAAACTGTTCCAAAAAATACAAATGGAAGGAAGACTTCCAAAATCATTTTATGAGGCCAACATTACCTTGGTTCCAAAATCAGACAAAGATCCCACCAAAAAGGAGATTTACAGACCAATATCCTTGATGACCACAGATGCAAAAATTCTCACCCAAATAGTAGCCATTAGGATCCAACAGTACATTAAAAGGATTATTTACCACAACCAAGTGGGATTTATTCCTGTGCTACCAGGTTAGTTCAGCATCCACAAATCAATCAATGTGATACAATACATTAATAAAAGGAAGAACAAGAATCATGATACTCTAAATAGATGTTGAAAAAGCCTTTGACAAAGTACAGCATCCTTTCTTGATGAAAACTCTTCAAAGTGTAAGGGTAGAGGGTACATACCTCAATGTCATCAAAGCCATCTATGAAAAACCCACAGTGACTATCATTCTCAATGGGGAAAAACTGAGAGCTTTTCCCTTAAGGTCAGAAACACAGCTAGGATGTCCACTATCACCACTGTTATTAAACATAGTACTAGAAGTCCTAGCCTCGGCAATCAGACAACAAAAAGAAATAAAAGGCATCCGAATTGGCAAAGAAGTCAAACTCTCACTCTTTGCAGGTGATACAATACTTTATATGGAAAACCCAAAAGACTCCACTCCAAAACTGCTAGAACTCATACAGGAATTCAGTAACATGTCAGGATATAAAATCAATGCAGGGAAATCAGTTGCATTTCTATACAGCAACAGCAAAACAGAAAAAAGAGAAATTAAGGAGTCAGTCACATTTACAGTTGCATCCAAAACCATAAGATACCTAGGAATAAATCTAACCAAAGAGGCATAGAATTTGTGCTCCGAAAACTATAAAGTACTCATGAAAGAAATTGAGGAAAACACAAAGAAGTGGAAAAACGTTCCATGCTAATGGATTAGAAGAATAAATATTGTGAACATGTCTATACTACCTAAGCAGTCTACACATTTAATGCAATCCCTATCAAAATACCATCAATTTTTTTTTCAAAGCATAGAACAAATAATCCTGAAATTTATATGGAACCAGAAAAGACCCTGAATAGCCAGAGGAATGTTGAAAAGGAAAGCCAGAGTTGGTTGCATGACAGTTCCAGACTTCAAGGTCTTTTACAAAGCTGTAACCATCAAGACAATATGGTACTAGCACAAAAACAGACACAGATCAATGAAACAGAATAGAGAGACCAGAAATAGATCATCAACTCTATGGTGAACTAAACTTTGACAAAGCAGGAAAGAATGTCCAATGGAAAACAGTCTTTTCAACAATGGTGTTGGGAAAATTGGACAGCCACATGCAGAAGAATGAAACTGGACCATGTCCTTACACCACACACGAACATAGACTCAAATGGAAGAAAGACCTCATTGTGAGATAGGAATCCGTCAAAATCCTTGAGGAGAACACAGGCAGCAACCTCTTCGACCTCAGCCACAGCAACTTCTTCCTAGAAACATCGCCAAAGGCAAGGGAAGCAAGGGCAAAAGTGAACTATTGGGACTTCATCAAGATCAAAAGCTTTTACACAGCAAAGGAAATGGTCAACAAAACCAAAAGACAATTGACAGAATGGGAGAAGATATTTGCAAATAAATGATCAGATAAAGGACTAATATCTAAAATCTATAAAGAACTTAACACCCAAAGAACAAATAATCCAATTGATAAATGGGCAAATGATATCAACAGACATTTTTGCAAAGAAGGCATCCAGATGGCCAACAACACATGAAAAAGTGCTCAACATCACTTGGCATCAGGGAAATACAAATCATAACCACAGTGAGATACCACCTCACACCAGTCAGAATGGCTAAAATTAACAAGACGGGAAGCGACAGATGTTGGAGAGGATGCGGAGAAAGGGGAACCATCCTACGCTGTTGGTGGGAATGTAAGCTGGGGCAGCCACCCTGGAAAATAGCATGGAGGTTCCTCAGAAAGTTGAAAATAGAGCTAACCTACCACCCAGCAATCACACTACTGGGTATTTACCCTAAAGATATAAATGTAGTGATCCGAAGGGGCATGTGCACCTGAATATTTATAGTAGCAATGTCCACAATAGCCAAACTGGATAGAACCTAGATATCCATCAACAGATGAATAGATAAAGAAGATTTGGTATATATATACAATGGAGTAGAATGCAGCCATGAAAAGAAATGAAATCTTGCCATTTGCAATGACATGGATGGAACTAGAGGGTATTGTGCTGAGCAAAATAAGTCAATCAGAGAAAGACAATTATCATATGATCTCCCTGAGATGAAGAATTTTAGAGACAGAGTAGGGGGTTTGCAGTGTAGGGAAGGAAAAAATGAAACAAGTTGGGATCAGGAGGGAGACAAACCATAAGAGACCCTTAATCTCGTGAAACAAACTGAGGGTTGCTGAGGGGTGGGGGAGTTAGGGATAGGGTGACTGAGTTATGAACATTGGGGAGGGTATGTGATATGGTAAGTGCTGTGAAGTGTGTAAGTCTGACGATTCATAGACCTGTACCCCTGGGGCAAATAATACATTATATGTTAAAAAAAAAAAATTAACGGCATCTGGGTGGTTCAGTGGGTTAAGATGCTGCCTTCTGCTCAGGTCATGATCTCAGGGTCCTGGGATCGAGTCCCGCATCGGGCTCTCTGCTCAGCAGGGAGCCTGCTTCCTCCTCTCTCTCTCTCTCTCTCTGCCTGCCTCTATGCCTACTTGTGATCTCTGTCAAATAAATAAATAAAATCTTAAAAAAACACTTAAAAATTTTAAAAAATAAGTAATAAATAAATAACACAGCTATTTAAAAAGAAAAAAAGGAAGTTATGGATTGCAGGGTGTTTAGAGGTAGCAGCCAGTATAGCCACTATGAGTAATAGTTAAGAGCCAGTTCCAAACAAGAAAACCTGCAATAACCAATTAGTCCCCCTCTCTCCTTCCTGCTGCATAAAATACTTAAGAAACATTTGAATTTTAGTTAAGGAATGATTTTTAACCTCAATTTCTACTTCTTTTTATCCTGTTACCTTAATCTTACTGGAAAATTGTTGTTACCAACCCTCTTTGTAGGCTGTTTTCCTTTTCAGGGTGTCTCAGGAAACCTCTCCTGGATTGGAGTCTGCCTTCAGACTGATATGCACAGGGTCTTTGGGAAAGAAAAGTCCCTAGGCCTCTGGAGCATAAACCAAAGCATTGGCATTTTGGTATGCATAATTGAGTAACACCTAGGAAGCACCCATGGGGTTTTACCAAGGAGCTGGTGTGCTTTGTCAGGTCCTTGTTCAGGACATTTATATTGGTCCATTAATTTTTTAAGCAATACTACACCAGGGATTGGACCCGTAGTATCCTGTTGGGTCAGGGGACAAGTAGCAATGGTAGTAAGTAAAGTGGCAACACAGAGACTATAGGCCTTTGTGTGGGTTCCCTCTGTGTGGGTTCCCTCTTGCTATTGGCTTCCAGTTACAGGGCTTTGTTTTTCTTCTCGGTTAGGATATGTAATTTGGGCACAAGCCACTTGACTCCGTGGTTACACGTGGAAATTTCCAGTCCTCCTCACCTAACGGAATCATTTCCATCTACCTTTGGCCCAGAATCCTCCTTGGCAGTGACAGTAGCCTTGCAGTCCAATCCACCCTCCCTTGCTTTCCTTGGCTATAGAGGTCCCTTATACACATTAATAAGCAATTAAGACCTTTATAATTAGTAGTCTCATCATTTAATTGGAGCATATGGCCTTGCTTATGCTGCTCTGGGGAGATTCTTGACTTATTATGGCAGGCATGACATTTTAGGTTAGATATTGCAGGCAACACATGACAGAGGCAATGTGTAAAAGCACACAGCAGCATGACAGACCCCTAGCTAAAGGTGCTCCTTTCTCAGATGGTGAGTTTGGCAGTTAGTGGGCAAGTTGCAGGTAAAGTCATTCCCCTTGGTTAATTGCAAGGTCCTGCCCATCCTGCTAATTATGCCAGTTGTTCTGTGTTGGTCTTAGCCTTTCAATACCCAGTCTTGTGCCTAGACCAGCCCTTGTGGTTTTTATTATGATTGCAAGATGCCCTTCAGCAATAACCATTAGGAGACTGAAAAAAATAAAGATTTATTACTTACAGGACCTGGGTATTACACAGCACACATGGTAGACATGGGGGAGTGGGAGAGTGCATGATAATGCACATGGGCCTGAAGTTCTGCTTTTATTGGGGCTGAGATGGGAGCCAAGGGTTTCATAGGCTCACTGTTGGTGAATTTAAAACATAAGAGCAGGAATTTAAAGCATGGGAAGAGGAAAAACTGGGGGCCAAATGGTCAGTTGTAGAAATCAACCAAGATTTCTAAAACAGAGGAGCCTTCCTTTGGGAAAGTGGTGTGGCTCCTTATCAAGTTATGTGCTGGCTTTCTGTTTATTTGAGATAGCCATCTTTGAAGTAGATGCCTCTTTGAAGTGGTTGCCTTGGCAATAAAAGCTCAAGTCAGGCACTTACATTAAAATAAGAAAAAATACCCTAATTGTCAAGGTTTACACTATGTATTCAAAGGATAGAAATAAGAATAAAGGTAGATAGTGGTGCCTGGGTGGCTCAATTCATTAAGTGTCCGACTCCTCTCTTTTTTTTTTTTTAAAGATTTATTTATTTATTTATTTATTTATTTGACAGAGAGAGAGATCACAAGTAGACAGAGAGGCAGGCAGAGAGAGAGAGAGAGAGGGAAGCTCTCTGCTGAGCAGAGAGCCCCATGCGGGACTCAATCCCACACCCTGAGATCATGACCTGAGCCAAAGGCAGCAGCTTCACCCAGTGAGCCACCCAGGTGCCCCTAAGTGTCTGACTCTTGATTTCAGGTCAGGTTGTCATGATCTCAGCCCTGTGTCAGACTCTGGGCTCAGTGCAGAGCTGGCCTGAGATTCCCTCTCCTCCCTCTGCCCCTTCCCAAGCTCTCGTACATGCTTTCTCTCTCACACACAAAATAAATAAATAAATAAATAAAAATAAAGTTAGATCTAGAATATTATTTTCATGAAAAATTGAATATAACATGCAGTGTAATTTTTCTGGTTTGGAAATTCATTCTTACAAGCATTGTTATGCTTAAGAGAAATTAGGAGAATGGTCTCGGTTGGTTAGGCAGCTGCCTTTGGCTCAGCTCATGATCCCAGCACCCTGGAATCGGGCCCACAGCAGGTTCCCTGCTCAGTGGGAAGCCTGCTTCTCTTTCTCCCTCTACCACTCCCTCTGCTTTTATGCTTCTGCTCTCTGTCAAATAAATAAATAAAATTGTAAAAAGAAAGAAAGAAATTAGGAGTAAATCTCATCAATTACATATTTGATATTAAGTTTAGGTATAACCTAATTTATCGTCTTTTCTGTTAAAAATGGGAATTTAAAAAATATACTCTTTGTAATCAAAGTATTTCAGCTGAGATCTGCCTTTTTGTGAATAATTTTTGAAGTGTCAGAACATTGTCTAGAACTGTTTATTATAAATAAAGTTCAAGAATGATTATTTGTGGAAAGGACATTAGCAGGCTCATTAAGTAATCTGATAGGTAGCTGAAATACTGCTGACATATTTTACCGTTTTTTTGTTGGGTTAGCCTTTTAAAGATCGCTGTGAATGGTTCTATGAGCATTTGCATTCAGGACAACCAGATTCAGACATGGTGCACAGGCCAGTGAATGAAAATGATATCCTGCTGGTTCACAGAGGTATGTTTAAAAAGAAGCTGATGTGGTTGAGGCATAAAATACCAGTTACTGTAAATTTTAATACATAAAATTAACCAATGCTACATATTTAGATTCTATTTTTAGGAGTAGCTGTGAAGTTGTGTCAAAAGCAAATTGTGCAAAGCTAAAGCAAGGAATTGCTGTACGGTTCCATGGAGAAGAAGGCATGGTGGGTATAAAAATAAGTGCTATTAATGTCACTAGATATAAAAGATTGAAATGCACTTGAATAAAGTTTAGTATATAATTGATAAGGAAGAAATTTGAAATGATTCTAATTTGTTATTATTCAGAAAAAATTTCCACATATAATTCTGTTGATATTTAATTTTATTTTCTTGAACTCAGGGTCAAGGTGTTGTGCGTGAGTGGTTTGATATTCTGTCTAATGAGATAGTCAATCCTGATTATGCATTGTTTACCCAGTCAGCTGATGGTAAGTTGTACAGTCTACATTATTTTTTCCGTTACTTCTCATATTTTCAAACTATATCAGTGCATTTTATCCTTTGATTCCCATAGTAATCCTGTGAGCTAGGAGTGGGATAGTCCCATTTCCTAGAAGAGAAATTTGAATCCAGAGATTTTGTTAACTCGATTAATGAGTGGTAGGATCATGAGTGGAACATGGTTCAGTCTAGCATTCTTTCCTCGACGTAGATGGTTCTCAAGGGCCAGTGCTGGCTGTAAGGAAGTTTTCATCAATCTTTTGTAAAGTAAAACTAAATTTATGCAATTTAAGGATTGTCCTTAGACTGGTTTTCTGAGCTAAAATTTCCTTTTGTGAAATAGTGCCTTAGAAAAGATGGACTTAGAAAAATACTTACTTGGAAAAATTAAAATTTGTTAACCCTATTTGAGTTTCCAAGTCTTAAAATTTATCAGTCATAAAAAACAGTCTAGATTTCATGGTGTTAAATCTTAACTTATAATCTATTTATGTATAGTAACTTAGTTTTCGGTCCTTTTAAAAGATTAAACCTAAACAGCTCTTATTATCTTATAATTGAAATAGGTTATTTGTTGAAATGGTACTTTTGACCTGCACAATTCTAATTCGATATAGTAGGCTGAATGGAAATGGTTACTGCCTGATCTATGAGAAGAATACTTGGCAGTTCTCTGACTTAAGAAAGACATACACAAGTGAAGAGGGGATTTCAGTTTTTAAATGCTTTACGCAGTTGTTTTTATTTCCTGAAGATCTTTTCCTTCCCAATGTTTAATTTATTTTTTGTAAGGAGAGAGTGCATTTTTTTTTTTAAGATTTTATTTATTTATCAGAGAGAGAGAGGGAGAGAGAGTGAGCACAGGCAGACAGAATGGCAGGCAGAGGCAGAGGGAGAAGCAGGCTCCCTGCCGAGCAAGGAGCCCCGTGTGGGACTTGATCCCAGGACACTGGGATCATGACCTGAGCCCAAGGCAGCTGCTTAACCAACTGAGCCACCCAGGCGTCCCGAGAGAGTGCATTATTAATTGTACTTCCTAATTGTCTCCAACTGAACCAGTAGGTAAACCTCCACTGAATAAGGATGACGACAAGGCAAGAGGGGGACGGTGGTGGGCTGCAGGGATACTAGGGAACTGCAGGTATTCTCTTCTGTGATGGGCTCCTCAGACACATGTGGTGTATTTGAAGTTGTTTAGGAATATGTGACTGCTTTAATTGTATAACTTCTGATTATTTGCTCTGAGGTGAATTTGGTGCTTTTGTTGTTGTTATGACAAATTTGATGAGGTGGTGGGTTTAGTTAGGCCTGATCTTTGAAGCAAGATTTAGCATTAGAGCATTGTATTTTAGCTTTATTTCATTTCTTTATAGTCCCCTATTCTGAGGCTGTCTGTTTAGTTTCATACCTGAAGAACAGATTTGGTGTGGAATTATGAGTGGAGGTAATTCCTCATACTATGAATATATTAGCAGAGCATATGCTAAAGCACAGAGATCATAAAGATTGTGATTTGTACTTTTTGTAAGCTGTAGAAGTCTTCTCTTTGGGATCATAGTATTTATAAATTAGAATCTCAGTGAAATATTTCTTTGTTCTTAGGTTTAGTTGACATGAAGGGAATTACATTAAAATTTTGAATTAAAAATTCCTAAATGTGGGAAATGTTTGGGTAGGCTTCATGTCTATAATAATTTCTTTAAAACTTGCTTTCTAATTGAATTAAGATATTTACTGTAGAGTTTGGCCTTTGATGTTACACTGGATGTGAATACAGGCTCTGCTCCTCTTGTTATCTTAGGCCAATAAATGTAACCTTTTTGGACCTCAATTTCTCCATTTGAAAATGGTGATATGTGTTTTGTGATGTGGTCAAAGAGAAATCAATTAGCTATTACGTAAAAAATGTTTAGCCTAGTGCCCAAGACAGAAAGCACATAGAAAGTAGAAATAATTATTAGAAGCTATTTTTATGTGGGAAACAACATTTTCTTGTTCACTAGGATTTTTCTGAGGTGATGAAAATAGCTGTGTCACAGTTTCATTTTATTTATTTATTTATTTATTTATTTTTAAAAAGATTTTATTTATTTATTTGATAGGCAGAGATCACAAGTAGGCAGAGAGGCAGGCAGAGAGAGGGGGAAACAGGCTCCCCGCTGAGCAGAGAGCCCGATGTGGGGCTTGATCCCAGGTCCCTGAGATTATGACCCAAGCCAAAGGCAGAGGCCAGCCCACTGAGCCACCCAAGCACCCCAGTTCCATGTATTTATTTATTTATTTTTTAAAATATTTTATTTATTTATTTGACAGACAGTGATCACAAGTAGGCAGAGCAGTAGGCAGAGAGAGAGAGGACGAAGCAGGCTCCTTGCTAAGCAGAGAGCCCAATGTGGGGCTTGAACCCAGGACCCTGGGATTGTGACCTGAGCTGAAGGCAGAGGCTTTAACCCATTGAGCCACCCAGGTGCCCCTGCACTAGATATTTTTTTAGATTTTTGTTTTCATTGTGATCAAATATATAACATAGTATTTACTCTTTTAACCACGTTAAAGTGTACAATTCACTGGCATTAAGTACATTGACAGTGTTGTGTAACCATCACCGTTTCCAGACGTTTTGTCATGTAAGTGGAACCATACTAGGTTTGACAGTAATTGGTAACTACTGCCTTTGCCATTTTTACTTATATACCTCTGTGGTACTTATTTAAAGTTGATTATTTGTGAGGTACCTAGGTGACCCGTTGGTTAAGTGTCCAGACTCTCAAGTTTCAGCTCAGCTCATGATCTCAGGTTGTGAGATTGAGCCCTGAGTCTGGCCTCTGTGCTCAGTGGGGAGTCTGCTAGAGATTCTGTCTCTCTCCCTCCACCCCTCCCCCTGCTTGGGTATGCTCAGTTGCTCTCTCAAATAAAATCTTAAAAAAATAAAGTTGATTATTATGAGGAATAATTGGTTGACTTGTGGATTTTGGTGATTTTCCTGATAATTGGTAAAAGGCATCAAGTTCATTACTTAAGAACAGTTATATATTTAAAATTTTAGTTACTCTTCTTGTGCTCTATTCCAATTTTAGTATATGTGCTGCCGAAGTGAGCACTGTAGTGCTCTATTCCATAGGAACAAAAAGTAGTGAAGATCTGCACTGGGCATGTATAGATGAATAAACCAATGCCTGTCCTAATTTATAACCTAGTATTTATCCATTGCTGAGGAAAATGTGTATTATCTTTTAATGTATTATTTTCAGGATCTCTTTGACACATCTTCCAACCACTTTCAGTTAAAAGTATTTCTAAAATTTTCTCTTTGCAAAGACTTACCTGATAAGTATGTGTGAATTAATGATTATCTTCTGACAATTCCATTGTCTGTTACATATTCCATAAAGAACATTCTGGTAGAAGTTTATACATAATGTAACCTTGGTTTTGCTGAATTCTATATGAACTGATTTATTTGCATTGAAGTGATCTTTTTTTTGCATCTAGATTGTTAGAAGTAAATTATTTTGTATTTATTTTAATAGGAACAACTTTTCAGCCTAATAGTAACTCCTACGTAAATCCTGATCACTTAAACTATTTCCGGTTTGCTGGACAGATTTTGGGATTAGCTTTGAACCACAGGCAGCTGGTCAACATTTACTTCACAAGATCATTCTATAAGCACATTCTTGGTATGGCTCTATTGTTATTTCCAGAGGCATTTATTTGAAGTGTTTTTCTTAGAATCTTTAGGGAAAAACTAAGTAGGTAAGTGATCGCATTTTGATTGAGGTAGTTTTTATTTCAATTAGAAACTGTCTGTGTATGTAAGGCATTTGGGAGCCTGAGGGAGAGAAGAAAAATCGAATTTTTTGCTAAAAAAATTGTTTTTCATTTTAGTGTGCATATGTTTATGCTAAGAATGCATTTTAATATGAATATGCTTAAATGAATGGCACTTTTTGAAGTAATAATAATTTTTCTGTATAGCTATTTCAAAGAAAGATTACATTATAAAAATGTGGGAAAAAACACAAGTTTAAATTAACAGACTTCCAAATCTAGGAATTAGCCTCCACTTAAATCATGCTGTGAATTGGATTATATTTTGCAGTTTTGTGGAATATCTGTAGAGGGCAGTATTTTACCATTAAACAAACAAGGAAAGGCAGAAACATTTAGAATATAACTGCTGTATGTTTGCATTTTTAGGTATTCCTGTAAATTACCAAGATGTGGCATCCATTGATCCAGAGTATGCCAAAAATTTGCAGTGGATTTTAGATAATGATATTAGTGATCTGGGTCTAGAGCTAACCTTTTCTGTTGAAACTGATGTGTTTGGAGCAATGGAAGAGGTGCCTTTGAAACCTGGGGGTGGAAGTATTCTTGTCACACAAAATAATAAAGTGAGTATTTGAATACTTATCGTAGCCATTGTTTGTAACTTGGCCCTGATACTTTGCTGATTACTCTGGCCTCCTGACACTAGCTAGAAAAACTTTTACTGTTTCAGTTTCATAACATTTTATAACAGAAAAAATATTTAAATTGACTAAACCTTCAAATACCAAATTTTTAGTTAGGAAGGATCATTTCACTAGTGTGTTAGATAGCTGAGGCAGTTCCTGAGGCAGCCTAGAGCACAATTCAGTTGATTCTGTAAATTGGGCATCTCTTTATTAAAAACTTCGATTAGCAATAGAAGTTTACACCAAAATCAAATTAGGATTTAGTCACTGTTTCATCTTTCCAAGTACGATGTTAAGAGTTCCAATAGAGAAAAGAAGAATTTCCCATGTTAAACTTTGTACATGCTTTTGGTATCCAGTAAGTCTGTTAGATCTCTCAACTTGATTGTTTTTTTAAGCTTTATAACTTGATTATTTTTATTTATTGTTCTGTCTTTTGTTTGTGGATATTTTTTCCAGTTTTATTTGAAAAATAATTGACAGCTGCACATAGTAGTTTTAAATTTTGTCATATGTTTTAAATTTCACTGTTGAAAAATATGATTCAGTTTTATGTTATATTTTGATATGTAGGAAATTGGGAGCCAGAAAATCTGGTTTGGGAACTCTACTTCTATCATTTACTAGTAGCAACTTCTGGTTAAACAAGACTCAGTTCTTTTTCCTTTCCATTAGTTGTATTGTAATTCCAAGTCAGCTTCAGAAGCAACTAACTTTTTAAGAAATTATGCCCATTGATTTAGTAAAATACGGATTCTTTTTTCTTTGAAAGACCAAAAGACTTGGCTACATTTTAACCTCTTTGAGCCTCAGTTTTCTATTTTGTAGACTTGAGATAATGATACCTCCCATACAGAATCGTTACTAGCATTTTGCAAGCTGAAAACCACAATACAAAATAGTGCTCTATAAAAAGAGGATAGTGTTCTATAAAAAGAGGTTTTTAGTTTGAGATATGTATAGGGTATTGGAAAGTTATATCATGGTATGCAGTTTTACTTTTTGCAACTTAGATACTATATGTAGAAAATAACCCATGAAGTTTAATTTTTGAAAATAAGATCAGAAGCTGAGTTTTTACACACATATGCTTAGATGTTTTTTAGTTTGCTCTCTCATTTGACACATAAGGACACTCACTGAAGCCTAAAGAGTTAATGGTAAAGCTGGGGACAAAACCCAGATTTCCTACTTTCAAGTCTGATGTTCTTCCTTTTGCAAAATTAATCATGTTAAGGAAGATTTTACTTGATTTTTAATATAATGAGTCATGTTAAGCTATAGATAATGAAAAGACTAAAATGCTTCTTTTTTTTTATTTTAAAGATTTTATTTATTTGATAGAGACAGCAAGAGAGGGGAACATAAGCAGGGGGAGTGGGAGAAGGAGAAGCAGGCTTCCCACCAAGCAGGGAGCCTGATGCAGGGCTCTATTATAGGGCCCTGGGATCATGACCTGAGCCGAAGGCAGATGCTTAATGACAGAGCCACCCATGCGCCCCAAAATGCTTCATTTTCAAAATATGTATAAGCTTACCAGTGATTAAAAATGCTTTTAAAAATCTTATTTTTAGATTGTCCACCCTGTAGTGCATTTATTATTTTATTTTACACTGGAGACCTATTCTCAATTAAGGTTAATGAAATTATACTATCTTTATTATAAGCAGGTGATTATTTTTCACCAGAGAAACTCAAACATGATTCTTATCTGTGAATACTATGGTGAGTGGACTTGTCACCCTCTCAGATATATTTTATATGACAAAGTGGAAAGACTCATTAACAATTGCATGATGCATAGGTATATTTATACTTGTATCTCCTAACAGTACCCCTCCCATTATGACATGATTTTGTTTAGATTTTTAAAAAGACATTTTATTAATTCTTTGGCACTTGCGTCTTTTATGAATTCTAGAAAGAAGGAAGATATTGAGTAAGTAACAACAAGAGTATACGCACATTGAGGGTGTACCTTTCATTGTGAGTCTAGTTAGACTGGAATACTTATTACTGTAATATTATGAGACCGATGCCTTACCACTTGGCAACTGCCTTACTATTGTAATATTAAAAAGGCTGAAACTTTTGCTTCTAAGTTAAATGCATTTTTATTTAACTATATTAACTAATTTTTGGTTGATTATAGGTGATTTTTTTTTATTAGCTTTTGGTAATAAAGCAGGATCTCAATCACTAATATGTTAATTCTTCTCAGCTTTTATTTTTGTGATGTAAACATTTTCCAGAGTTTTCTAATGTTACCAGAAAGAGCCAAGTATAATTGTTTTTTTTTTTTTGAGTCAAGCATAATTCTGTATCAAATTGTTAATGCTTAAACATTTAATGCTTACTCAGTAAGCAACCCAATTTTTTAAAATTAAAAATCTTTAGAAACATGCCTGCATTTTAAATTGATTACTTGCTTTAAGATTGTTACTCAGTTTACAAATAACATTTTCAATTTTTAGAAATTTTGTTATTTTTTTAACATATATTTCTTTTAAGAACTTTTTTGTTACTCTAAGGTTAGACTTTTACTTACTTATCTCTATAGGTGTAAAGTTGTAACAGTCACCTTTGGAGTTCAGCTTCAAAATCTGTAAGCATGTTGCAGTTTAAATGAGTTTCCAAGCTTGTTAGTATGAGAAAATCTGTGTAAGCTGATCTCCACATGGGGGAGTCATTTAGTCCTAAGTTTTATGGAAAGGCTTTGATAATTGTGGAATGAAGTCAAATAAAGGAAAATACCTTTGTTTAAAAAGGAGTACATTAAATAAATACAAATGATATAGGCAGAAGAATACATATCCATTCCACATTTTATTTTTTTTAATTTTTTAAATTTTTTTATTCCATATTTTAAATATGGTCATTTAAATTTAATTTTGTATCTATCAATTTGTTAAAAATCTTAAAAAAATAATGAAACTAAACTCTGGTTTCACTTTTGATAATGGATGAATTACCAGGAGCTGAGCATTTATTTATTTATTTGTTTATTTGTTTATTTTTAAGATTTTTATTTATTTGGCAGAGACAAGTATTTGACAAGTAGGCAGAGAGGCAGACAGAGACCGAGGAAGGAAAGCAGGCTCCCTGCTGAGCAGAGAGCCCCATGCGGGACTTGATATCCGGAGCCTAGGATTGTGACCTGAACTGAAGGCCGAGGCTTTAACCCACTGAGCCACCTAGGTGCATTTAAATAGTATTTTCATCTTCTTTTTAAAAATTTTGCTTTTATTTTTCATTTTCTCTCTCTCTCTCTTTTTTTTTTTTTTTAAGGTTTTATTTATTTGTCAGAGAGAGAGAGAAAACACAAGCAGGGGGAGTGGCAGGCTGAGAGAGAAACAGGCCCCCTACTGAGTAGGGAGCCTGGATGTGGGACTCAATCCTAGGTATCTGGTATCTGAAGGTAGACACTTAACTGAGCCACCCAGGCATCCCCTCTTTTTTTTTTTTTTTTTTAATTTATTTTATTATTTTTTTTTATTTTTGAGCAGAAGCTAGAATCATGGAACCATAAAATTTGAGTTAGAAGTGACAGGTTTTCTTATATCTTCAGTCTGTCTCCTAGAACTGAAGAGTAAGCTACATGAGTTTTAAATGCTAACACTTTTACAGTGTTAATCATGGGACGCCTGGGTGGCTCAGTTGGTTAAGCAGCTGCCTTCGGCTCAGGTCATGATCCCAGCGTCC
Organism: Mustela nivalis; assembly: GCF_964662115.1. Classification (NCBI taxonomy): domain Eukaryota; kingdom Metazoa; phylum Chordata; class Mammalia; order Carnivora; family Mustelidae; genus Mustela; species Mustela nivalis. Next base: position 26,580,178 of record NC_139024.1, read on the forward strand.
TGGGATCGAGTCCCGCATCGGGCTCCTTGCTCCGCAGGGAGCCTGCTTCTCCCTCTGACTCTGCCTTCCACTCTGTCTGCCTGTGCTCACTCTCGCTCGCTCTCTCTCTGACAAATAAATAAATAAAATCTTTAAAAAAAAAAAAAAGAATTTGAAAATTGTTCTAAAGACTGTAGGGATGATTGTAGATGTTATAGAGGCAAGTTTCATCAGTGGATTCTGTCTCTTAAAAACACAAAAACAGACTTAGCTTGGAATGTGAAGAATGAATTGAAATTCAGGGGCAATATTGGAGTCAGGGCAACTGATAGGTGGTGTTGGTATTGGTCTGGGGAGCATGCATGAGGATTTTGTAAGACAATGGCAGTGAGGATGGAGATAATGAAGTAGTTTCTTGCCTTTTTGGCATATCTGCTTATGCCTACAAAAGAAACCTGGTTATCCTTTTGCAGTTTTCAGTAGAGAAATTTCCAGTGAGAACTCTCATATACCAGAGCAGTAGTAAGTGGATAAACTCAGGAAAGAAGCTTTTATACACCAAAGGATATATATTGAAACCGTAAATTGAATTATTCCAACAATAATGCCATTTAAACTGTTAATTATGTAAAAAATAACTATTCCAAACTGTTTTACAAATGGGCCCAGTTTATTCCTCTGCTTAGAGGAGGGGGAAGAAAGAACATCTTGTTTTCACTAGTAAAAGTTAATTATTATTTAAGTAAATATGGTTCATTTAGATATTTTTTGAGAAATAATGAAAAACAATTTTCAAGATGAAAAATAGCTTAAATTTTGCTTTTTTTTTTTTTCCAAAATCACCACCATTTCTCATAAGAAGACATAATTTAGGTTGAAAGCCTGAAGAGAAGTTAAAATTTTAAGGAAGATGTCTGAGAGAAGAATATTATTTATTCCACATATTCAGAAGACTAGGAGATTATTAAAACAAAAGGTTTCTATAAGTACAGACATATAATTTAACTGGAACATATTATCTGAAAGTTCAGTCTTCTTAATCTTAGTGTTTTTACATTTTTCACTTCAGTTTGTTTTTTGCTTACTGATTTTATATCACTTACCAGGATCAGAGGCTGAGCCAGAAAAAAGTGGCTAAGGCTCTTTTTTGTTGCTGTTGTTGTTTCTATGCTATGCTGAAGCTTTTCGAGTTGAAAGCTTTCTATGTATTTATGTAATTATTTCACCAGTACAAGTACTAAGATTCCTTAATATGATTAATTCTTCAATTTAATTCTTTGGCATCAGTATTATTTTATGCCTTCAAAGAATAGACAACAAAACTCAGGTGGGAGCAAATATGACTCCTATGATATGCAATCTGTTAGGGATGACAAAAGATCCTCTGCCCCCAAGTTTTATCAACTCTTATAATAGCTTAAAAGAAAATGATAGTTTATGCTTGGTTTATAATTAATGTTTAATTTTGCAACTCTTTATGCCAGTGTTTTGTGGACTGGTTGTCATCTACATATTCAGTGTTTCCTTATTAAAGCATTTAAGATATTTGATGTTGTTCAGGGCATAAACTGTGGGGAGGTGAGTCACTTGGATGCCTGCATAGATAATGGGAATGCAGTCAGTATATTTCTGCTCAGTATGAATAGTCAGAATGTTAGTGTGTAATGGTAGTGGATGTTCATAGTAATAATTGTATCATCAAGAAAACATTAATTTGTGTTATTCTGTTTGAGGATGTACAGTGTTTAAGGAAGCAGGGAAACATTTTAGCTCAGTTGGATTTATATTTTCTTCTGTTAAACAGTGGTATTTCAGCTATGTGGAAAACTTTATTTTACTAAACATCTTAGCAGGATTTGTGATGGCTACGATTTTATTAGTCTTATTTCTTTTTTTAAAAAAAGATTGTATTTTATTTATTTGACAGAGAGGGAGAGAGAAAGAGAGCACAAGTAGGGGGAGCAGAAGAGGGAGAAGCAAGCTCCCTGTTGAGCAGGGAGCCTGATGTGGGGCATGATCCCAGAACCCTGGGATCATGACCTGAGCCGAAGGCAGTTGCTTAAACAACTGAGACACCCAGGTGCCCAATTTTATTATTTTTCTGAGTAATAATTTAGACCAAAATTCATCCATATTAAATTAACTTAATATGGAAACTGGTGTTAGAAGGAGCTGATTTCCACAAATTGATACACAATGACTATGGGTCCAAGTTATAGAAATAAATGTGGAAAATATTTAAAATATTGGAATAATATTCCATATTAGAAGAATAGAAGGAAACAAGTAAGGAAAGAATAGTATACTTGTGAGAATTAATTTTTAAAAAGAGAATGTGTGAGGAAATAATAGGAATTAAGTAATTGAAAACAGTTTGTACTATGATGAATATGGACTGCAGTAATGGCCAGTTAAAATTGGTGAAGTGTACTTTGAACAGTTCACAAATATTTTCCTTTTTTTTTTATCATGAGAGAACACGTGTGCACATCTGAATGGTGGGCGGAGGAATGAGGGGCGGAGGCAAAGGGAGAGAGAGAACCTTAAGCAGGCTCCATGTCCAGTATGGAGCCCAAAATGGGGCTAGATCTCAGGACCCTGATATTATGAGCTGAGCTGAAATCAAGGGTTGAATGCTTAACTGATTGAGCTCCACAGGAGCCCCACAAATCTTTTATGCTTCATAATTTAAGGTCTTGAACAATGATCATTAAATAGTACCATAAGATTCTAAGAGCAAAACATTTTGGGGAAAAGCTGGTCTTGATAAGGGAAGATAGGGTCTCATAAAGCACCTTAAACATTAATGAATGAGTGGAGCAGAAAAATTGTAGTAGTTGAGTAAGTTTATGTAGAGCATACGTAAACTAAAAGATAATCATGTGCTAATATTGAAATCATTGCTGGTTATCACTTGGAAGTGTGCTATATATATTATTTCTTGGATTGGACATAAAAATCTAGTTTATATTTCTGTTTGATTGTTTGGCACTCATTTTTGTCTCCTCCTCTCTGGTAACTACCTCAATGTAGTAACTGATTAAATCCTGTACAGTGGAAAAAAACTTATGGGTGGTAGGGAGTGTGATTTGGGGGCTATTCAGTAGGCTGAATAGCAGAAATGACAGCTTTCCCTGCGCTAGATTACACCAAGAGCTATGTGGGTTTGGGGAGAACTATGGAGAATCCACCATGACACTTCTATAGCTTTGACATGTATGGAGAATTCATAGGCAGTGGTTATATATAACTTGCTAGCTCAGTCCTTGTGGGTTCCCCCCCCCCCGCTGGGGTAGAGTTAGGAAGTGGGATGGGGCATAGCATTGGATTAGTGCCCCCCGCAAATAAAGAAGGAACCTAAAATAGGCTTTCTCTACTCTTAGAACATTCATACCTGGCAGGTAAGAACTATCTATAGCATATTGCTTTTTAGTCACAACGTTTCACTTAGAGGTAATTTAAAATACACAAATGATAACAATTGATAGAGTTGACTGATAAATATGTAATAGTTGATTCTTGTCTGAGCCAAAATATATTATTACCAGTTAAATTTTAAGTGACACTCTTTTCTGTAATGATGTATTTTAAAATGAAATGTGTTAAAGTAGCTTACCTTAATTTAGAATAAAGTCAACTATGCTTATATGACCATTTTATCAAGTTCTTAGTATGTATTAAATGCACTTGTTGAATGTATGCATTCTTTCAATATTTGTTGAACATTTACAAAGTGGCAGCCACTTTTTAGGAGCTGGGAATATATACTAGAAAACAAACAAAACTCCTGCCTGCAGAGAGATTACATTCTAATGAGATACTTCAGTCAGAGACATGAGGAAGTATAGACACTAAGGCCTGAACAAGCTTATATTTGGGGAATAGAGAGAATGAACAAGGGAGAGAGTAGAAAGAAATGAGATGAGAGGGCACAACAGAGACTGGATCATTTAGGGTCTTAAAGGCTAGGAAAGTAATTTATATGTTACAAAGTTGTTTTGTTTTTAAGGTGGGTGAGAGGTGCTTGACTGAGCCACCTAGGCACCCATCACTGTAAGGCTTTGAGCAGGAGTGATGTGATCTAAATTATGTATGAAATTATATAGATAATATTTATTTATATATTTAAAAGATTAGTTGGTGGCATGGGAGAAGCAGTACAGAGGCAACAATGGAAACTGGGACCCCACATATTACAGTAACCCAGATGAAGGTGATGATGATGGCTTGGAGCAGGGTGCTGGATGTGGGGAGGGTGAGAC
>NC_139024.1:26584618-26713492 GCF_964662115.1 Mustela nivalis
AAAATTGAAAAAAAAATCACCTTTTTTTTTTTTTTTTTAGGCGGAGTATGTTCAGCTTGTTACTGAACTTCGAATGACAAGAGCCATTCAGCCTCAGATCAATGCTTTTTTGCAGGGCTTTCATATGTTCATTCCACCTTCTCTCATACAGCTTTTTGATGAATATGAATTGGTAAGGAAAAACATCAGTTCATTTTGGTTACGAAACAGCACAAAACTCCAGTCGCTGTAATTCAGAAATAATTTTGGAGTACTATGGTATAAAATAATGTATAATATGACATTATGGTTTGATGTTCTTGTTAAGAGATTTCTTATAAGATTTGTGGTTGTGCTTCTCTTAAGCTTAATAGCCAGAGTAACAATTCCTTAGTGTGAAATGAAAACAAAAATGGAGTACATTTTCAAGTATTTTACATGGGAGATGTTGAAGGCCAGTCTCTCAAAAGCAATATTCATATTATAGTTAACCCTTAAGCCTTGAACAACGCGTTTGAACTGTTGTGAGTTCAAACTTAAAAGTGGATGTTTTCCAGTATAACACTAAATTTTCTTACTTTTTTTTTTTAAGATTGATTTATTTGAGAGCAAGAGAGAGTGTGTGTGAGTTGGGAAAGGAGCAGAGGGGGAGGGAGAAAAGAGGACAAAAAGTCTTAAGCAGATTTCACACTAAGCATGGAGCCCAGTGTGGGGTTCAGCCTCAAAATCCTCAGATCATGACCTAAGCCCAAACCAAGAGCCAGACACTCAGCCAACTGAGCCACCCTAGACGCCTCTTCTTTCTGATTTTCTTAATAATATTTTTTCTCCTGGTTTGCCTTGATCTAAGAATAGGATATGTGTAATTCATGTAACATACAAAATATGCTTACTGTTTATGTTTTCTATAAGGCTTCTGGCCAGCAGTAGGCTATTAGTAGTTAAGTTTGGGGGGAATTCAAATGTTACATGTGGATTTTGACTGCATGGGGTCAGAGTCCGTAACACCTGCATCGTTCTAAATTTTTGGTTTGACCATATGAGGTACAAGATAATGATACTAACTTCTTGTCCTTCCGAAAAGAAGAATTAGAAGGTTTTTCTTACTGTATTTGTTTAATTTTCTCTAACTTCTTATTTTACCATATATAATTCTAAATTTTCCATTTTAAATCTTTGTGGAGTCCTTACTTTGTTGGCTTCTAGTTTCTAATGTTTGTTTTGCTTTTTTAGTTTCCTTGCCTTTTACTATGACCTAACAGGATTTCTAATTTTATAAGCTTTATGTTTGCATTTGCCCTCATATCCTTTTTCTCTCTTATGATTGGTAATAAATTATTTTCAAACTCTTGGGGAGTTGTCTAACTCCGTAATTAAACATAGTATTTTTTTTTTTAGAGTTTATTTGAGAAAGAGTGAGTGAGAGAACACATGAGCAGAGGCAGAGGGAGAAGCAGACTCCCCACTGAGCCGGGAGCCCAATGCAGGGCTTGATCCCAGAACCCTGGGATCATGACCTGAGCCAAAGGCAGATGCTTAACTGACTGAGCCACCCAGGCGCTCCTATAGTGTTTTGAATAGAGTATAGAGTATAGCTAATTTTTTATTTTAAAAAATGTAATTTGGAATAGTAAATTTTAGATCAATGGAAAAGTATCCTTTGGTTTTATTCTTTCCCATAAAATTAGTTTTACCCTATGCTTTTCACTTTACTTTATGAGTAAGTACACTGATTTATACCTTTTAATTTTACATATATGCCAGTATTTTTTATACCTTTTAATTTTACATATATGCCAGTATTTTTTGTTTTATAATTCATTATATCTTAGTATAATAGTGAATAAAATTTATGAGTTAATTTTGAAGTCCATTGTGACTTAGTTTCATTAAATGTTAGTTTTGAGGTTGGTTTTTTTTTTTTTTGCTTGCATTTTTAGGTTTAAGATTAATGGTTTTGTTTAGTGTGGACTCATTACTTTTTACATGACAGTAAGTTATTTTTAGCATTTAAAAATGGAGGAGTACTTATGAACTATTAATAAACATGATTGAAATCTGACTTTTTTCTGTACCGTACATACATTAAGTTGGCTTTGTGAGTTCAAAACAGACTTCCACATTATCTTTTGGACCTCTGTGTAAAAAAGAACAAATAGCAACAATGTAAATAATTGACAAAAACTTTGCCTCCTGATTTACGGATATTGCTCAGTTTTATGAGATTTATTGATTTATAGTGTATGTAGAGAAAAGTATATGCATCGTAATGTACAGTTTGATGAATTTTTATAAACCCATAAATTTTATACACCCATAAAACCAGCACCTGGATCAAGAAACAGAGAAATCCTGGCACCCCTCATGTCCACTCCTGTTCTATTCCAGTCACTGTCTCTTCATGGGGAACTACTCTTCTGACCTTTTTATTCCCATTAACATTATTATTATTCTTGTTTTTACATTTATTTAAATTCAGTAAATTAACATATATTATTAGTTTCAGAGGTAGAGTTCAGTGATTCACCAGTCTTATATTTTTTCTTTAAGATTTTATTTATTTATTTTTTTAGAGAGAACCTGAGAATGGGGAGGGGCAGAGGCAGAGGGTGAGAGAGAATCTCCAGCAGACTCCCTGCTGAGCATGGAGCCCAATGTGGGGCTCCATCTTATGACCCAGAGATCTTGACCTGATCCAAAATCAACAGTCCGGTGGTTAATGGACTGAGCCACCCTGTCTTCCCCTTCTGACTTCTAAAAATACCATAGATTAGGTTTCTCATTTTTGAACTTAATGTAAATGGAGTTCTGCTTTCTTTAGCTCAACTTTTTATGAAGTTATAAAAAAGTATAATTATACATATTGTTGCAGGAAGTTGTAATTTGTTCCTTTTTATTGCATTATAGCATTTCATTGTATCAGTGTGTATGTGTGTGTGTGTGTGTGTGTTTAGAGAGAGGTCTATGCTTGATGAACATTTGGTAGGTACTTTTCAGTTTTGGGTTATTTGAAGTAGTGCTGTTACAAACATTCTAATACATGTCTTTAGGAGGGTGTATGTGTGCATCTTAAAATGTAATTGCTGGGACATAGGGTGTATATTTATTCTATTGTAGTAGATAATTTGCAGATAGAGCAAGTGGTGTGTCAGTTTGTATTCCCACCAATAGGTATGAGAGTTCTGGGTATTCCATGTCTTCACTAGCACTTGATGTTTTTTTTTTTCATTTTTACCATTTTTGTGGATTAGTAGTGGTGTTTCATTTACCTAATGACTTATGAGATTGAGTGTGTTCATATGTTCATTGGCCACTTACACTCTGGTGCCAGGTGGCTCAGTGGGTTAAGCATCTGCCTTCAGCTCAGGTTGTGATCTCAGGGTCCTGGGATCAAGCCCTGTATTGGGCTCCCTGCTCAGCGGGAAATCTGATTTTCCCTTTCCCTCTGTCTGCTATTCCCCTTGCTTGTGCTTTCTCTCTCTCTCTCTGTCAAATAAATAAATAAAATCTTAAAAAAAAATAGTGTTTACTCAAATAATTTGTCCATTTTTCTATTGTGTTTTCTGTTTTGTTTTGTTTTTTTGTTACTGATTTATAGGATTCTTTAGAGGAGTGTTTGTTATCTATATTGTGAATATCTTCTGTTTTGGTATCTTTAAGTGAATAAAAGTATTTAGTTTTAAAACAGTTCAGTTTATCCTGTTTTTCCCTTTTTTAAATAAATGGATCTCTTTTGTCTCCTTTTAAGAACCTGTTTCTTATTCCCAGGTCATGAAAGTGTTTCCCCATGTTTTCTTCTAAAAGCTTTCTTTATTCCTTTATTTTTCATATTTTGGTCTGCTGCTGTTAAATTTTCAGTTGTGGTTTGTATTAGAAGTTAGGTCAGGATTCCTCATTGGTCTTAGACTCTAGCTTTACTATGTTGAGCTGATTGAGAAGGAGGGATTATTTGGAAAGAGCAGTGTTGTCAGCATGATCCTGATATATTCAGTGATGAAAATTATTATTAAAAATGTGGTATTTTCCAGGCACTTTATATTTATTAACTTTTTTTTTTTTAAGATTTTATTTATTTATTTGACAGACAGAGATCCAAGTAGGCAGAGAGAGAGGAGGAAGCAGGCTCCCCACTGAGCAGAGAACCCGATCGATGCAGGGCTCAATCTCAGGACCCCGAGATCATGACCTGAGCTGAAGGCAGAGGCATTAACCCACTGAGCCACCCAGCGCCCTTATATTTATTAAATTTAAAAATTTTTACAATAGACCTCCCATTTTACAGAGAAGGAAAACTAATCCAAAGAAGGTACAGAATTTCCTCCTGTTCATAAAGTATGTGTTAGAGCCAGACCGGGAACCCATGTTCTGTGCTCTAGATCTGGTCTGTCTTCATCAGTATTGCCAGACTGTCTCTCAGAGGCATAAGTTATAAATGGGACTTGGTTTTAGAATGGCTTTGTCTTTCATAGGAAAAGGAGTATGCTACATTTGGATAGGAAACTTTTTTTTTTTTAAGTTGGCAAAGAAATCTAAGCTAGATGTGCATCTGGAATTAACACATTGAACCATATGAATACTAGATAAGCTAATGGCTATGAATATTTGCATGGCTCAATTGTTGGCCATTCATATGGGATATATATTTATACCCATTTCCAGTAGACTAAATTCATTTATTTTGTCATGTTTTTAAAAAACAATAAATTATTGATTGGGACTTGAAATCTTCCTGCTGTATATTCTTTTTATTGTGGAATTCCCATTTCATCTACTTGTTTTTACTCAGTGTATTTTTTTTTTTTTTTTTTTGCCTAGGTGTTACATGGGATAATAAAGATCTTCCTCTTCACAAAAGCTGTAATAATATATTCATGAAATGCTTTAAATTTCTTGAGAGAATATAGTCTCAATCATTTTTACTTATAATTATTAATAATGGAAGCATACTTAATATTATTAAAAGCTTATCTTTAGAAGGGAAGAGGATTAAACTCTCATGGCTTGTAAGAAATATATAAAATTCGTCCCTACTCACTTTTGGCAGATCTGTATCAGTGTCTTGCCAATTTCCCCAGATGGCTCAGATGGAAACTTTAACGAAGGAGCTATTACAGAGGTGTGGCAGTGGTAAGAATAACAAAAAACGATATCTTGCCATTTGCAAGGAGGTGGATGGACTTAGAGGGTATTATGCTCGGTGAAATAAGTCAATCAGAGAAAGACAATTATCATATGATCTCACTGATATGAGCAATTTGAAAAGACAGGATCATAGGGGAAGGGAGGGAAAAATGAAATGAGGGAGACAAACCATAAGAGACTCTTAATCTCAGGAAATAAACTGAGGGTTGCTCTAGGGGGAGGGTAGGTGGAGGGATGGGGTGGCTGGGTGATGGACATTGGGGAGGGGATGTACTATGGTGAGTGCTGGGAATCATGTAAGACTGATGAATCAGACCTGTAACCCCTGAAACAAATAATACATTATATGTTTAAAAAATTAAAAAAAAAAAGAATAATAAGAGTATGGTGAGGCATCCAGAAACTAGCAACAGTGGAAAGCTTTATCATTTTTAGAATTGAAGAAACAGGTGGAGGAATTACAGTAGTCCCCCCTTATGAAGAGGGAATCTGTTCCAACACCCGCAGTAGATGCCTGAAACCATGGATAGTACTGAATCTTGTATAATTATGTTTTCTTTTAAATATACATACCTAGGGTAAAGTTTAATTTAAAATTTAGATACAGTAAGAGATTAACAACTACTAATAATTAATATTTATAACAATAATAATTATAACAGTATACTGTAATAAAAGTTATATGAAGTGGTCTCTGAAAATATCTTATTGTGTGGTAATCACCCTTGTTCTTTTGATGATGTCAGATAAAATGTGATGAGATGAAGTGAGGGGAATGACGTAGGCATCGTGACTTAGCATTAGGCTGCTATTGACTTTCTGACAGTATGTCAGAAAGCAGATTACGGGCTTCTGGACCATAGTTACTGCGGTAGCTGAGACCACAGAAAGGGAGATTGTGGGTGAGATTGGGGGCTATTACGAGGACCCTGGGAGAGCCTGAAGTACCAGTGAGAGGCAGCCTGATAGTAGCTATAGTTGAGGAAACATGGCTCCTGCAAAGTTGTGCTGAAGCAAAGTGGGAGTAGAAAATATCCTCACCTCCAGAATCCTGCCTGTTTCCCAGGGATGGAGCTCAGCCTAAAGCTAATAGGCAAGAGAGCCAGTCTGCATGAATTGGTCTGATGGGGCTCAGAAGAGTGCAAAGAACGGTGGGGAATATATCTGGATTGTTAAAATGGAGACTAATCAGAATATCCATCTAGTAAAAGTATTTTATAATACTGTGGAAAGGAAGACTAAAATACACCCTAGACCAACAGTTCTCAAAGTTTTTGGTTTTAGGACACCCTTACAACAAAAGTTTTTGTTTATGTGGGTTTTATTAATTGATGTTTACTGTATTTGAAATTAAAAGATATAAAATATTTTCTTAATGTAGAAATAACAATCCATTACATATTAATATAAATAACATTTAAAAATTGAAAATTGCATTTTTTAGAATTAAGCTAAAAATAGCTTAAAGTGAGAAGAGTGGCATGTTTTATATTTTTGTAGGTTTTTAAAATATCTAGCTAATAGAAGACAATTAGGTTCTTATATCTGCTTCTGCATATAATCAGTTGTAATACGTTGTTTGCTTGAACTAGATGAAGAAAATCCAGCCTCAGATAGGTTGGAAAGGGGAGAAACTTTTAGACTCTGAGTAGATCTTAGAAACCCCAAGAGTTGTCAGATCCCACCTCTTATTAGTCTTCATTAACTTTCTTCTGAGCACACTCGGTACTAGTCAGGTGTTGTATGGGTAGTTGTTATAGGAGACATGATTTTGAACCACACTGTATCTATGTCTGTGACAACAAACTCTGCTGATCTGGCTTGTCAGTATTTGGTTAAGTGTAGTATAGTCATTGCCTTATCTGACTTATAAACACATCCAGTTGTGACATATGGGCTCATTGAGCCATCTGGACAAGCTCTTTCCATGTTCAGTTTTCTCTTGGAAGACATAATGGTATTTTTTACATTCTTAATTTCACACTTGATTACTATTTTGTTTGATGATCTTCACATAAAAAAGGTGACTACCAAAAATCATTAGGAAATTGTATTTTTTTCTCATACTGGGAAATGTTGGCTTTAGAGGATCCAAAACATTCCAAAATAGAGTTCTTCCAAGGCCTGAATCTGTACTGTTTTTTAAAAAATAATGGCTATTTTTATTATATTACCTTTTTTTATTATATTACTCCTTTTTCCTAGTGACTAGAGTTTCTTGATGATCTTTTCTTTTGTTTAACCCAGGACTTATTCAGGTCTTTGTTGTCACATTCATGTTGAGCATATAATTTAGAATTTAACAAGTTCATACATTAACATAAACATAAACCCCAAATAATAACATTCAAAAAAGTGTTGCAGGTGTAAACTTGTTGTGTATGTGTTTATGTATTTGTCTCCTATGTTTTAATGAAGTTGTATGAATGTGGAGATATTTCCACATCTCAGCAATATTTGAGATTATCAGTATGAAGAATTCTTTCTCATATAGTACTTGTTATTGATGACATGCAGAAACTGTCAAAAAAATAAATCGGTTTTACATGGGATTAATTTCTAATTAAGGCAAATTTACTATTTAAATGTAATAACTTTTTTTTCCCCAATGAAGATTAATGAAATACTTCTCTTCTTCCCCAAAGGAGCTACTGCTTTCTGGCATGCCAGAAATTGATGTGAGTGATTGGATAAGAAATACAGAATACACAAGTGGCTATGAAAGAGAGGATCCAGTTATTCAGGTAAAATCTCTCTAGAGCTCAGAATGAAGTTAAGTTTGCCATTTAATTTTATAAGCTTTTCAGCACTATTGGATGAAAACCTGCATTAATTAACAAAGTAAAAATTTTCCCTAAACTCTTCTCCTGGGAATATTGCATATGAAAGCTTTGTATGAAAGCATTTTTGATAAATGAGTTTTATAGAATAAAATATGCTTTATGAATATTACATATTTCTCAGGTATTAAGAAGTCTGCAATTACTCTGAAATGTGAGTTAAGTTTTTTTATTGTTGTTAGTGGTTCTGGGAAGTTGTGGAAGACATTACTCCAGAGGAGAGAGTTCTTCTCTTGCAGTTTGTTACTGGCAGGTAAGAAGTGTTTTTATGCTAATGTGGAAAGATTTTTAATGTGTTGCAGTTTTGGTGGCCTAACCAACCAAAATGCATTATTCCTTTGAATTGCCAGTTTCTATTTCCCTTTCCATTTTTTTAGGTATTAAACAAAGATTTATTTAGCTGTTAAGGATAAAATATGGTAGTACTCAGTAAATGTTTATTTAATGTATACTAGTGTATAAACTGTTCCAGTCAGGACAATCAGCATATATACTGTATTTTATAATTTGGTAATCTTTTCATTCTGTCGGTAAGTCAGTGGTAGTGCCAAATTCTTAATATTTGTCTGTTGTTGGACAACATACACATACATACACATGACACACATAATATCCATACTCAACAGTTTTTCTCCAGTTCTTGCCAAATTTTTTGAAGATTTTATTCCACAAGCTGGGGAGGAGCAGAGGGAGAGGAAAAGAATCCCAAGCATACTCTGTGCTGAGTGCAGAGCCTGACATGGGACTTGCTCCCACAACCCTGACTGAGATCATGACCTGAGCAGAAACAGAGTCAGAAGCTTAACAACTAAGCCACGCAAGCATCCCTCAACAGATTTTAGTCTCAAGATTCATGGCCTAAAAAATAATTTGTGATAGCACAAATATATTTGAAAAGTCTACTTTTGGACTGATTAAATATAGATACTGGAAAACTAGATGCTTTTAACCTCCTTTAAGTTACATTAATGAAAGATATTTGTAAAAAATCCGATTTTAATTCTTGGCATCTTAGAATTTTATTTGTGCCCTCCACTTTATGGAAATATAGTTCATTTGTTCCATCATAAATGTACATGGTTCTTCTAGGAAAGTTGGAGCACACATAAAATTAGAACAAATAATGAACACCATTCTCTGCGAGCAATAACTATTGTAAATAATTTGGTGTATTTACTTCTCTATTTTTTCTGTCTATCTTAAAAACATAATTATGGGTGTATATCTCTATAAAATATATATGTTATTTGAAATCTAGTATTTCCTTATTTCTTGTAATCTATAACCATTATAGTGGCACCTGGGTGGCTCAGTGGGTAAAGCCACTGCCTTGAGCTCAGGTCATGATCCCAGTGTCCTGGGATTGAGCCCCGCATCGGTCTCTCTGTTCAGCAGGGAGCCTGCTTCCTCCTCTCTCTCTGCCTGCTTCTCTACCTACTTGTGATCTCTGTCTGTCAAATAAATAAATAAAATCTTTTTTTAGATTTTTAGAAAAAAAATTTGGAAAATGAAGAATATAGATAGAAGACAATGAAAATCCATTAGGTAATTCCACTATGCAGAGATAATACTTTAATATTTTGCTTTATTTTCAAAGTCCTTTAGAAAAATAGTTGGGGGTTTACACTGTAATCTAATTTTAAACAATAAATAAATCAGAAATATTCATTCAGGGTACCTGACTAGCTCAGTTGGGAAAGCATGAGACTCTTGATCTTAGGGTTTTAAGTTTGAGCCTCATGTTGGGTATAGAGATTACTTAAAAATAAAATCTTAAAAAAAAAAAAAAAAAGAACATGAATATTCACAGATTATAGACTAAAGATATGAAAGAAAACCTTGTTTTAGTGTTCTGTTGTAGTTTTTTGGCCTCTTAATGCCAAGAAGTACCCAGAGATTTGAGTAATTTAATGAAAAGAATTAAAAATTATATATTCTAGGTGGGAGGATTAGACAGTTTCAATAAAAAGAATTACTTCTAATCTTAGTGTCTGAGATTCCAGAAATTTTCCCACATACATAAAGTTTTACTTTTCTTTTTTTTTGTTAAGTTTTATTTAAGTAATCTCTACAACCAACCTGGGGATCAAACTTACAACCCCAATAAGAGTCTCTTGCTTCTCCCAACTAAGCCAGCCAGATGTCCCATAAATTTTTACTTTTTAAAAACATCGTTCCTCTTTTATAACTTCTGAATTTAGCAATATATTATTAAAATTTTTTCCATTTATAGATCTAATTTGTTCATGGCTACCTATTCTTCAGTTTATGGACCTTAATTGGTATTGTCCTTCATTGCTAAATTTTCCTGTTTATAGTAATGCTGAACAAATAAGGAATTCTTACATTTATACACTTGTGGGCCAGTTTGATTATTTATATAGAAAAAATTCTTAGAAGTTTTTGTACATGAAAGTATATAAATTTTTATAACCTGATACATATGTATCAGGTTTTTTTACCCTTCAGAAAATTACCAGTATTCATATCAACAGGGAATGAGAGGACCTATTCCTTTTGTTCTATCAGTACAGAATGTAATTTTTTTTTTTAAGGTCTTATTTATTTGACCGAGCATGAGAAAGAATGAGACCATGAGTAGGGGGGAGGGGCAGAGGGAGAAGCAGACTCCCTGCTCAGCAGGGAGTGGGATGTAGACTCAGTCCCAGGACCCTAGGATCTTGAGCTGAGCCAAAGGCAGATGCTAAACCGACTGAGCCACCCAGGCATCCTCATTTCTATTTTTATATAATTTTTTATTTATATAATTCTTATGTGAATTGACTGTCTTAATTATTACGCATTCTATTATCATTTATTTTTTTATTTTTAAATATGTATTTATTTGAGAGAAAGAGAGCTTGGTGGGGATTATTGGGGGGTGGAGAGGGAAAGGGAGAAGGAGAGAATCCCAAGCCAACTCCCCGGTGAGCACAGAGCCAGACACAGGGTTTGATCTCATCACTTTGAGATCATGACCTGAGCTAAAATCAAGAGTCAGATGCTTAACCGACTGAGCCACACAGTTGCCCTGTCATTTTTAAAAATTCAGTTCTAAGTGTTCTTTATGTGGGACGTTAACCTTACAAATAACTTTTCCCAGGTTATCATTTGCCTTTTAACTTCATTAAATTAAATACAGATTCCCATGTAATTTAAATTATAAATTTACTTTACAAAATTTATAAAATAGAAGTATTAATTTTGTAAGTTGATCATTGTACTTTTCTTTGTTGTTTTTATAACTCCTTCCCCACTCCCAAGATTATATATATATGTTTATCTGCATTTTTTTCTATAACTTTTTATAGTTCCTATTTTTACTTTCCAATTTTTAAGCCATCTGGATTTTAGTTTATGTATTGACGTAGAGCTTTTACTGTTTTCTAAATGATTTATATCTAAACACCATTTAATGGATTATTATGTCCGCACCACCATGATTTGGTTGGTACAAGTCTTTAAAGTGCAGATAACAATTACAATTACTCAAGGTCTCTGGGACTAAAAATGTCAAGTTGCTGCTCTTGTAGAATAAAAAACTCTTCTATTAATAATACAGAATGCCTCTCCCAGGTCAGACGTATAGTCATGGTTAGCAGTACTGAAAAGAATTGCACTTATTATTATTTACCTGGTCATGAAGTGTAGCTTATGAATCCATTTAAACTGAGGTGAGGGATTTGAGTAAAAAATAGAAGCCAAGGAAGCTGAGGGGAACAACACAGAGCTAAGCTTCACCATCATGCTGAAGAAGTCACCTTTAAACATTTAGTCTACAGAGTCCTTGTTTTGAATTCAGACTGAGTAATTTTTCAACTTTTTTAAACCTTAACTTTTATTTAATTAGACTTAAGTGTAGGTGTAGAGCATTTACCATTCTAAACTTAGCATGTTTTTTTTATTCAGTAGCACTTTCTAGAAAATTCTGATTATCTGTTTATATTAGATATTAAAGTATCTTTCTCTGTGTCCATAGTTTAGTTTAGTGCAACCTTCCTGAAAAGTCACATGTGTTCTAATTATTAGAACCAAGAACCAATGCAAAAATTAATTTTTGAATATTATTATGGCGTAACATTATTTTGGTGGTCTGTAAGACTGTCTTAATTAAATGACTTACTCAAGAATAATGGGATTCAGACTTGATGATTTCTTTGTGTATAAAATAGAAGTGTGTCATTTTTATTGACTGTAATTTTACATTGTATGATCCAAGTGTCATAATATTCAGCCAAGACCATTTCATTTATTTTTCTCATACATGCTTAAGCTTGATGAGCCATGATCTTAGGGTAGTATTCACTGATTATTCAATTATGGGGCCCAGTCATATTTGTTTGTAGTTTAGAAGAAGAGGAATAAAATTTCAGAAATTGTGAATAGCAGTTTATAATATAATTTTAGTTTTAGATCTTTAAATTGGAAAGTCTTATGATTTTTAAGCATGTTTTTCAAAATTTAGTTATATGAAAAACATTAGATTGATCATTCTGATGTTGAAATACTGTAATTTTTCAAGTCTCATTTTCTTATCTTATTCTGATAAATTCTACCTCTACAGGAAATTGAGAACAGCTTGGCTTTTCACCCCTTTTCATTTTTGGTTGTCCTTTTAATAGGCGTAGACTAATGTAGAATTTTATTTCCGTTTACACACTTGTCCAGATCTTCTTTAGCTATTCTTTTGCTATTCTTTTAGTGTTTATTAACAAGACTTTCAATATTCATTTGGTTTTCTAAGGTAAGGTCAGACATTTCATGAGTAAAGCATTTAATAGCAACCAAACAAGTTCCCAGCTATAAAAGAAAACTGCTCTTTTTTAGAGTTTTATTTATATTGGATTGTGGATTGGATTTTTTTTCCCCGATGGATGTATACATACCATTTATGATTTTAAACAAAATTCTGGTGCATTTTTCCACAGTTTTTGTAGTGTATAGGCAGAAAGTACAATAACATTTAACACTTTAACCATTTTTAAGTACAGTTCTGTGACATTAAGCACATTCACATTGTTGTGCAACCATCACCACCATCCAGCTCCCGAAGTCTTTTATCTTCTGCAGCTGAAACTGTACCAGTTAAACACTAACTCTTCATACTCCCTCCCTCTAGCCCTTTGGAACCACCATTCTGTTATCTCTCTCTCTGAATTTCACTACTATGGGTACTTCATATATGTGGAACCGTGTATCATTTGTCATTTTGTGATTAGCTTATTTTACTCAGCATAGTGTCCTCAATGTTCATCCACATTGTAGCATATGTCAGAATTTCCTTCCTTTTTAAGGCTAAATAATTATCCACTATAGGTATATACCACCTTTTGCTTATTCTTTCATCCATGGATGATCACTTGAGTTGCTTCTACCTTTTTTGGCTTTTATAAGTAACACTGCTATGAACATGGATGTACATATAATCTCTTTTAGTCTCTGTTTTCAATTCTTTGGGCTATATACTGTAATTCTATGTTTGTTTTTTGAGAAACAGCCATACTGTTTTCCATAGCTGATATAAATTTTACATTCCCACCAGCAATGCAGAAGTGTTCCAATTTCTGCATATCCTTTCCAATACTTATTATTTTCTTTTTTTTTAAATTTTGTGTTTTTTCTTTAAAATGGTCATCCTGGGAGTCCCTCGGTGGCTCTATTCGGTTAAGCATCCAGCTCTTGATTTGGGCTCAGGTCATGATTATAGAGTTGTGAGATCGATCCCCATGTCAGACTCCGTGCTTAGCAGGGAGTCTGCTTGAGATTCTCTCTCCCTCTCCTTTTGTCTCTCCCTGCACACACACTCTCTCTAAAATAAATAAATTAATCTTTACAGAAATTAAAAAAAAAAATAAAAAGGTCATCCAGGCCATCGTGATGTGTATGAAGTGATATCTGATTGTGGTTTTGATTTATAGTTCCCCAATACTAGTGACGTTGATTGAACATCTTTCCTTTTTTTTTTTTTTTTTTTTTTAAAGATTTTATTTATTTATTTGAGAGAGAGAGCATGAGAGGGGAGAAGGTCAGAGGGAGAAGCAGACTGGGAGCCCAGCTTGGGACTTGATCCCGGAACTCCAGGATCATGACTTGAGCCGAAGGCAGTGGCTTAACCAACTGAGTTACCCAGGCGCCTGATTGAGCATCTTTTCATATGTGAATCTTCTTTGGAGAGATGTCTATTTGGGTCCTTTCCCTATTTTTAAATTGGGTTTTTATTGTTGTTGTTGGGTTGTAGGAGTTCTGTTTATTTTCTGGATATCAATTCCTATCAGATTTATGACTTGAAAATAATTATCTCCCATTCCATGGACTGCCTTTTCACTTTGTTGATGGTGTCCTGTGGCGGACAAGTTTTTAATTTCGATAAAGTTCAATTTATGTATTTTTCTTTTGTTGCCTCTACTTTTGGTGTCATATCTAAGAAAACATTGCCAAATTCAGTGTCATGAAGCTCTTCCCTTCTATTTTCTTCTAAGAATTTTGTGGTTATAGTTCATGCTTTGATCTTTGATTTATTTTGAGTTAATTTTTGTTTATGGTTTCAGGTGAGAATTCAATTCCATTTTTTGGTAGTGTGGATATCCAGCAACTCAGTTGTTAAAAAGATTGTCCTTTCCCCATTGAGTGTTAGGATTCTGGTTGAAAATGATTTAACCATATATGCAAGAGTTTATTTGGGATAATGTATTCTACTTCTATATGTCTGTCTTTATGCTTCATGTTATTGCTACATTTTTCTGATAACCATAGATTTGTAATTTAAGTTTTGAAATCAGAAACTGTGAAACCTCCAACTTTATTCTTCTTTTTCAAGATGGTTTTGGCTAAAGTTTAACTTTTTTTTCTTAAATGAACTAAATTATGCTTTGTACTAAGAATCTCATGTTAGAAAACATTTCTAATACTGGTCAGACTTCTGCGTTTGAGTATACCTTTAGTACCTATACATTAATTTTGTTTTGTTTTGTTTTGTTATCATTCTTACTTATCTAGAAGGTATAATAGAATCTCAATATAAAACAAAATGTTGGGATGCCTGGGTGGCTTATTCGGTTAAGCGGCTGTCTTCGGCTCAGGTCATGATCTCAGGGTCTTGGGATGGAGTCCCTCATTGGGCTCCTTGCTTGGTGGGGAGACTGCATCTCCCTGTGCTTACTGTGCCTGCTGCTCCCCCTGCTTGTGCTCTCTCTCTCTGACAAATAAACAAATGAAATCTTTAAAAAAAAAATAAAAACAAAATGTTCTACAGGATTTTGTTTAATCATGATACATACAAAAGCTAATTTGAAATAATGTCTTTCAAATGTGAACAATAGAATTTAGGAAGTTGTGATTGTATTCTCTGTAGCCATGTACCCAAGATTAAATTTTCTAATACTGTATGCATTTTGTTAGGGTTTTCAAATTTGAATGAGGTCTTTTTATGTTTATGTTAGGTGACATTAAAAAAAGAAATACATCTGATATTGTGACTCTTTGGAACAGAAATGTAAAGAATATTCTAGCTTTCCCACAGTGAAAAACAAAACAAAAATCCTTTGACCTGTTGGGGAGGAAAGATTTTTCTTTACCTTTTAAAGTTATTCGGCTTGGTCTAAGAAGTAAATTGACATGGACAGATTAATAGGAAGAAAACAAATTTAATTCATATGTTTTAGAGCTCATAGAAATACGAATCTCAGAGAAGTGACCAAAGTAAGCAAGCAGGACTTAACACCTTTTAGACAAAGAAACAATATATTTTTGAGGGATTGAAAAGACAAAGCAGTTAGTGCTTTGAGTAGTAAATTGGTGAAGAAGTAATGAGATTTGTTTCTATAGCCTTCCCAGCCCTGAATTGCCTATCTCTGGTCATAGGATGTTTCTTTACCTTCTGGTACAGGGAGAGTACCTCTCCTATGGGAGATGTATTTCCTGCTTTCAGCCAGACAGAGGAAGGTTTAAGTGTCCTTTTTGCACTGGTTGTTTTTAAGTAACTTTAATTTGAAATAATCATTATGCCTAAGTGGCATATTCGGGGATGGCCTGCCCTGAACCCCATCAGATCCTAGATATTATTCACATATAGGGAAATTGTTTGGATTACATCTAAGAGCCTCTCTGTTGCTTGAATTAATCAAGCAAACATCCATGTATTTGGCAAGTATCTAATGAATGTCTGTTAGACGCCAGTCATTTTGCTAACCCCAAAGGTATAAATACAAATGTGACACATTTAGGTCCTCAAGTTAGTCTCAGTTGAGTAGGGGGAGACACATATGAGAAAATAATTGTACATGCAGTATGCTATGTGCAATAATAGAGGTATGTGCAATGGCCAATTGAAAGCATGGTATGGCTTACAGAAATGTGGACAGAGGTTCTCCATGGAAGCTTGCTAACTGGCCACAAAGCATCTTTTAATAATGAGCTGGAGTTTTGCAGAACCAAAAAATGTTACCTTGTCAGTGCCCTAGAGTTGAATATATTCTAACTCTATAACTTATAATTTGAAATGTATCTATCACAAAGATTTTTGTTTCCTGATTACAACTTACTAAGCTCTGAACTTTTAGTTCCAGGGTCCCACATGGTGGATTTGCTAATATCATGGGTGGAAGTGGATTGCAAAACTTTACAATTGCTGCTGTGCCATATACTCCAAATCTCCTACCAACTTCAAGCACATGGTATGTTAAAATGTTTATTTAAATGCATTGTGAATTGTCTTGATTAATTTTGAATAATTAAAGGTCTGACTACTGTACTGCTTCATTGAGAGGAAAACCTCAACAGTAATCTGTTTTCAGCATTTTGGAATCACTGATAAATAAGTACCAGCATAATCCCTTGCCTTTCTCTTTTTTTGGTAGGGAAAATATTTGAGGAAACTACCTACCTATAATTTAATTAAATGTAGTTCAAGTATCACTGAAGTTACACTGTCACAAGTAACACTGAATTACACCATCACTTCAAACTAAATTTCCTTATTGCTTATTTATTTTAGGCTGAACGGAACTTATTTTCTTCTACTACATTTGCATACTAAAGGAAACTGCAATGCAGCAGTTTTTTTTTTTTTTCTTTTTAAATACTACTTCAGGGTTTTCCAATTTGAATGTAAATTTGAGAGGGTGATTTTATGTTAATTTTGAGTAGTGTTTTCACTGCTAGACAAAGCAATCAGAAATTTCATAGATTTCCTATTTAATGATGGTATATTTTTCTTTTTTAGTATCAACATGCTTAAGTTACCTGAATACCCAAGTAAAGAAATACTCAAGGACAGACTTCTTGTGGCATTACATTGTGGCAGCTATGGTTACACAATGGCGTAAAGAAGTCTGGAAAATTCATCTGATTACTGATGCGCAATTCAGAGTGGCAGAAATAATTTAGGAAACTGTCAACAGAAAAGGAGCCTAAATACAGCCCACAGGCAGGGCTGATGTTTAAAATTCATAAAGGATCACGCTTTCTACCCTCCCTTCCCGCTTCCCTTTTATGTTTGCTGTTTGTGATACAATTAGAAAATATAAAATCACAGTAGTCTTCAACTTAAAAAATGCTAATTGAAAGTAGTAGAAATTATCCTTTTTCATATTTCCTTACTCTAATTGAAGATTGTGTTAAGGCGAAACCTTATTCTACATTCCACCTCTACCATTTAACTGTCTTGTTGAAAGGGTGTTTTCTCTTTATTTTCCTATAAAATTGTATTGGGACACCCAACCTGGTATGTTCTGTTGCATGTAAAGTGCTGTTTATATTTTGGAAAACTGTTGTATAGAGTGAATTAATTTAGGTTGTGTATAAAGCCACAAATATGTATTTTCCCATATTGAATCTATATTGCAATGATGTTTTTTAGCTTTTTAATATTTTAATATATAGTGTAAAATTTAGAGTGATGTGACTAACAGCTGATGAAATGACATTTAATTTATATATTAAAGCTTATATTGTATGAATTATTTGCATCTTTCATTGGTCAGTTTCCCATATATATATTGTGGTCTCAAAGTCTTATGCCCTTTTTTAATTTATATTTTAGGTAAAATTAAATATAATATTTTAACACTTTTTTTTATTGCTTTTGTTTTATCTGTGAGTTCTGATAACATATTTGAAGAAGTAGTTCAATGTGCACAGTACAATTTAAATATGTAAGTTTTTATTCTTGTTTATTTTTCATGATTAAAATGTTGAGATAAATGACATGCCTAACACAGAGCTTTGGCTTTTTAAATTTTAGAGTGATCTAATCTAGTTTTCTTTTGAAAGGATCCACCTCAGTTGTTACAGCATACCTTTTAAGGGGAAGTAGGAACACTCACATATTCTTTTTTTTTTTTTTTTTTTTTAAGATTTTATTTATTTGACAGACAGAGATCACAAGTAGGCAGAGAGGCAGGCAGAGAGAGAGAGGAGGAAGCAAGCTTGCCACTGAGCAGAGAGCCTGACACGGGGCTCGATCCCAGGACCCTGGGATCATGACCTGAGCCGAAGGCAGAGGCTTTAACCCAGTGAGCTACCCAGATGCCCCGGAACACTCACATAGTTAGACGTGCTAGCAGAGGAACTTGTAATGTCTAGGACTTTGCCTTTGGAAACTAAAAGTATACTATCCAGTGGCATCAATGATTCATAATCATAAAATGATTCATGCAGATTTTTTTCCTATGAGAAGATGGTCATATTTTCAATATATATTGAAAACTTTGTTACATTATATAGCTTCTTTAATATATGTCTTTTGATCTTCTTTTGTTTTTGCAGGTATATATATATATTTATGTATTATATATTTACATATATAGAATATGTATATTATTTATATTATATATTACGTATAAAAAGAATTTCTGAGCAAATTAATATTAAAACTAGGAATTCTTTAAAAAGACAGCTTTAAAATTAAGACTAAATGCATATTTACAATAAATGAAGCTAAAAATTTTTTAAATTTGATTTTCAAAATTCATTTGTATAAGAAGTTGTTGCCTTCTGAGTTTTCAAAAAGGCAACTGACTTCTTTAATATTACATTGCTTATGATTTTAATGTTTAACAAACATTTGTTCCTTTAATCATTCAGTGCATTGGGCTTTGTCAGATTAGTCCTTTTGCAAGTATTTATGTAGGAGATAATAAAATATTTAAAATTTCATGGTATTTTACCCCTGAATTTGAGTATTTTTTGTACAGACTTAACAACTTCAGAGTTTTGTTTTTTTTATGTTGTCTTTATCTCTCAACCTTAAGAATGTAGTTAATATAAAGTATTTTATATGGATTAAAAATACTATTTAAGTGAGAGGCAGCAAGTCTTTTTAACATACCTTATTCCCACAGTTTCTTCCATAAGTACATGCATATGTTGAATGCAAAGTAGCATAGAAAAATGACTAGAGATTTTTATCCCCTTTGGGTAAAAGATTACTCTCATAGGAAAATGACTCTGACCTTAAAACATGTAGTGATTCCATGTAACGGAGAAAACAGAGGAACCAGCACTCTAAAGGAATAAAAATATAGGGCAAAGGACCATAGTATAGGAAACGGATTAATAAAAGCATTTCAGCAAGAGTAGATTAAATTGGTCACATAGTTTGAGGGAATAGTTATGACATAGTTCATAAAATCTAGTCTGTCAGAAATTAAATGTAAGGAAATCTCAGCTTTAAAACAGTATGCTAAATGCCGCCTGGAGGTATGACAGTCTTTGTGGGTTGGATATGGGGCCAGAAATGAAAGCTTTAAAGTGAAGGTCACAATTTGGAGGCCCAGTAGATGATTTCTACTCACAGTTTGTTTGTCATGCCAATTCTAAAATTCAAAATGAGTTGTCAACATTTAAAAAATCTGAAGGTTTCATGCAGAAGTCTAGATTTTAGGCTTTTGAGAGTGCAGGACACTAACAATATTGGGCATTGATTCCTCGAAGGCATAGTTGGCCACAATTAAGGAGAACCCACTTCTTCCATTGACTGAATATTCACGCTCTTCAGTCTACCATCTTTGTACCCCATCCTGCCTCACTCATTTGTGTAACCTTCTTGGCCATTGACAGCATTGGAATTTGCTTTGATCAGAAATGTTCCCCTGGAGTATAAATTGGTACAAATTCTTTGGAAGGCAATTTGGCAATGTCAGATTTTTTTTAAATGTACACATACTCCTTGACTCAACAATTCAAAGAATTTATCTCATGGATAATCTTGTTCATGTCATAAAGATATTTGTACAAGAATGTTACCTGAAGCCTCGTTATAGAGAGAAACAATTTAAATGCCTATCAGTAAGGGGTTACTAATAAATTATAGCCATCAGTAGAATATTAAATAGTATTTGCAAAGAATAAAATGGATTTATACATATTGATACGTAAATGTCTCTAAAGTATGTTAAGTGAAATAAGGTATATGGAAGAGTGATTAGTGTATAAAGAAATATAACATATGTGGGGCAGTTTCACACAAGAATGATTTCTGGGCCATGGATTACTGCTATATGTGGGAAAGCATTGTAAGATGGGATAAAAACTTTCTCATTAAAATAACCTTTTTTTCCTAGTTGTCTAAAACACAAGCCTGAGTTATTTTCTATGTGATATTTGTAAAAAGAAACACTGGTCTCTTTACTTCCTTTGAGACCAGAAACACTGGTCTCAAGGGAAGTAAGCATTAATAATGGGTTTTTATTTGATCTATAAAAATGCCATAACAGTAGCAATAAGCAATATCTTCATAACCACAAAACTTACTCTTTATAATGTGGTTAACTTAAAGTAAGTCTCTTTGAGTCGGATCCCAGCAGCAGCGGCAGTGGCCATCCTCTCTCCTGACTCTCCTTGTTATCTCCCTTTTGCTTACGGAAAATGGCCTCTGATACGACAGTCTCTGATGGCATCATCGAGGTGTTCAGTGACTTGAGGGTATGTGCATTAATCCTCAACACCAGAGGAGGTGAGAAGTGCAAGAAGGTATTCCTCTGCATAAGCCAGGGCAAGAACATCTTAATACCTGGAGGAGGGCAAGGAGATCTTGGTAGGGCATGTGGGCCAGACTATAGACCACCCCTCTGCCACCTTTGTCAGGATGCTACCAGACAAGGACTGCTGGTATGCCTCTATGACACAACCTGTGAGAACAAAGAGAGCAAGAAGGAGGACCTAATGTTTATTTTCTGGGCACCTAAGTCTGTACCCCTAAGAGCAAAATGATCTATGCCAGCTCGATGGACGCCATCATGAAGAAGCTGATGGAGACCAAGCATGAATTATAAGCAAACTGCTGTGAGGATGTCATGGACTGATGTACCCTGGCTGAGAAGTTGGGGGGCAATGCCGTTATTTCCCTGGAAGGCAAGCCTTTGTGAACCCCATTCAGCCCCCTGCCTGGAGCATCTGGTAGCCTAGGACCTGCCCATGAGGGTTGCAGGCTAACCTCTTCCTGCCAAACCCGAAGGGCTGGAGGGATACCAGCAAGGGGAGGGCAGTCCCTTCACCCTAGTTGCCAAACAGCCTCCTTGCCCCCTGGACCTTCCTCCTTCATCCATCCCTGACGGTTCTAGCCTTCCCAAGCCACTTTTGATCTGATTCCTCTTGGGTTGAAGCAGACCAAGTACTCCTATCCAGGCACCCCAGTTTGGTGGGTGGTACTATATTTTTTATGACACCCCAATTCCCTACCTGTTCTTTTTCCCATGCTGGTAACTTCTAACCTCCATAATGACTCTGTGCTTGTCTGTTTAGTTCTGTGTATAAATGGAATGTTGTGGAGATAACCCCTTCCTGCCCACTTGGTTCCCCTCCCCTTTATCTGGGTGCAGTCACTCATGGAAGCAGGACCAATAAGGGACCTTCAATTTAAAAAAAATCACACACACACACACACACACACACACACACTAAGTCTAATTAAAGTCTTTTGCGAACATAAACGCTTTTTTTTCCCACGAAGCTCTATTTCCACAGTGCCTGATAATTAGCACTATTTATAGCTCTTTAAAATTCTACCTGTTATATATTTATTTGAATTTACACTTTTTTCTCTGATTTTCCTTTAAAAAAATTTTTTTTAAAGATTGTGTTTATTTGAGAACATGAGAGAAAGAGAGAGGGGTGAAAGGCGAAGGGAGAAGGATACTCCCTGCTGAGCAAGGAGCCTGACGGACTCCTGACCTGAGCCGGAGGCAGACGCGTAACCAACTGAGACATCCTTGTGTCCTTTTTTTTTTTTTTTAAATAAGCGCTTATTTGATAGGGGAAAATCTGGAAAGCATGGATTCATGTGTTAACTGGAAAAAAGCCATAAATTACAAGTCTACTACCCAAAAGTTCTGGTATTATTATTAGCTTCTGGTCTTAATGCATGTTTTCCATAATTGAGTTCATAAAGAACATAGCATTTAGTATCTTTTTTATTTATTCAGCATTATATTTTGTTTATTTCCCATGTCATTACAACTAACTTTTAAACATTTTATTAAACTTTGGCATAATATTCTTTTGTATGAATGTATCAATCTATTTGACACTGTCTCTAAAGTTTTTAACATAGATTTCTAATATTTCTGCTTTTATAAATACCAGATGGTCTCTTTCAACACTAGTTACAGTTTAAAGGTGGTAACATTTGCCGGGTTATTTGTTGAAATGTCCATCAATTGCTTCACAGTTGTGGAATTACTATTTGAAGGTTCAAGGAAGGGCTGTTGAAATTTATGGTAGGTAGGACTAGATAGCATTTTTCAAGCAGCACAATTAGAGCTGTGTGACCTATCTGAGCATAAAAAAGATTAGAAAGAGAGATAGAAGGGTGTGACAAAGGTAAATCAATTTTAATCATTCTTTACTTGGGGACACCTGGGTGGCTCAGTGGGTTAAAGTCTCTGCCTTCAGTTCCGGTCATGATCCCAGGATCCTGGGATTGAGCCCCACATTGGGCTCTCTGCTTAGCAGGGAGCCTGCTTCCTCCTCTCTCTCTCTCTCTCTGCCTGCCTCTCTGCCTACTTATGATCTCTGTCTGTCAAATAAATAAATAATATTTTAAAAAATAATTGTTTACTTGAGTCTTCTTTCTAAGAGCAGGGGAGGAAACTCACCTGCATGACACAACCCCCATTCTCAGGACCCAGAACTTGAGAATGTAATATTATGTTATATAGTACAGCCATGTCAACATTTATACTCCCATGGGTTAAACTACAAACCTAGCTTCCATTTACAAAGTTTTCATAAAATGGACTTAGAAGCTTTTGGAATGCAATCCTTTCATCAGTTGTAAAATGTATGTATAACAGCTGCCTCTATGAGTGGGTTTTTTTTTTTAAGATTTTATTTATTTATTTGATAGAGAGAGATCACAAGTAGATGGAGAGGCAGGCAGAGAGAGAGAGAGATGGAAGCAGGCTCCCTGCTGAGCAGAGAGCCCGACGCGGGACTCGATCCCAGGACCCTGAGATCATGACCTGAGCTGAAGGCAGCGGCTTAACCCACTAAGCCACCCAGGCGCCCTATGAGTGGGTTTTTAACTAAAAGTAAAATTTTGGCTATTTTCAGCACAATTCAGGTCTATTAACATGTATCAGTGGTCACTATTTTTCTAATATGAAACATGCTCCTCTGTTCCTGTGCACATCCATAGTGGTTAACAAAATTTACATTCCACATTAACTAGTGACAAATCTCAACTTTACACTTCAGCTTAAGCTATTTTAATGTAGAAAGATTTCTGTTAGAATGTCCTTTGTGAAATTCTTTGGTCCTAGGTTATGGTTACCTGCCTACTGATCTGGTATAAATGGCACAAATGCATTTATTTAATATATAATAAGTCCTCTCATTTTACAGATGAGAAAATTGTGGTAATCAGAGAGGTGGTGACTTGCTTAAGGCTTCGGGGCTGCTTTAGTACTAGAATTTAAAACCTAGGTTTTCTCATTCTTAGCCCACCAGTTTTTCTTTTACTCCATGCTGTCTCTTTATGACATAACTGCATTATAAAAAGACTCTTTTAGAAAAACACCTGCAGCCTATTAACAGTCATGTAAGACAAGCCTGTTGGGAAACTATAACTTAATAAGCTGATAGTTAAGAGTGATTAATAGGACTATATTTCTTCTCTCCCACTGTGCCACAATAAGCTAGGGTGGGTATTTTACTATTTGAAGATGAAAAAGAACAGATGTATCGTCAGATCATAGATCATGGGTAGTCATTAAGTTTTATTATCTTTAAAAAAATGTTCCATTTCAAGCATACTTGGTGTTTGGAAATATGTTGTGAATCTAATGTTGCAATACCATTAAAACCATAAACTGAGAATATGATGACTATTACTGTATACTTGTGCGACTGAATTGAATTGAGTGAAATGGAGGGTGAGTCATCCCAGGTGAGCGCTGGATATACAGTTAGTGGAAACAACTTTCCAGATGAATTTAACAATTTCCCCTTAAATGTATTCAGCACTGGTTTAGGGACTGGGTCACAGTCTTTGCCCTCAAAGGAAATAAAATTAGGTTGGGCAGATGGAAGGCATATTTGAAACATTTTGAAACTGTGCAGTATAGCAGATGATTTAAGTGTAAAAACCAGCACAGAAATGCATTAGTGTAGGGGAAGAAGGGTTTAACATAAACTGAATAGCTAAGGAACTTCAAATATTTGGCCTAACTGAATTATTAAATTGCTCTGTAGATTTGGAGACAAATAAATTGATTACCCTGTTGATTGAACAAATGACTGAAAATCAGGTTAAAAATTGTAAACTTTCGGGGCGCCTGGGTGGCTCAGTGGGTTTAAGCCTCTGCCTTCGGCCCAGGTCGTGATCCCAGGACCCCAGGCGCCCCCAAAATTATAAACTTTCAAGGCTAATGTGTAGCACTCACAGAGTTCTCAGATTTTTAGAGAATTATTTACTTGCTCAGTTCTAAATTCTGGTCATTCCTTGAGAATGCTGACCTAGTAGTTTTCATAACTTAGAGACTATTGTGTTCATATACCAACAATATTTGAAAATGGCTCAGTATTTTTCACGGAAGAGTGGCAATATCTGATTCTTTTTGAGAGCTTACTGGAGGAGCAGGGAGGAGGCGTGCTTAGCTTAAGGTTGTGTCTGTACAGTATCCTCTTATACAATATTTCTCTTTTCCTAATATCTAGGAATCAAGGGAAAAAAAAGTAAGCTTGATATTCAAATTCCAAAATTCCATTATGAGTGGCCTACCTGACATCTTCACTTAGATATTAAAAATCTGAAACCGTATATATATCCAAAGAGATCTCTTGTTTCTCCACTGTCTCCCTGTCACCTGTCACCCCATCCCAATCTTTCCTATCTCAGCAAATGGCACCACCACCTACTTTATCGTTCTAAGCTGAAGACCAAAAAGTTTTCCCTTTTCTTATTTTCTACATCCTACCCAACACCAAGTCTTGTTGAGTTTACCCATTCCGTATACTTTAGTCAAACTCTAGTGCCCTGTCCAAGTCACCATGATCAGTTCCGTAGACTAGAGTGGCCAACACAAAGGGAGGCAGTAGAGCATTATGGTTAGGAATAGAGGTTCAGAGCTGGATGTCCTGGATTTGAATTCGAGCTTTCCTACTATTATCTGTTGTTAGGAGTTCAGCTGAGCTGGGGAAGTGAGCTGAGGTTCAGATGTTAAGAGTAGCTGATTAATGCAACAAGCCAAAAATGAAAGAGTTAAGCCTTTATGTGCTGGAATGGTTATATGGAAGACTCTAAAATGAGAAGGCACTGATTCCCCCTGTTGCATTTCCGTCATGAAAAAGCATGCTAATCCAGGGTCGGGTGTGTCAACACAGACATGGGAGATGTCTCAACTGCTGTAGGAGCCTCAACCTAAAGGCTCCAGTAACTTTAATGACTCTGTGGTTGAGGGGAGGGTGAAGGAGGTAGATTAGGAGTGGAAAAGTCAGTGGAACAGTGTTTTCAAGGTGTCTCCCACTGCCTCTTAAAGGGAGGACTCAGCAGAAGCATCTGAAGAAGGTTTATGCCTCTGGCCTCAGATGAAGAGACCCAGAAGTGAAGGCATGACTGGGCAGGGGAATCTGAGTTGTTTACTGCAACTGTCTTCAGAGACTGCAATGCATTGGGCTCTGTGCCAAGTGTAGGTTGAGGGGCAGCAGCCTTTTTCCCAAGAAGCCTGCCAGTAAAATCTTTGTAATTGCTCATAGACACATCTGAAAAATCACACACAGGTTTTTAACCAGGAGCCAGACTCTTCAGTTGTGTGAACTTGGGCAAGTTTCTTAACTGTTCTCTGCTACAGTTTATAAAGGAGATGTAGAATTATGAGAATCACATATTGTAGGTTAGTTTTCTATTGCTGATGTAACAAATTACCACAAATTTAGTAACTTAAAACCACAAACATTTATTATTTTAACAGTTCTTGAGGTCAGAACATTATTGGAATAAGGGCAAAAAATCATATGATTACATCAATAAATGTAGAGATAGGGTCCGTTATCAAAGGAACGAGACTGAGACAAAGTGAAAGTTATGCAAAGACTTATTTTATGCCAAGCATTAGAAGTCCCACTGACCGGCCAGGGCTGCCTCCAAAGAAAGCGACCCCCCTTGGTCTTACAGGCTAATTTTTACAGGGTACAACCGCAGATTCCTACGTATGTGGCTTTGGCTGATTGGATGTCTTTTGCCTGTCTGGTCTTATTTTAGGTGTGTATTTCAGTAACAGTTACCCCGAACTGATATCAGTAACTGCTGAGGAATTTATTAAACAACAAAATGGCTACCTAGGCAACAAAATGGCTACCTAGGCAATATGGAGTCACTCTGGCTAAGCAGGCCCAGGCAGGCCCTAGGGGTTTAACAGGTTTTAATGTGGAATTGGCCCCAACAGTAGAAATGAGCACTTGATAAAGTTCAAGTCCCCCCACCCCCCGCCACCTTTAAAGATTTTATGTCTTTAGAGAGAGAGAGAGTGAGAGCATGTGAGTGGAAGGAGGGGCAGAGGGAGAGGGAGAGAGAGAAACTGGAACAGACTCTATGCTGAGTATGGAGCCCAATGTGGGGCTCAATCTCAGGACCCTAAGATCATGACCCAAACTGAAATCAACAGATGGACGCCCAATCGACTGAGATATCCAAGCACCACAAAGTTCAACCTCTTTTGACAAACACTGTCAAAATTCAAAATTTAGAAGAATTTACTTGATTTGAGAAAGACATATTGTATACCAAACATTCTACTGCAAATATCATGTTAATGGGGAGACTTTATTCTCATCAAGATCTGTTCTAAGACAGGAATATTCAATATTACTATTAATGTTTGACATAATACTGAAGGTTTAGCTAATGCTATGATGTAAAGAAAAGAATTAAAAGTTATCAGGATGGGAAAGATATAAAATTATTTGTAGCTATGATTGTGGACAAAAGAAATAAGTGTATTGAACAGAGTGACTATTAGGTCTAATAGTCTAATAGGAGATAAGAATGATAGTATTTGTCTTTATCAGCAACAATCAGAAAATTTAAGTGGAAATTATACACTACCTACAATAGCCACTAAAACTATGAGGTAAGATATAATCTCTCAAAAATGCAAAAATGCAAAAAATTACAGGTAAAACGTTAAGACTGTTTAAAGACTATGACCTGAGGGTGTGGAAAAACTTTTAAGACCCAAACAACTCAAATAAAGAATTGTTTGCTACAAAATTAAGAGGTTTTTTTATTTGGGAAACATCATAGAGAAAAACAGATGAGAGATTGGGAAAAGATATCCATAATATCTAAGTCCAACAAGAAGTTCACATACAGAATATTCAAACAAATGCTGCTTATCAACAAGAAAAAAAAAAAAAAAGAAAGAAAGAAAGAAAAAAAGAAAGAAAGAGGAAACCCAGTGGGCAAAGGGGCAAAGGATATGGTTAGGCAATTCACAGATGGAGAAGCCCAGCTGGCTAACCAGTATATGAACAGATGCAAATCAAAACAGGCAAATTTCAAGTAAAAATTAGTTCCACATCAGAATAGCAAATATTAGAATATACCAGATTTTAGTGGCTATGTGAGAAGTCACTAAAGCCTTGGAAATTAAAGTGTTAACTGGTAGGGCCATTCTGGAAAAAATTCTTGAAGAATTTGGTTACACTAAATACGAGTGTGCCTGTGGCCCAGTTGTCTTGTGCTTCATATTTCCTAGAAGAATTTCACACTTGTCCATGGGGGACATTATTATTTGCTTATTGTGGCCTTGTTCAGGTTTGACATTCATACTGTTTCCAATTTTTGTTTTAAAACAATACTGTTATGAATAGTCTTGAATGTCTATATGTGTGCCAGAGTTTTTCTGGTAGCATCACTAGATCACAGGGAATGCACATCTCCAAATTTAAGAGATGATCCTACTGGTTTTCCAAAGTGGTGATATCATTTCATATTTTCTTTAGCAGTATATAAGAGATGTGACTGCTCCTAGATTCTTGTCAATGCTTCGGATGTCAGATTTTAAAAATCCTGCCAATACCATCAGTGTGAAATATATCTTAGTGTGATTCTAATTTTCGTTTTCCTTTTCTTCCATTTCCTCATTTCTAATTTTTTAAAAAAAGATTTTATTTATCTATTTGACAGATCATAAGTAGGCAGAGAGGCAGGCAGAGAGAGAGGAGGAAGCAGGCTCCCCGCTGAGCAGAGAGCCCGATGCGGGCCTTAATTCCAGGACCCTGAGATCATGACCTGTGCCGGAGGCAGAGGCTTCAACCCACTGAGCCACCCAGGTGCCCCTTTATTTCTAATTTTCATTTCAATTGCTAAACTAAAAGTTAAGCAGCATTTTTATAATTTATTGGCCATTTGTGCTTGAGTCTTCTATGAAGCACATTGTGGCAAAGAAGATAATTTATACGATATCAATCATTTAAAATTAGTTGAGTCTTAAAACAATGGCCCAGAATGCTTTCGGTTCTTGTAAACTACTGTTTACTGTCTCCACTTTTTGGGTAAAATGTTCCATATATATTCATCAGGTAAAGCTTGTTAACTGTATTGTTCAAATCTTCCATATCCTTACTGATATTTTTCTTCTTGATTTTGTGAACTATCAATCACCAAGTTCTGAGGTATGTTAAAATCCTCAGCTCTACTGCTATGCTTCTATATTTATTCGTAATTCTTTTAAGTTTTGCTTTATATAGTTTCAAGCTATAATGTATAGAGTTCAGTTTGGAATTTTTGTATCTGATGGTGAATTAACCTTTTTCATTATGTAGTTTGTCTCAATGCCTTTTGTCTTAAAAGTCTATTTTGTCTGATATTAATATAGTAACATCAGCTTTATTTTGGTTATCTGCACTGTGTATATATTTTTTCATCCTTCTAATTTCAACTAATTGTTAACCTTAAGTCACAGGACTCCTTATAAAGCAACTTATAAGTGGATTTTATTTATTTTTACCCAATTTAATAATGTTTACTTTTAAGCACATTTATTTGTGCATTTAAATTTACATAATAATTCATATTTTGTACCTATATCCATGTGCTATCCCCTTCAGGATTTCCAATTTGATTTTTGTAGATGTACATATTTCCATCTCTTGTATATCTTCTATATGCTATGTCTCTGTTCTGCATTATGCAAAATATTCTGATTCATCTTCCAGCTTATTCTTTCTTATGCTGTATCTATTCTTTTGTTTAACCATCTTTTAAATTTGAAGTTAAAATTATTTTTTATTTCTAAAAGTTCTAGGTGGTTCTTTTTCTGTGTCTTCCTTTTCATGTTTTAGTCTTGTGTTCCTTATTTGTATTTAAAATTCTCAGGCAAGTAGGCAAATAGTTTATTGGGGAAGCGAATGCAGGGAACAGGAGTGTGAGATTAGGGAAAGGGAAACAAGGAGGGAATGCCAATATAGGGGTGCCCCATGGATTGATCTTCACTGTAGGCAACTGGGACTCTGTTCCATCAGGACCTTTTGAAGAGCTGGTATCTCAAAATTGTCCACTAAAAGAGTGAAAGATGAGAGCATTTATCCATTAGCTTTCGTAGTCCCTTGGTCAAAAGTTGCCCCAGGGAGGGCAGTCTTCCATACTTCCAGATGTGCATGCATGTGCCTAGTCGATTTCTGAATAAACTGATATCAGAGAAGCCCAGGGACAGGGAGCAAGAGATAAATGGTACAGCTGAAGCAAAACATACCAGATCACACCTGTCATTTGCTATTGCATAATTGCACTATCTGGTGTCTTCTGGGGTTTAATTCTTATGATTATAGTTTCCTATGGCCCTATACTCATGGTCCTTCATGTGTTTTGTGAAACTCTGCTCTGAGATTTTACTCTTTGGTAGTTTATCTGTGGGAATTCTTTGGGAATCGACTTGACAGTTCGTTCCTTTTGAGTGGGGCTGCTTTTGATTCTGTCAGGCATCTGAGTGCATTACCAACCCAGTACAATTTTAAACTATATTCTTAACCTGAAGTTTCTTTGGCACCACTCTAGTGGTGTAAATTTGGACTAGAAACCCAAATAAAGGTCTGTTTGTGGTTATGAATTCTTAGGAGAGATTTTTTTCTCCTCTACTAGCATCTAGGGATTGGGAAGTTTTTCTTTCTCCCTCCCTCCCTCCCTTCCTTCCTTCCTTCCTTCCTTCCTTCCTTCCTTCCTTCCTTCCTTCTTTCCTTCCTTCCACCTTCCCTCCCTAGATTTTATTTATTAGAGAGAGAGAGAGAGAGAGATTGAGTATGAGCAGGGGTTGGGGGGTATGGACAGAGCAGACTCCCTGCTGAGTGGGGAGCCAGACTTGAGGCTCGATCCAAGAACACAAAGATCATGATCTGAGCCAAAGGCAGACACTTAACAGACTGAGCCATCCAGGTGCCCCAAGAAATTAGTTTTTCTTATTATCTCTAATGTAGGAAGTAGAACTGTCATTGAAGTCTCCTTTTAGACTCCCTGCCTCAGTCCGGCCACTTGTGTCTCCATGCCCCGAGACCCTATGAGAAATCAAAGATCAAGGTCTACAGGATTACTGAATATTATCAGAGTGAAAACTGGGTCCACATTTTCATGGGACTTTAGGCACCTAAGTATTCCTCACTTTCTTGCCAGCTTATTAGCATGTTTTAAAAATATTTTCCTTTTAATATTATGCATCGATTTTGGGTGTTTTCAAATGGAAGGGTCAGACTCTTGAGGGTGAAATACTGCCTGGGATGGAAATATGCATTATTGTCCTTAGGTCAGGAAAGTAAGTGAAATTTCTCATAACTCACGAAGTCTTTTCAAATTTATCATGACGACCACACAATAATTAGAGCACAAGTTGGAGAATCTGTTTCCCTAAGTTACTACCTGTGTGGTCACAGATAAGTCAATCAACCTCCTATTGACTCAATTTTTCATCAGAGTAACCGTACCTACTTCACAGGGTTCTGATGAGGATTTCAAAATTAATACACAGCACTTACAATAATGGAAAATAGTAAGTACTCAATATATATTAGCAATTATATTACTACTATTATTCTTACTATTCTTACTATTACTATTTATTATTCTTCCAAGCTTATCTCCTAGCCAATCTCTTCTTTCATTGCCCTCTGATTTGAGTGTGTGCCATTACTTCTCTTAAAATTCTCTTCCAACTCTAATAGGAGGTCATTCTCAAAAAACACCTGTGCCATCACTGAGGGAGAATTTTCAGCACAGCCCTCCAAGAGATGCGGCTCACTATTGCCGCCTCCCCCATCTATTCTGTTTCCTTATTTTAAGTCTGGTAGGGTTCTCTGTGGGGAGCAGAGGGAACCTGACAGGCTGCCCTATTTGGGGACAAGACTCTCAACAATGCTATCCTGTCTTATCCCACCTATCCTAGTAATCCTAACACTAGAACAAAAGCTCCAAAGACAAGATTTACAGTTTCAGGAAGACCTCAAAACATCAAGCTATCAGATTCAGGTTTGAGTCTCAGTTCTGTGACTTACTAATGATATAAATGATGTTACCATCTCTATTGACCTCTCAAATATTGTTGCAATATTTAAACAAGAAAAAGTACTTAAAAATCTTGGTAACAGGAAAGCCCTAAATTGGTAGGAGCATTTTTAAGAGGTTAGGAACCCTTGTTTAAAAGATAGGAAGTGATTTTTTAAAAATCACAACAACAAATCTTTATTTCCGGCTAGAGAAATTAAGCATACTGTTGATAAATGCTTGTGAACATTATGCAACATGAAGTCTAGGGGTGTAACATCATTATTAAACATGAACTGAGGGGCACCTGTGTAGCTCAGTCAGTTAAATGTCTGCCTTTGGCTCAGGTCATGGTCCGAGGGTCCTAGGATTGAGCCTCACGTGGGGCTCCCTGCTTAGGCAATAGCCTGCTTCTCCCTCTCCCGCTCCCTCTGCTTGTGTTCTTTTACTCTCTCTAAAATAAATAAATAAAATCTTTTAAAAAAAAGAAACATGAACCGACATCACCACACACATTACTCCTCCCCGGACTAAATGCAGTGATCATTAACTTATGCACAGAGGCTAGAGTTTGTGTGTCAACATAGAGTTCAGCTGTATGTACTAATTCCTCTAAGTACTTGTGACATTATGTCAAGAGTTCAGCAGCTGAGCTTCACATAGGGCAGTGTGATTCATCGGGATTATTAGGCTCCTCCTGGAATAACTTCCCTGAGTTGATTGCCTTTGACAGATCAGTTTGCTTAGATTAAAAAGCAATTGCTGCTGTCTGGTCGGATTTAAACACTTTGGCTAGAAGAAGCTGAACTCTAACTCTGTCCAGTCTGTGGAAACACCTTGATGTGAAAAATACACTGAATATAGCGATACAAAGAAAAAAACTGAGTTGGCAATACCCTGGGGTACAGTGTTGTGATCATGTGAAGGAGCATACATGCCAAACAAAAGTGACCACAGGTATATGGGAGGGAGGGAAGAGTATCTTGCTTTCAACAGCAACTATATCTGTACCCAAAGTACTGCTAAGCCAGTAACAATATTTGAGATACCACTCTGTTCCACATTCATTCAATGTTCACTACTAATAGACTTGGGGTAAAATGGATCCATCTTCTGGGCTGAACAATGGAAAGTATCTGGGGATATAGACATCTCTCCCTCCCCCCCTTTCTGAATGGACTTAGTAATTTAATAGAAGAAACAATAGTATCAATAGTACTAAATTAGCTGTATGCTAAAGTTTAAACTATCTTTAAAAAAAATGAACGAAATATCTGATTTAAGTGAAATTTAAGGTTAATGCCTGACATTGCTTTCCCAGACTGCATGAGTTGTAGATAAAATGGTGGCTGAGATGACATTAAGCTGATTACTGCCCCACCCCACCCCGCCCCCCCATCTCTTGTGGACCAGCAAACAGAGTACTGAAACTAGTGTCAGAGGAAAGTCTCATCTACACCATTCTTTTCATCACAGCTTCCTTTGGTGTTTGGGCTTCTTGATATCTTGAGGAGGATGGAGGCTGACTGGGATGTTTTTAAAATGGAAGAGATGAGAACCCTGGCTTGATGGCTTTTCTCTTCTTAGGAATTTAAGTCCCCTGAGAATATAATCCTCACATGGCCCCGGGCTAGAGAAAACATTGGTTATACAGAGTTTTAATTTTAGTGAGTTTGTAGTGAATTTTTTTTTTTTATCAACAAAGAACACCATTGCCATGTCATCTATTAGTATATTTGTAGAGTTGTGCAACCATCATGATGATCTAAGTTTAGACAATTTCTTATCACCCAAAAGAAACCCAGGAGTCCATTAGCAGTCTGTGAAGCAGAACACTGTGTACCAGTAATCAGTGCCATGGCAGGGCTCCAACAACATGGAGGAGAGGAAAAATCATCACTGGTGCCAGCCACCCAGCAGAGAGTCCAAACACTTGTGTCCACTGTATCTTGGTATCAGAGTCACCAAGGAAAACACAACATAACCAAGCACTGGATAGAATAATGCTTTTTACCCACAGAGAAGAGTCTGCTTAGAACTTCCAGAGGGACCTAGCCAAATGCAGCACCATGGAGTACACCATGGACCGGTTTCGGACTGTGCAATGACAGCTGGCCAGCTTGCTGGAGGGTATGTCAGACAGGTCAGTAATCATCCCCAATCTCCTCCCCAAGAATATTTCTGTACCCAACAGGTCTGAAGCCAACCCTGTGAAGCAGCTGTAGGCCTAAGAGGAGGCTGGCTACCACAATATGTACATCTAGCTTTGGAGGGAGTGTGTAGGTTCAGGGGTTGCTGGCTTCCTTGAGTAGTGGGTCATTGAGCTGCAAGCCCAGCTGCCATCTGCTGTGGATATACACTTAGGGCTGGGGACAGACAGAAGCAGCCCTGCGGGTGGAACCCTGCTGTCCTCACTGTCTCCTGGGGTAACTTCGCCTCTTCCCTCTCACCAAGCAGCTGCCTCCCCGTGCTCCTGCAGGACCTCTGGGTTTTGGGCCCTCCCAAAGAGGGCCATGGGCTTCACCAGGTCAAACTGAAATAGCCGTCAGTCTTCTTCAGGCCCAGGATGCATGAAGAGAAGTCGGGCTTGTTCTCATAATGCTGCATCACTGCGGGACTGTTTCAGGGAAGTCAAACTGGAACAGGTACTTGTGTGACACTATGAGGACAATGGCCTTCATCCAGAAGCACCTTCTGGATGGACAGCATGGCCCATGGCATGGCAGGCATGGCCCATAGGATGGGCAGCACCACGAGGTGGTGACCACGTGGTCAGGGACGGCGAGGGCGTAGCAGGGTAGTTCCGAGTGGGGCAGCTGCACGCTGGTACCCAGCCTGCAGCAGCCACAGGGCCCGGCCCTGCCGCTTTGGCCTCCACCAGCTTTAGGAAGCACAGGGGCTTGGTGAAGAGCAGCTCACTAGCCATGCGCGACCGGATACGCGTATTGACTGGAAGCTACCACAACTGCACAGGGAAGCCCTGGGCTCGGCAGGCACGTCGTCCTCGCTGCTGCTCTGGGGGTTGTGGCCGTTGCTGAGGGCGCTGCCTGTGCTGTTGGTTGTAGGCTCGGCGGCTTCCCTGAGGACGTGCTTGGCTCGGGGCGGGCCTGCGAGCGGCCCTGCAGCATGGCCTGGACTGTGCTCTCCTACAGCTGGCCCAGTACGCGCCAGTGACTGTCCTCCGAAGGAGCTCGGGGCCCCAGGGGGTCGGGAACGTGGCACCCGCGGCCCAGCACGTGGCTCGCGGCGCTCCTGCAGGCGCGCAGCACGTGTGTCAGCCCTTTCCGCCAGCGCAGAGCCCCTCCCCCACAGGAACCTCGGGATCCGCGCTCGCTGCGTCTCGTGGCTGCGTCACGTGGCTGCGTCACGCGGCTACGCCACGCCTTCCGCGGGCTCCGTTTCCGGACGCAGGCAATCCTTGTGGGCAGCTGCTCTGCCGGCCTGCCACCGCCGCCTCAGCACTGCCAGGGCTCTGGTCACCTATCCTATCCCTGCTCTGCCATCTGGAAGGCGTTCTGTGCTCACTGCCTGGGCTCTTTGGGCCAGGCCGCCTTCTTCTCCCCGTCGGACTCGAACAGTGGTCCCAGGCGGGAGTGAATGGCTGTGACGTGGTCTAGTCACAGCCAGCACCATTGTCACTGCAGCAGGGAGAAGCCCTCTGGTTTCTGGGGGGGCCACTGCCCGTCGGGTCCTGCTTGTGCCTCTCAGGCTTGGCACAGCTGCTCCGGGGACTTCTCTGCTTTGTGGTGCAGGTCGATGCTTTTGAGGTCAGCGGCTTTGAAGAGGGCAAAACTCCTGGAGGCCTGCAGGGTGGTGGGCAGCAGGAAGATCTGGAGCTCGGCCTTGATGTGCAGGGAGTGGTGGCTGAGGAAGATGCAGTGCTGCAGCAGCGGGAACAGGGAGCAGAGACTGTCAGGCAGGATCTGGCCTCCTCCACCTGCAGCAGGCAGTCCTGGCATCTCCCTGGGGTTATGGTCACCCCTGATGCAGCACATGAGGCTGAGTAAAGGTTGGATGGCCCAGCTGAAGTTGCTCTGCATTTGCTCCACATACACACAGGACAGGAATAAGAGGATGTCCTTGGAGATGACAGTGAGCTTGCCGAGAATGAGGCAGCCCCTTGGCAGGAGGCAGGCTCATGTGTTCGTCTGCAGCTTGGTGCTGAAGAGCAGCAGGTAGAAGTGGGTCAGTGGGTAGCCCAGCTTGAAGATGCTGATGTGGGGAGCTGTCTTGACTAACACCAACCAGGAGAGGAAGCAAAAGGTGGCCATCTCCAGCATGCTAAGGTAGGACCCACAGGGGATAAAGTTGGGCATGGCATGGGGCTCCCCCTGACAGGTTCCAGGTGGTCAGTATTGATGCCAGCTGCTCCTTGTTGTACTTGGAAGAGAACACCTACCACAGCAGAGCAACAGGAGGAAATCACTTACGAGGTTGGTGGAGTTGGAGGCCCTGAATAACTTGGGTAGGTACAGCCACTTAAGTGTGGAATTCACAAAGATGGTCTTGCTTCAGTGACACAGGTAGTTTATGCACAGGAATGCCAAGGTGTATCCGGTATTGGGAAAACAGTAAAGAGTATCAGGAAGAGGCGGTAGTTGGGCCAGAGGCCAGCAATAGCCCAGAGTGCTGGTGGGTGAGGATAATCACTGCAGCATGACCATGAAGTTCCTGCACAGCCCAAACATGTTCATGGCCACCAGGAAGATCTCCAGTCCAAGTCTGTAGAAGAATTTGAAGTGGGAGTAGTCCCTGTTTCAGCCACTAGAGAGTATTGTCCCTTATAGACAGCTTGGGCAGTTGGTGGGGCCAGCAGGTACTATGGGTGTTGATGTTCCTGGCATTGGTACATGGTGGCCTCAAATGCCTATAGGTGGCATATGGGGGGCAGCAGCAGGGCCTGTAGGTGGTTCTGGATATAGCCCAGGTTCAGGAAGACCTTCCACACCCCCAAACCAGTTAGCAAGACTTGTGGGCCGCCGGTACAGCAAGAATTGACTGGTCTCTGTCTTCTGTAAGTTGGTGCTATTGAGGAAGGGCTCAGTAGTTTTTGGAATACTCAAGGGGGCTGATGATCTTGATAGACACATAAGGATAATACATATCCAGAAGGTGGACTGGCCTGAGGCCAGAAGTGGAAGTAGGGCAGGGTGAAGCCCCACAGCACAACCAGGTTCATCACTGACACCTCCATGAGGGTCATGCAGACAGTGTGCAGGACCGCCTGCTTGAAGACAGGCAGCTCCAGCAGACATCAGAAGAACACCACACAAGCCAGAAGCCAGTGACCAAGTCCAGTGGCTGCATGGTCACCAGGACCCACCTGTTGGCTGTGACTTCTGGGACTTACATGGCTTGATGGGAGCCAGCTGCGCTCAGCCCCTTGTCCCTGGAAACCTACTCTTCCTCTTCCTGCTACTCCAGCAGTGGGGTCCCACACACCACAAACTTCCTGTGAACCTGACATGGGAGGTGGTGCCAGGTCAGAGGACATGCTTGATGAGCTGCATAAAGTGCTGGGTGCAGGGCAGGCAGGGTGCAGGGAAGCAGGAGAGGCCAGGGATGAGGATGCTAGAGAAGAACTTGGGCATGTGGAACCGCTCCAGGCTCGTGTCCTCCAGCTGCTCATTGGTGAAGCCCATCAGGTCGTTCCAGTGTATGGCAAGACTGTGCAACTGGAAATTATAGGCAGCAATGAGCCCCAATACAGTGTAAACCATGGCCAGCCACCAGAACATTTCAAACAGCTTCTGCCAAAGGCTGTTATAGATGTGGAAGAGGGTGAGGCAGAGCAAGAAGAGGAACATGTAGATGATCTTGTAGATGGTGAGGCAGCTGGCAAAGCTGACCACGATGTATGTTTCAGCAGATGTATACATCCAGTAGTTGGCGTACACACCTGTGACTGGCTCCCCCAGACTCTGAAGAAGCATTGCATGCGCTCCGTGTCTGCCGTGGTGACCTCTGTTCGTGCAGGGGGGCCTTCACCTTCAGCAGCTTCTCCTTGACACACTGGTGTAGCAGCAGCTAGAAGGTCGGAGTGTTCAGCACCATGTCACTGAGGTTCAGGCAGAGGTAGTGGATGATGTTCTGTAGTCCCATATGGCCAGGCTGACAGAGTCCAGGGTGATGGGGAGCTCAGGACATGTGTGTCATGCTCTGTGGCCCGCATGTGGTGCAGGCTGCACAGTGCCAGCCTATAGAGCAGGAGGATGGAGGGTCCTCCACGCGTGGTCAGCTGGTGGCAGCTGCACATGGTCCAGCTGGGGCAAGCCCAGAGAAGCAGCATGAAGACATGAAAGTCAGCCAGCTGTAGTAGGGGATGTGCCGTATAATCATGGTGATAGGGGCACAGCTGTACTGAGTGCTGGTCCATGATGAGGTGAGCCCACATCTCTCTAGGCTCAGCCAGCCTGGGGCTCAAATGGATGCTGCTGGGTGGGGCTGTGGCCAGTCAGGTTGTGCCTGATGTAGATGTCCACCTCTGTGTCAGGGCCTGTGAGCATCATGTGATGGGCAGCCTCCTCTTTCATGGCAGCAACAGCCCTGGCCTGCCCTGGGCCATAGCCCACCTTGGTCACCTCCACCTCTTGCTCTTCCTTGCCCCTCATGCTTCCTTGGACCCCTGGTCCAACTGGGTGGTATGTGCAGAGCTTCAAGAGTGACATTAAGAAGCTTGACTGTAAGACCTCTGAGGCCCTAAAAGAGGTCTTTACGAGGCCGCAGTTTAAGGTTGGGGGTCTGGAGAGATGAACTGGGACAAAGATGGCCTTCTTCGCCTTCTTCACCATGGCTGAATACTCGGAGTGGGCCTCCCTTCTCAAATCTTTAACAAGCACATTGGCAGTGGGGGCTGGAAGGCTGCCACAAAGGCCTGGGGTGGTACATCTGTCGAACAGCAGTGCAGGTGTCCCAA
The DNA here is from genome assembly GCF_964662115.1 of Mustela nivalis. Taxonomy (NCBI): domain Eukaryota; kingdom Metazoa; phylum Chordata; class Mammalia; order Carnivora; family Mustelidae; genus Mustela; species Mustela nivalis. Next base: position 26,623,461 of record NC_139024.1, read on the forward strand.
CATGAGCTCAGGAAGGTGAGTTCCCATGGAGCAGAAGGACAAACACTCACTCGGTCTTGATTTCAGCATGAATGCACATTATGAAAGCAGGCCCTCATCATCCTTCTGATCTTTTGGGTTTTAAGCAGGAGGTATCAGAAAAGTTACCACAAGGATAGCTGGCTTGTGGTGGCCAAGCGTTCATAACAATGTTGCTCTATGGTCCTTTGATGTTGTCTCTTCCTGTCATGGTGAAGCGGAATTCACCAGGCATTGGATTGTTCGTTCACTAATAGGGAAGGTGAGCTGGGATTAGACCATCATAGGGTGGGTTAGTTTTACCTTACTGATAATGTGTTGTCGCCATGGTAATCCTGTTTAGTTCAAGAGGAACCTCCCTGTCATTTTTAATAATCATAATTCTGAAATTCACTTTTACTTCAAAAAGTGTTCCGAGCTATGAATTCTTTTTTGTTAATGTATTTTTTAAAAAATTTATTTATTTATTTGACAGAGATCACAAGTAGGCAAAGAGGCAGGCAGAGAGGGAGGAAGCAGGCTCCCTGCTGAGCAGAGACCACCCCCCCCCCCCCGCCCCCAATGCGGGGCTTGATCCCAGGACCCTGAGATCATGACCTGAGCCGAATGCAGAGGCTTTAACCCACTGAGCCACCCAGGTGCCCATTAATGCTATTTGAATGAAAAATTTAACAACAAACTAAGTACAGTCTTATTTAGACACTCAGAATTTTGTTCCCAGAAGGATTTTGGAGATTATCTTGTTCATGGATTAAGCAGTAGCTACTCATTGCCAATCAGTTATTGCCAGACTGACATGAGGGCCCAGTGATGCTGGATCCTACAATTAAAAGGAAAAAAAAAAAACCCACAAATTTGGATATTTATGGGAAATATCCAAATTTTAAAATGGTACAATGAATTTAAAATTCTGTTAAGGTGAGAGGCTCTGGTATTTTAGTTTCTTTGTATCCTGCTTTGCCCCGCCTTGTACTGTGGATTGGTGGCCAATATTGCTGAAGAATTTGGTTGAAGGAATTCTGGGAGATTGTAGATCTTGCTAGATCTCAGGACTAATACAGACAGGAAAAAAGTTATTAGCTTAGCCTTTTAATATAGATGTTGGCTGTTTGGAACCAGATAGGTATTAAGAAGCCATGTCAATGAGCTTTCTTCCCTTCTTAAGCTTTCACTTTCGATTAACCAGTTGGTTATAAGGTTGGATCTCCAAAGATAACCCTAGGGAGGTGCCCCTTCTGTTCAGCTAGAATTTGACAAAATGCTTTACAATCAAGCATCTATTCTGTTCAGCTCAAGGTTTAAGGATTTTTTTTTCTGGAAGTAAGGAAGATTCCTGGGCATTTTGATATTTGAGAAGAATGGCCTGGGAAACACACCATGGAGAATCCAGCACAATTATTCAAAGCAGAGCCCTTAATATATTTAAAACTATACTTGGGAGGGTTGCCTGGGTGACTCAGTGGGTTAAGCCTCTGCCTTCAGCTCAGGTCATGATCTCAGGGTCCTGGGATTGAGCCCCATGTCGTCGAGCTCTCTGCTCAGCAGGGAGCCTGCTTCCCCCCACTCTCTGTCTTTATCTCTGCCTACTTGTGATCTCTCTCTCTCTCTGTCAAATAAATAAATAAAAATCTTAAAAAAAACTATACTTGGGAAAATAAATAAAGCTATACTTGGAACCAACTAAAGATACGTTTAAAAAATTTAGAGTGGGGGCACCTGGGTGGCTCAGTGGGTTAGGCCTCTGCCTTCGGCTCAGGTCATGATCTCAGGGTCCTGGGATCAAGCCCTGCATTAGGATCTCTGCTCAGCAGGGAGCCTGCTTTCCCCTCTCTCTCTTTCTGCCTGCCTCTCTGTCTGCTTGTGATCTCTGTCTCTCAAATAAATAAAAATCTTTAAAAAAAAAAAAATTGAGAGTGAGTACCATTTTTTTTTTTTTTTTTTGAGACGATAGAATATCTCTTGTGATGTTTTTCTCTTTGGCTGAATTTGGGATTTGATTTCTTTGTTTAAAAAAAGAACTTGGGGTGCCTTGGTGGCTCAGTGAGTTAAGCCTCTGCCTTTGGCTCAGGTTATGCTCTCGGGGTCCTGGGATCAAGCCCTGCATTGGGCTCTCTGCTCAGTGGGGAGCCTGCTTACCCCTCTAGCTCTGTCTGCCCCTCTGCCTACTTGTGATCTCTCTCTGTCAAATAAATAAAATCTTAAAAACATTTTAAAATAGGATAGAAAAAGAATTTTTGGGGCACCTGTGTGGCTCAGTTGTTTAAGTGACTGCCTTTGGCTCAGGTCATGATCCTGGAGTCTCAGGATTGAGTCCCGCATCTGGCTCCCAGCTCCACAGAGAGTCTGCTTCTCTCTCTGACCTTCTCCCCTCTCATGCTCTCTTGCTCTCTCTCTCTCTCAAATAAATAAATAAAATCTTAAAAAAAAAAAAAAAAGACCTTGGGGCACCTGGGTGGCACAGTTAAGTGTCCAACTCGGTTTCAGCTCACTCAGGTTGTGAACTCAGGGTCATGAGATTGAGCCCCAAGTTGAGGTCTAAGCTTGTGTGGGGTCTGCTTAAGACTCTGTCTCCCTTAACCTCTGCCCCTCCTCCTGCTCTGTCTCTAAAATAAAAAATAAAATAGTAAAAGAACTTGGTTGAACATTTTGCTCTCGGAAGTATTTTTTTTTTTTTTAATTTATTTGACAGAGATCACAAGTAGGCAGAGAGAGAGGAAGGAAAGCAGGCTCCTCTGTGGAGCAGGGAGCCCGATGTGGGGCTCGATCCCAGGACTCTGGGATCATGACCTGAGCCGAAAGCAAGGCTTTAACCCACTGAGCCACCCAGGCGCCCCATCTTGGAAGTATTTTGAGCTCTCTATAGATGACTGGCATAGTCCTTAGTTTCCTGATGACTTTCTTAAAATTTCCTTCCTGAGGAAACTTTGTTTCACAGCTGAAGAACAAAGCCTCTGGCCACATCCTGATGTTCTGGTGTGTGGTTGATCAGTCTTTTTCAAATCTTAGGAAAAGCCAAGGTGATCCTAAAACTTCTCTCTTCTATCTATAAGTATTTAGAACTAGAAGCCTTTGAACCAGTACAACTGGGTATCTAAATATGTTTTGTCAAGTAAAGTGATCCTTTTAAAATGGGACCATTTAATGGCGAAAATGAAAATCGTGAACATTTAGCATAGGAGAATGTGTGTTGCTGGAAAACTCCAAGAAATGCAGTACAAGAATTTCTCTACTGCAAAATTGAAGTGCTTTTACACCCTTGTTTGTGGTTTCTGTTTTGCGCTTTGTTTAAGCAATATAGATTATTTTCCTCTTTAATGGGTCACGATTGAACTATATATTTTATGTATCAGTAGGTGACTTAGGGACACTTCTGAAAATTAGTGACTAGCAAGTGCGTTTCATGTGTCAAGCAACATTTTGGCAGATGGATTTAGCCTGAAATTGAGACTGCCTGAATTGGCTTTCAGGACCACAAATTAATTCCATGTGGAACCCCACCAAACCTTTTGGCATTAAACAGAGCATGGTAGAAATACTTAAATTGTACATCACACTTGATGAGATGCGCTTTCTGATAAAGGGAGTCCAGAGGCTAGATAGACATCTGGTGGTGTGGTTTATACAAAATACATTGTCGAATTGCAGCATATAGAAAAACAATGATTGTCATGCTCTTTTGCTGCCATTCTTCCCAGGAGCATATTATAATCTGCACTCTGGTCAAAATTATATTATTATTATTAGTAGTAGTAGTAATAATAATAAATAAGCTTCAGAGTTTTTCAAACTTACCATTGCTACTGGTTATTCTTAAGGAATGTGACTTATGCACTCTTGTTTTTTCTTTCTCAGAGATGTAGGTAAGATCTGCTCTGACGGTAAATGAGGAGGATTTATGTTTTTCAAATGCTGACTTTTCTTTTTACTACCTGCTTTTATTTATGAAAAGAACATGTTGTATTTCTTCTTCTGAAAGTAATTTATTCTTATAGTTTGCTGTCTAGTTCTGGTTAATACTTATTTATTATTTTGAAGGTATTCTTTATAATTTTCATCAGATTCTTAGTTTTACTTTCATAAACTGTAAGTTCTATGTTACATTGTTATTACTTTATTCCTTATGAATAACATTTACATGTTTATTCTAATGGAACTTCAAAAGTTGATGAAGATAGTATGTGTAACAGTGGTTTAAGCCACCATAGTAATTCTGCTTGAAGTATTCTAAATGTGAAGTTAGAGAAGTTATAGTGATTTGATCCATGTATCTTATCTCTTCAGGTTAAGATCTGTAGGTGATGGTGGGAAAGAAGTGCTAGTATCCATTCATCTCTCTTCTGTCTAGAAAAGTGCCCCCCCATTCCTTTTTACATTTGTCAGATTCTATTTACTTTTCAAGCATCTTGGTATAGGTAGCATTAATTACCAGTTACAAGGATACACAATGAAAAGCTTCTTTCATGGAGTGTTTCTTTAAACATGGGAAGTTTTAATGGACCACCTTGGGGCCATGTTTTCAATAATAAGTTGAAGAGATTTTTCCCAAATTGTTACTGTCAAAGAGAATCTAGACCTGTATTAAGTGAGGCGGTACACGACAATTTAGATCAATGGAAAAAACGAAACCTTATTGAAATCACTATTGTTCAACGACAAAAAGAGAGACTATAATTTTGAAATCCTTTTCCAGTGACTGAACTGCCATTTGGCTGAATTGTCCTGGCCTCCTATGAGTAGATTTCTAACCATAAAATGAAATATCTTTGTTACTTGTGGTTATAAGCTTTTGTTCTTTAATAATAAATCTAGCTCAGAGACATTTCTTTACTGTAAATTTGTCGCCACTGAAGTGCTCATAAACAGTATCTGCTTCCATTACCAGTGGTAGAACCAGGTTTGAGCATCTTGTAGAGTAAGCATATGCACTAAGAATCAATATGTGTTTTATTAGCACCAGGAGACTCATTGAATTGATTTTTTTTCTTTTTACCTTTATGGTCAATTGCTATAAAAAGGTAAATTAAAAAGTTAACCATCTGCTACCTCACTTTTCATTTAAAATCTTTTATTTGATTACTCTTTCCAGGTAATCAATGCTTTCTATTTTGCTATTATGCTTGCTGGTGAATGAAGGTGGGTTTAATTTATAGTTTTTATTTATCTAACAGTATTGTCAGAGTCACAATCTTTATGCATCCTATTAGTAGTCTGGAAAATATTTCTTACTACATCGAAACAGAACAAAATTCAATTTAGAAATATAATTTCCTGCCATGGAGACACTTGATAACAGGGGGGAGATTAATGGAGCCCAGTGACAGAAACTTGATTTAAAGCAGGAGATTAATACTGCTTTATCAGCCTACACGGCAAGTGAATTGGCTCTGAAAGAAAAAAAAATCTGTTTGAAGTTGCTGAGTTGTCGGCTTGTTGGTTGGAAAAAGGTCTCTGGACATTTATTTTGTTATTGCTGAGTATTTGCTGCGTGCTTGTCTATTTGACAACATAGGAACAAACCTGCGGCACAACACCAGACTTGCTTATTTTACAGTAGTAACATGTTTCTTATTATTCCTTTTGATCCCACAGGAAGCTTGAATGCTGTGGAGGTCAGCTTCTGACTTAAGGGGATTATACTCAGTAAATCATGTCAAAATTAACGAATAGAATTGCGCTGACACTCCAGTTTGGTTGGATTTAAGTAAAATGTTTAAATGGTATTTTTAATTGCAAAACTCCTGCCCCTTAAATCCCATTATAAATACTTTTTCCTATCCTTTACAGAAGTCATTAATTTTTTCCCCAACTATAAAAGTATGAATCTTCCAGAAGAATTTAAAGCAAATCTGAAGATTACCTCAAAGGGTTGAAATGCCACTAGAGCTGTTCTGAAACAAAATATGGAGCTGGGTAAACTGTTAGAATGCATGCTAAAGGGAGTAGATCTAGATTTTGATTTTTAAAAATTTTATTCCCAGGAAATTAAGGTATTCATAGTGCTGGAATTAAAGTTTTTTTGTTTTTTTGTTTTTTTTTTTTTTAAAGTGGAATTAAAGTTTTTGAACTTGTACTTGAGGTATATGAATTTTTAAACTTGGTATTTGTTTAATAAATCCCTTCAGGGAAATAAAAAAGAAATAGAATGAATTCCTTACCCAGCCGCATCACAAAAAGGCTCTGTGTTTTTTAAAAGCTTGAATTTTTGCATAATAAGTTACAAATTACTTAGTTATCTTATTTCTGAAGGAAAGGTACTTAACTTCCATTTGTTTTTATTAACTTTGAAATTTTGTAAAAGTGAAGTAAAAAATTCCTTGCATTTATTTTTATTAAGTTATGTAGTAGAAAAATGATTTTGCTGGACATCATACTAGCAGGATTGTAGTTTAAGGTCATTTAACAACTTTCTGTTTTCTAAGACATCTGTTTCTAAGACAGCTGAATAGTATAAATAACCTTGTGTGTTACGACATCACAGGGTTATTGAGAATATTGAATGGGACAAGTTTTGCAAAATGTTTAAATATGTAAAGGGCTATAGGAACATGTGCAGTTTTACTTAATATTAGTATGCATAGACAATGCATAGACAACCTTAAACATATTACGTGTAGAACTTTATTAGAGGGAGATTTATCGTTTCAAAGACATACACATTAATTTTATGTTGCTATAACTAAAACTGTCAATATTTCTTGGAATTGATCCACTGTAGGTTGTTTAGATGATTTTGAATATATGGAGAGTAATGACCTGTAGCACACTTTTCTTTGGAACTAGTTGCATGGGATAAATTAAGTAAAAAAAGTTTAGGGTCAATTTGATTTGCTCAGTGTGGGCTCTAAGTGCATTGAAAAAAAATGAAAGATAACGGATCAAGGATAGTAAAGACGGCCATGAGTTCTAAGTGCCTTGAACCAGGTCTTTGGGGTGGTGCTCTGTCCGATATGACTTACATGGCCTCTTTAGGCTTCATTAGCATGTGGACTCTGGTGCTTGAAAAAATACGTATGCCTGAAGGGAGTATTAGACCCTCTTAAAACTCTTTTCCTGGCTTGAAGGCACGGACCAAACTCCCAGGTAAAGCACATTAAAGTAGCTAAACATTGATTTAGAGGGAAAGGAGTTGCTTTCAGGAATTTAAAATCATTTCAGGTCATAAGAATTTAGCAGAGAAGACAACCTAAAAGGGTTTTTAATTTCAGTAAGCATGCATATGCTTTTATTCCCTCTTGTTTCACAGATCCAGAGGGACCTTCTTGAATATGCCTCTTTGACCTTTGCCTAGTCATCAAATTATCCTTATCCTGCTTTTTCTCTTCTGCACTTCCTTTCCCAAATGGCCTTTCCTTGGTGATGGAGTTTAAATTGTGCAGTGCCTACTCCAGACATTGGCACTGGATTAATTTTAATCCTCTGCATTCTTATTTTGCTGGGATGTGACCATCAAGTGTGCTGACCTTTTGGGAGCCAGTCTGGGTTTTGCCTCGGGTTCATGGCATCCCCAAATATTTGCAAGCATTTTATTTTCCATCTTGGGGAACACAGTATTGGAGATTTTTCTTCTCTTTTGTTTTTTGTTTTTTAACTCCCCGGTTTTATGTGCTGAAAGTGACATTTGGGAGCAGGAGAGCCAGGTGTGAAGATTACTGAGTGAGACAGCTAGGTTGCCTTTATGAATCTGAGTTGGCAAATCAGACTCAGGAGACACAGACAGGCTTTAATCAATACTACTCTTACTGAACTTTCTGGAAGGAAGCAAGCAGGAGACCAGCAAGGAGACACAGTATCATCAGCTCATTGGGAGGCCTAGCAGGTACCCTAGTAGCAGTTTTTCTTTGCTCCCTCCCCCACACAGGGACAAGGTGTGAGAGTCAGGGTATGTGGGTCACCTTGTCACAGAGTGGCCACTACCCCCACCAATCTTGTATATGGTTTTCATCAAGCTTGAGGTCTGCATGCCAGCTTGCAGATCCTCAAGCTCAGGTTTTTGTTTCACACAATGTGGAGGGAGAGACAACTGTTCCCCCTTTATCTTAACCCCTTTATCTTCCTGTTTCCAAGGAAACAGGACCGTGGGGGACAGGAGGTCATTCTCAGGCTGGCCCGCCTCAGCCAGGCCTGATATTAACCCTTTATTCACACTTATATGTGCTGTTGTAGAAATGATAGTATCATGGGGGGCCTGGCTGGCTCAGATAGTGAAGCATGTGATTCTTCATCTTGGGCTTGTGAGTTCTAGTCTAACTTTGGGTGAAGAGATAAAAAAATGGTAGCATCACCATGCGCAATGCTAATACTAAGCTTCATTGTGCTAGTAGAGTGTCTTTAATATCAATATTTACCACTATATGTTTCCTGGGGCAATAAATAGAAAAGGAAAGCATTAGATATTTATGCCTTTATCCAGCCCTTCACATTTTTTGAGTGTACACTGCATGCCTCACCTGATTTTAGGTACTGAGACTGCAAAAAAGGACAGGAGACTGACCTGGCTACTGAATACTTCAGGATCTGGAGGGCTGTTCTCTCAGCATTTGGATTACTACAACCCAGAACTCCCATGTTCCATGTAGAACTGAATGCTTTCTATGGGAGCTCTAAGAAGAGAACTCACTCTTTTGCTACTATTTTGTATCTTATAGACCTTATTCAGCCTTTCCTTATAAGGATGACCATATAGAAAATAACTGACATTCACTGTGATTACTCTGGAATGTTTAGGATCATAAAGTGCCCTCTGAATCACCGAAAAAGGACTTTGAAATTGTCCATAATTTATTATATTTTAGACTACCAATACTATGTTCGTCTTTGTACATCTCCCAGCACATTAACCCAGTATTGTATGTCTGGGAAGTGAGTGATCAAGGTTTCTTGAATTAAGTCTAAATAATATCTCTTTGGATATTATACAATATTCAAGACATTAAGTTATAGAAAAATAAACAAGATTACTTCAAATTCAAACTTACAAAGCTTATGCTTTTCAAGAGTTTATACATGCTGAAAAAAGAGTTACTTGAAGCACGTTGGATAAGTCCATTAACTGTATGTATGTAATACGCTCGGGGAGAGTAGGGTGTTGAGACATGTTACATCCCCACCCGTGAAACAACAGATGTCTAGGGGCATAGTTGCTGCCTTATACAACATGGTTCTGGATGGCATCATCAGATATAATTCTAAGCAGTGAAAGCCATGGATCTGACCCATTCATTCATTTTTTTAAAAAAGATTTTATTTATTTATGTGACAGAGAGGTAGCACAAGTAGGGAGAGCAGCAGGCAGAGAGAGAAGCAGGTTCTCCACCAAACAGGGTTTGATCCCAGGACCCTGGAATGATGACCTGAGCTGAAGGCAGCCATCTAACTGACTGCGCCAGCCTGACACATTTGTTCTGATTTCATTACCTAGAATATTTGTAACATTTACAGGTGGTATTTTTTTGTTTTGTTTTGTTTTCTTATTATTGGACTAGAGAATTAATTCATGAGTCTTTTGCCCATTTGGGGAAGAATGCAAGTTAATGTACCTGAGAATGTGTTCAATATTTGGATTTAGTTTCAACAATTTTTGAGTACCTACTATGTGCCGGGTAACTTTCACATGAATCAACTAATTTTATTCTTGCTATAAGCCTTTTTAATTTTTCACTTTTCAACTGTCCTCAGTTTTGAGAAGTTGAAAAACTTGGCTGAGTCACATAGCTGGAAAGTGGCAGAACTAGAATTTGAAATCCTGTCTTTTTTTTTTTTTTTTAAGATTTTATTTATTTATTTGACAGAGAGAGATCTTAAGTAGGCAGAGAGGCAGGCAGAGAGAGAGAGAGGAGGAAGCAGGCTCCCTGCAGAGCAGAGAGCCCGATGTGGGGCTCGATCCCAGGATCCTGGGATCATGACCTGAGCCGAAGGCAGAGGCTTAACCCACTGAGCCACCCAGGTGCCCCGAAATCCTGTCTTTTGAGTCAAAAGGTAATGTCATTGTATCACCAATAACTATAAATTGAGAAGGAAAAACAAGAAAAAAATTTTGTGGTACAGTTTAAGTCAGAAGGTTGGAAGTTGTAAAGGTAGGAAGCCAGAAGATCATAGTAACATACTTTTAGTTCCTGAAACAAAGCGAGTTTAGCACAGTGCTTTGCTTGGTGGCTTCTAGGTCTTTTTCAAATCTCACCTCAAGTTTTACCACATCAAAGAGGCCTTCTCTTGCCTCCTTATTTTCTAACCCAGTGTACTGTTTTATTTATTGCATGTTTCTTATTTTTTTATTGCATGGTTATCTCTTAAAAATGCATTTATTGTTTGTTTATTTCTTTGGGCTATGAGGTTGATAAAGCCATTGTCTCTCCAGAGTCTGTCACAATGACTGCCGTGTAAACAGACATTTAACAGATACTTGCAGATTGAATGTATGAGTAAGTGAAAGATAACCAATGAAAGAACGTAAAGTAGATGCCCATCATGTTTAATCCTGATTAAAAATTAGAATCGGTGAAACCAGAATTGTTTCAGAATGGGCAGATGGAGAACACTTACGTAACCACTCCCTCCTGAATCCCAATAATTAAGTTGTATTTAACAAGGAATACATCTTCAAGGAAATGGAGATCAGGGTAAGACAACAGCCATGGAATTCGGGAAAGTAGAGAACAGGTGGGTTATTTGCAAATGCCAGAGCAGATTGGAGAAACCTGAACCCGGGCCTACAGTTGGGAAAGTTAAAAAAGCAATCCTGTTAACACTATAAAACCCCAAGAAAGCTCTTGAATTGGCGTCTTAGGTTTCTTCTAGAAGGGGAAGTGGAGGTGAGGTTAAAAACAGAAGGACTGATTGAAAATTTGTTTGAGAAGCTACGTCAGAGAAGGCTCCTGTCCTCAAATCCAATCTCCTTTTCTTTCTTTTGGAACCCCCTTGTCACCAAGTTTAGCTAAGCATGTGCTGCCCAGTTATCAATGACTTTTCTCAGTCTTTCTTGCAGGGAGAGATGGCTATATGAGTAAATTGTTGCTAAATAGGATATGGTGCATCAGGCTCTTAGAAAATAAGTTAATTGCCCTTCAATTTCTCTCTCCTCCCTTCCTGTGAGCTGGGATATAGGTATCATGTGTTGAGTTAACTGGGACTATGGGAAGAGGACCTCCTAGAAGAAGGTGGAATAACAAATAGAACATGCCTAGATTTTTCCCCCCCTTCTCAAGGAGCAGAGTCCACCCATCTAGGACCCACTGCCTATTTTTGAACCATTTTGGGGAAAAGTAAACTATCTTCAAAATTGACATAGAAACAGATCTTAAGACCTTCTCCCCCCCCCCCCCCCCCCACTTTGCACAGCAGGGGACAGCCTCTCACCTACCCTGGCAGGAAGTTAGTGTTATTTTTGCAGGACCCTAGCAAAAACAGGGAGATTAAGTGAATGCTCACCTACTGACAATTTCAACTCCATTCCCCTTCTGTTTCTTCTGCTGGTTCCTGGAATACAAAGCCAGGCTACCTATATATGTAGGTGATTGGAAGAGTCTTGTCTGAAAGATGTGACCAGCCCAAGGAAAAGGCCTTCATTTCCTAGTAGTGAGTGTTAGCCAATGAGATACGTAGGCAGAGGAGTGTACCAAAAAAAGTTGCCAAGCCAGACCATGAACACAAAGCTTTATAAATTTGTAAGTGCAATACTTTTATTTTATGTGTGTGTGGTTTTTTTTAAGATTTTATTTATTTATTTGACAGATAGAGATCACAAGCAAGCAGAGACGCAGAGAGAGAGAGGAGGGGAAGCAGGCTCCCTTCTGAGCAGAGATTTCCCCCCCTCCCAATTCAGGACCCAGGACCCTGAGATCATGACCCTAGCCAAAGGCAGAGGTTTTAACCCACTGAGCCTCCCAGGCGCCCCAGTGCAGTACTTTTAAAGATAGACAACCAGGAATTGTCAGACCTTTTAGGAAAGCATCCAGTAAGGCTGACAGAGACAGAAACAGCCTAAAAAAAGAATCTTGGAGGGAGTAGGCACTAGTAAGACAATAGGAAGAGGAAAATATGACCAAAGGAAATTATTAACCAGGGGGTGAAAGAAGATATGGCAGTCATAGACAAAACATACTGGCTATAAAAAAGTAACATTCAGAAAACTATAAGAGATCCTAAAAATTAAAGCTATGAAAGAAGAAATAAAAATTCAGCAGAAGGGGCACCTGGGTGGCTCAGGGCCTGGGATTGAGCCCCATATCCCCTCGGGCTCCCTGCTCATTGGGGAGCCTGCTTGTCCCTCTCTCTCTGCCCCCTGCTATGCTCTCTTGTTCTCTCTTTCTCTGTCAAGTCTTTTTTAAAAAATGCAGCAGAGGGGTGAGAAGAAAAGTTGAATAAGCCACAATATAGACAAAAAAAAAAAAAATACTTTTGAAATATCTCAGTAGGGAAGGGTAGGAGTTTCCGGAATCAAAGAGCCCATGGACTCGTGGGAGTGTAAATGGATCTAACCAATTTAGAAAACAGTTTAACATTGAATTCCGAGTAGACAATAGGCATAATGTAAGGAGTAGTGTTTTTATGACAAGACTGATAGCCCTATTTGACCATGTAAAGTATGTGCCTGTGTAAGTTTGTTAAAAATAAAACTAACATTGAAAATAAAGCTATTATCCTAGTTTCTTTTCATAGCAATAATGGCTACTGTTTCCTGAGGACCTTCTATCTGTTAAGCATGAAAGCAAGTTTTTTTTCAGACATTATTTCTAATTTTTACATGAACCTTGCAAGTGAGCTGTTACTACCATTTACAGAAAATAAAACTACTCCCAAAAGAGGTTAAATGACTTTTCCAACACCACATCTATCTGGCTCCAAAGTCCACTCTCCATCCCCTGGATCTGCCTTTACTTCTCTGAGGATCGAGCTCAGGGCACGATATTCCTGACTTTATGGAGGTCCTGGAAAGAGGTTCACATAGCTTTGCTGTGTAACATACAGTCATGATGGTGACAGCAATAACAGGAAGGACTGATATTTGAACACAGATCTAAATTTCTGATCTGAATTTGACAACTTTCTTCTCTTCTCACAGCTGGAGGCATTTAGAAAGCTTTCTGGTGACCACAGAAGGAGAGAGAGCCCTCTGATGCCAGGTGCCTTTCCAGAAAAAACATGTTGAGTAGAACTGAGAGGGTGCATGAAATATGGCTGTTGATTCTCTGTCTTTTGTGAACTAGTTTAAGACTGTTAGGTTCTATAGAAGCAACTTCTAAGTAAACTAGAAGTGACAGATAATAAACATATAGCTAGGTCTGTAGCAACAGAAATCGATGCATTTCAAGTTCCACATAGAGGAAAACAGTCAAGATATTTCAGGTCCTTTTAGAGTGATAAATGCAATTTACACAATAAGCAAGAAGCAGTGATTGGGAATAGATAGTGTAAGATCCCATCTAGGAGATAGAAAAAAGGTGTTTGATGGGGGTGATGTTGCTAACCTTAGGAACTGCCAACAAAATTGGCTCTGAAGGTTATAAAAAACTTGTGAATATAAGCCAAAAAGACAGGAAAAGTTTAGGTTCCCTGTTGCTTCACATCACTTGCATAATGGTGATAGGGCCCCGTCAGGATAGCACAGCTGCCTTCCTTGTCCTAGGGAAGTGAAACCAAACAACACTCAGGTCTACAGACACACAAAGACAATTCATGCAATTAGAGGCAAGATGAACTCTTGTGTTTGTAGAGCGCTTTCCCCAGGCCACTGCCCAATTTTATGTTATACTCTTGGCTTCTGTGAATTTGAACGGCACACTCCACTGGCAGAAGTCCTTGTGGAGCATAAAATGAACTTACTGAAGTTTTATAATGATATCTGTTATAAAATAAGTCTCATGCATCTACCAACCTGTAAAGCCCATACATTTCAGTAGTCTCAACATGGCCATGAGAGTTGAGGGAAATGTACCCTTTCCCCCTCTGAAGACTGTAGTCGATGTTGAGGAAACTTTACAAAGAGGCAACAAGCTTCCCTGTGGGCCAAGTGTGGCCTTTGGAGTTGGCAGAGAAAGGAGGGTGTGAGCAGGATTTTGAACCAGTGAAACCCCGCTTTCTTAAGGCCACTCTGTGTGGTCAAGTTAGTTAACCTCTCTGAAAAATATAATTTGTTGTAAAACAACGATGAAGTTATTCCTTTCTTTTTTTTTTTTTTTTTAAAGATTTTATTTATTTTATTCGACAGACAGAGATTACAAGTAGGCAGAGAGGCAGGCAGAGAGAGAGAGGAGGAGGCAGGCTCCCTGCTGAGCAGAGAGCCCGATGCAGGGCTCGATCCCAGGACCCTGGGATCATGACCTGAGCCAAAGGCAGAGGCTTTAACCCACTGAGCCACCCATGTTATACTGAGCACCCCATGTTATTCCTTTCTTTAGGGTGTAGCTGTGAGCATTTAGTGGGATAGTGCACATGGAACATACAGCAGAATCTGCACATGATTAATGCTCAGTAGACATCACCTTTCTAAAGTTATTTTATTACTCTAAGCTTCCTTTCCTAACTCCTAGAATGGGGGACAATGAAACCCTCTCCGTGGTGTTGTTTGTGGAATGAGAGCCAGGGTAGGTGGAGAGTCTGGCTCATGATGAGTCCTTGATGAATGGTTGTCACTATTCCTTAGCCCTACAAACCCTGTGGGAAGCTGGAGTTTCAAAGAACTTAGCAGTGTGAGGGTTGAGCCCAGAAGACACACAAACTGAGTGGGAATTACTTAGGTTAATAAGATATGGTCTCTTTTCCCTCTTTTTATCTCATTCAGTTAAGGCTCTTGGAGTTGATGAACCCCTGGCTTAGCAGGATCCAGGACGAGGCTCCAACCCAGACACTGAGTGGTCAGAACTTGCTTTGTTTCTTGGGTTCCCGACTCAGTCACTCTCCAGAACTGTCTCCTTTTCTTGTTTAATGGCTAATAGGTAGAGAAAGGGCTAAAGAAAATGTCTCTATGCTTCTTCTTTTTTTTTTTTTTTTTAAAGATTTTTTATTTATTTTGTCAGAGAGAGAGAGAGAGAGCGAGAGTGAGCACAGGCAGACAGAGTGGCAGGCAGAGTCAGAGGGAGAAGCAGGCTCCCTGCGGAGCAAGGAGCCCGATGTGGGACTCGATCCTAGGATGCCGGGATCATGACCTGAGCCGAAGGCAGCTGCTTAACCAACTGAGCCACCCAGGCGTCCCATGTCTCTATTATTCTTAATGCCTTTTTCTCCTTTATTCATAAAAAAGATTAAGAATTTATAGCTTAGGGGCACCTGGGTGGCTCAGTGGGTTAAAGCCTCTGCCTTTGGCTCAGGTCATGATCTCAGGGTCCTGGGATTGAGCCCCACATTGGGCTCTCTGCTCAGTGGGGAGCCTGCTTCCTCCTCTCTCTCTGCCTACTGTGATCTCTGTCTGTCAAATTAATAGATAAAATCTTAAAAAAAAAGAATTTATAGCTTAAGGAATAAAATCTAGTCTGGCATAATCCAATGTTCCTGTTAACTGTTGTTTTATAAAAATAAAAAAAATAAAAATAACTAAAATGTAAACTCCTAGGCTATTGACAACTATTATTTGATCTTTGATAGTTTCTGATTGGGAATTTGGAGGGCTTGGGTGGGCACTTCTGGCTCTGGGTCTCTCCAGTGATTTACAGTCTATGCTGTCTGGAACTGGAACATCAGTGGCCTAGGACACCTCATTCGTCATGTAGACTCAGCACTTATGGTCTCCTTGGGTGGGATAGTTTGGTTTCATCATAGCATGGTAGCCTCATGCTAATTCAGAGTGATCATGTGGTGGCCTAGGCCTCCAGCACAAGTGTTCCAGAGAACCAAGTGCAAGCTGCATTGCCTTTTATGACCCAGATTCAGAAGGAGGACTGGCTGTATAATCTGTGGGGCCCAGTGCAAAAGGAAAACGTGGGTTCTTTGTTGCTAAGAATCTCAGGATTGCAGTAGCATACCATTAAACCAAGTAAGGAGCCCTTCTGAGCCTCGGGCCCTTTATGGCTTCTTAGGTCCCATGACTAGGAAAGTCACCCTTACCATACTATAGGTGAACTGGTCAAGAAGGTCAACCCAGATTCAGGGGCGAGAACATAGGGAAACCTAACTTCTGAGGACAGGTAGTGTCAAAGAATTTGCAGATATGTATTAAATCCTCATATCTAGATTCATCTGATTCCTCCTTTTTTTCACTTTTCTGTGTTCTGCTGTTCATTCTGTTCATCCTTACTTTATGTATATTATCCTTTCCTTATCTTAGTTTCTTTAGTTTTATTTGCAAGAGTTTTTTTTTTTCTTTCCAGTTTTTCTTTGAGGTTAGTCAAATTTAGATTTTAAATTACATATTTTTAACAATTGTTTGGAAATTTGACTTTCAAATTTACTTGGCCAAATGCTTCTGGTCCACCTGGAAATGGCTTGTCAGAGTTTTCTGCCTTTCCTTGAGTTCTGTGCTCTGTAGCCAGCTGCCTCTTGCTTGTGTCACTTTGTGTTCAGCATCTGCCAGGGCAGGAGGAGGGGCCGAATTCATTAAAATCCTTGAGGAGGAAGACATACTTCTTTTTTTTTTTTTTTTTTTAAAGATTTTATTTATTTATTTGACAGAGAGAAATTACAAGTACACTGAGAGGCAGGCAGAGAGAGAGAGAAGGAAGCAGGCTCCCTGCTGAGCAGAGAGCCCGATGCGGGACTCGATCCCAGGAACCTGAGATCATGACCTGAGCCGAAGGCAGCAGCTTAACCCACTGAGCCACCCAGGCGCCCCGGAAGACATACTTCTTGATTAGGGTTCAAGCTGAAAGGAAAAAAATACATATGTTCCCCCACAACATGCACACATCCCCCAACACATACACCCCCCCCCCTCTTTGGACAAATGTGTGGCAGTGTCCTCTACTTGGGCACATGGAACATCTTTGCCTCCTGCAGCTGAGGGTTTTTAAATTTAATCCTCATTATCATATGACCTTCATCAAGACTTTCCAGGTTATTGTCTTCTATTCACGCCACTGAGTTTCTTAATCCTTAAAAATTAATTACATACTAACTAGCTTGTTTATGTCACTTTCAGTTTATATGGCACTAAATTCTCAGATAGGAATTAGATATTATCTAGCATGTTTATGTCACATTGGGTTGACATGGCACTTTAAGTTTTATCATTACCCAGTTGGAACCTCACAGGAAAACCCTAAACATTTGTTCCTACTGATAGTTGAGAAAACCAAGGTTCAAAATGTAAGCTCCTTTTTCTAGATTTACGCAGGTTTTAAGATGTGGAGCTGAAGACTGAACCCTGGTCTTCCAGCTCCAGATGATTAGTGCATTTGTACTGCCTCACGCAGTGAGTTTCAGACTTCACTGAATTCAGTGTCCACTGAAAAGCAAGAGATTATTTACATTCAGTTTTTCCTTACGTGTATCAACAGCAAGGCTCAGTGGTGCTGGCAATGGTAAATCACACATGATTGCCCAAATATTCAGGGCCTGGCTTGAACATGGGTTTCCTTAATTTTTTGAATAGATATTATAGGAACATGATCAAAAGTTTGGTCCTTGACTCCACAATGAACACTTGTAACTGTATGTGTGTATACACATACCCCTAAAACACTCACAAATGTTAGCATATTGTTTGTTCTGTTCTGCACCTTCATTCGTTTCATATAGCAATGTTACTTGGAGCTCATTCACTTAAAGGCATCTCATTACCATTATTGACTGCAGTGTATTTCATTGTGTGTATGTGCAATCACTTACTTAACCAGTCCTTCAACCAAAGGGCGTTGGTTTTTAACTGATTGTTTTCTGTTACCAAAAAAAAAAAAAAAAGAAAAGTTACATTTTAATTCCCTTTTACATACTTGTTTGTATATATGTCAGAGTATTTTTATAAGATATATTAGGGTTAGAGTATGCATTTTTTAAAAAAGATTTTATTTATTTATTTGTCAGAGAGAGAGGAGCTAGAGCGAGCACAGGCAGACAGAGTGGCAGGCAGAGGCCAAGCAAGGAGCCCGATGTTGGACTCAATCCCAGGACCCCGGGATCATGACCTGAGCTGAAAGCAGCTGCTTAACCAACTGAGCCACCCAGGCATCCTTTTCATAGATACTTTTCATAGATAACTTAATTTTTTAAAGATTTTATTTATTTATTTGAGAGAGAGTGAGAACAAGAGAGAAAGAGAGAGAGCACACATACAGAGAAAAAGGGAGAGAGAGGAGCCAACTCCCACAGAGCAGGGAGCCCGAGGCGGGGCTCGAGATCATGACTCGAGCCAGAGGCAGATGCTTAACTGATTGAGCCACCCGGGTATCTCATAGATATTTAATTTTTTAATAGATATTTAATTTTTATATGACTAGAATTTATATGTCAGGATTTGTACATTTTAGTAGACACTCCCAGATTTCTCTGTAAAGATGTTGTTGGAGGAGATCATGGAGAGGATGTGACCACTAGTTGACCTGTAAGTTGGACCTGGGCAATTGGCTTCTTCATCCCCTACCTTGTCTTTAGAATATATGTTCTATCCACTGTGCCACAGCTGGAGCCATTTTCAAGGACACAGCCTTGAGAGAGTAATGTGTTCTTCAGACCATCTGGACGGTATGCTTGACTGGACCCCCTTAAGGCCTATATGCCTATATATAAAATTCTACAATTCTGATGGGTGGGTGTAGAGATCTGCTTGTCTTGTAGCCACTTAGGCCACGCCTTTATGTAAGTTCCCTTACTTATTAAACCTCCCCCCACCAGTCTGAAGTGAGTGGTCTGCCCCTTTTTGGGTCTCTCCTTGCCCTTCATTTACTGGAGCTCATTTCAGATTTCACTGGGGCATTTCCGAGGTTGTAAACCAACGATTGTTCTAATTACCTTCCTACCCACATTATTTTAAGCGTATTTGCTTCCCCTCTCCAATATAATATGCAATCAAATTTTGTTTTTCTCCATTCTGACTGTTAAAAAATGGAATCATAGTGTTCAGTTTCACTTAATTTGAATAAGGTCAACTAATTTCTAATATCATTTTTTGTGATGTGCTGTTTTTGTACACTTTTTCCTTGTTGATATTTTCTGACTGATATGTTGGAATCCTTAAATGTATTGCAGATAGGTTGCCCTGTTTGTTATTTGCAAACTGGAGAAAGAACACTTTCAGGAGGACGAAATAGCAAGTGAAAATACTCTGAGGCATGCAAGAATAGAAACAACAGTGGGGCTAATTGTCTCCACTTTGTGATTTCTTTTCTTTCTCTCTCTGTTTTTAAGATTTTTCTTTTCTTTCCTTTTCTTTCTCTCAAGATTTTGTTTATTTATTTGACCAAGAGAAACACATGGAGCTCTATCCCAGGACCCTCCGAAAATGACCCGAGCTGAAGGCAGACACTTAAAGACTGAGCCACCCAGGCGTCCTTTGTGATTTCTTTTCAAGCAGAAATAAAAAATTGTTATGGAGTCAAATTCATTATTTTTTATGTTATAGTTGTAACGTAAATTCACAACCATCCTAATCTGAAATTATAAAAATGTCTCCCATACTTTTTTTTAGCGATTAAAATGCTTCTATTTTGTATGTTGAAATCATATATCCATCCATAATTTATTTTTGTGAAAGGTAAGAATTAGAAATGTATTTTCCCCTAGATAGTTACTCAGTTGTTCTGACAACATTTACTGGACGATTCATTTTTTTGCCCACTGATCTGTAAGGATACTTTTATCATATCTTAAATGCCTGAATGTATTCAAGTCCATTTCAGGACTCTGTTCTGTCCTATTGTTCTGTCCTTTTCAGGCATAATATCATACTGCTTTAATTACTGTAGCTTTATTATATCTTCTCTGGTTGAGCTTATCTTCTAATTACTTTCCTTTCTCAGAATATTCTTGCAAGATTATTATTTTTCTAAAAGATTATTTATTTATTTATTTGTCTGACGGAGATCACAAGTAGGCAGAGAGGCAGGCAGAGAGAGAGGAGGAAGCACACTCCCTGCTGAGCAGAGAGCCCAATGCAGGGCTTGATCCCAGGACCCTGGGATCATGACCTGAGCCGAAGGCAGAGGCTTTAACCCACTGAGCCACCCAGGCACCCCGCAAGATTATTTTTTAATATTTAACTTTAGAATTAGCTTGTTTCATTCCAGGTATTGCTGGTGGTGTCTTTATTGGGGTAGCATTAAATAGATATCTTTATTTTAATACTGAGTTTTCTAGCTACTTATCTGAATTTTAAGGTGAGTTTCCTTGGAGTCAACAAATGTATGAAGACAAGTGTTGATAACTCATTTTATTGGGAAGGAGAGATCTTTTTAGAGGTTCCAAACATCCTTATTGTTCAATGTCACAAAAATGACAAATCTTGAAAGAGGCCTAAGACCAGATTTTCTCCCTTTATACTCTTGATCTTTCTATGGTTATATGGTCTACATATCCAGTCAGTCTCATCTATCCCTTTATGATGGGGAGAAGCAGGTTCTTGAGACCAAGGGTGCACCTGTCATGACACACAACACTAAGAAACATGATGTAGTAAAAGTAGCTGTGGAGTGGGCAAAATTCTAGTTCCTCCCTGATTTTGACATTTCCTACCTGTGAGATCCTGGGAAAATTATTCAACTTTTGTAGAAACTTAGCTGCTTCTTCAGCAAATGGTGGATAGTACTTAATTTGTAGAGGATTAGTGAGAATGGACCCTACCCTATTTGGATTTTGGAGGCATTCAATAAATGGTGCCTATTTCCCCCCTTTAGAATTATGAAATACCTTCCCATATGACATTGTGATTTTGTGATCATTTTGTAGTGTGAAGTTTACCAGGCCAGTGATTCCCCTCCCCCCCCCCCCCACACACACAGCTAAAGCTTCTGTCTGTACTAAGGGGAATACTTTTGGCCTAGATAGGGAAATGGGCTCTTTTTAAGGTTATAGTATGTGGCCTTGGTCTCTACAGCTTTTTCTGTTCAGCTGTGCTATGCCTTTGGGTCTTTTCCCTGCCCCTTTAGAGTACATTTTTGTCTTCATTGGTGGGTTCTCCAAATTCTCTCTTTTTTTCTAAGGTTAATTTTCACTAGAAAATAGCTATTTAAAATGAATCCACTTAGAACAGAGACCAAAACTTTATAGTAAAAAATAGAAAAGGTCTAAATTGGTCTCTTGCCTTGAACTAAAACTCTTGCCTAGAACTTAAAACTAAAAAATTAAAAATAATAATTATAATTATGAACTTAGAGGCAGTAAGGAATTAATCAAGAGGCAGTAAGGAATCAAATTAATTCCTTAGAGGCAGTAAGGAATTAATCAAGATTGATTTGCATTTAGCTGGTGCATCCATTTGGAAAACAGTATGGTGGTTCCTCAAAAAGTTGAAAATAGAACTACTCAAGACCCAGCAACCACATTACTGGGTATTTACCCTAAAGATACAAATCTAGTGATCTGAAGGGGCACGTGTACACAAATGTTTATAGCAGCAATGTCCACAATAGCCAAACTATGGAAAGAACCTAGATGTCCATCAACAGATGAATGGATAAAGAAGATGTGGTATATATTTACAGTGGAATACTATGCAGCCACCAAAAGAAACAAAATCGTGCCATTTGAACAATGTGGATGGAACTAGAGCGTATTATGCTGAGCAAAGTAAGTCAGTCAGGGAAAGACAATTATCATATGGTCTTTCTGATATGAGGAATTTGAGAGACAGGGTGGGGGGTTTTGGGGTGTAGGGAAGAAAAAAATGAAACAAGATGGGATCGGGATGGATGGGATCAGGAGGGAGATAAACCATAAGGGACTCTTACTCTCACGAAACAAACTGAGGGTTGCTGGGGGGGTGGGCGAGTAGGGATAGGGTGGCTGGGTTATGGACATTGGGGAGGATATGTACTATGGTGAGTGCTGTGAGATGTGTAAGACTGATGATACATAGACCTGTACCCCTGGAGCAAATAATACATTATATGTTAATAAAAAAAAGATTGATTTGCTTTCAGTAAAAAATTTCCAAGACAAATGTATGATTATATATGATATCATTTCACATTTTGCATTATAAGCCAAAAATGTGAGGACTTCATCAGTTTTCCAAGATTCTCTCTTAATCAGGTGGTATTTATATAATTTTTTCTTTGCTGTACCTAGCTGTTACTATTCCTGATGATTTTCTATTTTTTTTTCAATTGTAAGAGATTCTATCTCTGCTGAATCATCATTTGTCAATGGCTTTGCTCATAATTCCAGCAGTTCTCAACCATAACTTCTGTTGACTATGAATTCATTCATCTTTTCCAAGTCTGGCAATTTCTCTTGTGATTGTCTTGGTTTCATTTGTACTAGTTTTTTAAAAATAAGGTTTGTGACATCTGCTAGTGTGGTAGACTGAAGGATGGCTTCCCCAATCATGTCCATATCCTAATCTACTGAATTTGTGAATGTTACCTTATATGAAAGGGACTTTGTGGATATACTTAGGCTAGGGCTCTTAAGACTGTAAGGATCTTATCCTGGATGGTTCAGGTAGGTCTAGGTCTGATGTAATCACAAAGATCATCATAAGAGGAAGAAAGGAGATCAGGGTGAGAAGTGGATTGAGGCTGGAAACAAGAGATTATACTGATGCATCCACTGGCCACTGAAAGCCTGCTGCCTCTAGAAGTTAGAAGAGGCCAGGAACACATTCTGCCTTGGAACCTCCAGATAGAGCAACCCTGCCAGTGCTGTGGTATTAATCTCTCAAGACTCATTTCAGACTTCTGACTTCTAGAACTATAGAAGGATAAATTTGTGCTATTTTAAGTCACTTATTTTGTACTATAAAATTAATATAGCCAGATGCTAGCCAAAATGCTGATCTGAGAGAGTATAGGAGCAGATAGATGCTGTTTTGAAGAATGTGAGGTAAACAGAGTTAGTTCATTAGTGAATATTTGACTTTAGCTTCTCCATATAGTCCATCACTGTGCTATTTGAGTGTCTCTCTCTCTCTCTCTCTGTGTGTGTGTACCTGTGCGTGTTTGTGCAAGTATGCAAAGAAAAGAATCATCAGGGGCGCCTGGGTGGCTCAGTGGGTTAAGCCGCTGCCTTCGGCTCAGGTCATGATCTCGGGGTCCTGGGATCGAGTCCCACATCGGGCTCTCTGCTCAGCAGGGAGCCTGCTTCTCTCTCTCTCTCTCTCTCTGCCTGCCTCTCTGCCTACTTGTGATCTCTGTCAAATAAATAAATAAAATCTTAAAAAGAAAAGAAAAGAATAATCAAAGAACAATTTATACATTTATCCTTTTCCTTCTGTATTACTGGTAATGCGGGATTCTTCCTTACAAAGCTACTGGATCTAGTTGGAAAATGGTCAGAGATAAAAACTGAAAACCCTGTAGGACAGTGATGACTGAACAAAAGAAAGAGCCTGTAACTATCTGAGGAATAAAGGAAAATTGCTGACAGGCTAGTGAGAAGTAGAGCCTAGTGATTCTGGAACATTTTAAGAAACACAGAATGAGAATCAGGACAACTGTGCCAAGAAATAGGACTTTCAGGAGCAGAGATGAGGAAGGAGGATTTTTAGAAAGTATTAGTGTGTATTGTATATTATAATTTATACCTCTTTTGCTTCCCAGCCAGCTCTCCTTAAAAGAAAATCTCTGGTCCTCATCTAGAGTTAGGGTTTTGTTTTCTGTTTTTAAATACATTGTAGTGAGGCTGGTCCCAGAGTGGGAGCCAGCACAGCTTTATTTGAATTGCACGTTATCAGATAAACTATTAGTATTTCTTATCAGAGGCTTCTAAGCCAGCTCTTTCTGACCTGTAATGTTCTAGGCTGGAACCAAGATGTCTGCGGCTTTCTGATCTTCAGCCTTTTGGGTAAAGCTTCTTGTTGACTGTCTTCTTAGAGGTGCCTTAATGGCAGTCTGAGAAGTTGTTGTTGGGTGAGGCCTTCAAGAGAGAAACCTTTCAAACCTCAGCTCCATGCTTCTGTTTCTCATTTTCTTTGCTTTTTTGAACTTATAACAGTCAAACATCTGTCATGTTGGAATTCCTTTCTCTGGCTGCACTGTCCTTGACCTATCTTTAAACGGACTGTTTTGGATAGATATTCCTCTCTGGGGCAGCTCCTCTGTTCTTTCGACGAGCGCGGTGTAGGAGTTGGAGAGTAAAGTCAATGAGCTGTGTACATTTGCACATGAGAGCACACATCCTGATACCACTTCATATACCATCAGCCGAAGTCCGGGTCTGATCACTAACAGCCATGATTATAACCAGATCCCTAGGATGTAGCACAAAGGAAATGCAGACTGTCCACCTAATTTTCACATCGTGGTTGGTAACTTTCAGCCTGAAGCACTTGGAAGATTCTGAGCAGTTTCAATTAGATGTCTCCTTTACTGTATCCTCTGTCCTAGCCCCTGGGAGAATCAAAGACAGTTTTCAACTTTGAAATACCCCTCCATGTTACTGGGCTTGTGGGTGCTGCATGCAATGATCCTACCGTGTGATATGATAGGTGAATGTTTTAGTTTTAGTGTTGTTACTTTTCCCTGAATTTAAGGTTAGCTGAATGATCAGCTTTTGGTCAGTGAGGTCATTCTGGGGGCACAGACCTAAGCTGATAAATTCAGAGAGAATCTAATAGGCTGTATTTTCCTTTAGGCTCTGAAAGTCCTGTATTGCTGTGCCCATATGGACTATCTTGTTCTGCCAGTGCTTCATGAAACATGGTTGAGTCCATGGAGTCAGGGCCTTCAACTGGCTTGTGCAACTGACAGGCAGGCATGTGCTTGTGACTAGGAGATGCGTCTTTTCCGGTTTTCAAGGTATAATTAAGTCCTGAGTGATTACTGAAGAGAACTAATAGCATTGGAAGTGCAAAATAAGGAAAGGAGTCCTTAGCCCAAGTGAGAAGCAAGAACTAGTGTCAGCAAATTTTTGATGAAAGTGAAACAAATGGACGGGCCTGGATTATCCATTTTTTTTCCCCCCTTCCTATCTGGATTTGGTGAGCAGAAGGAATCTGTTATAGACAGAATCATTTACTAAACAAAGATGAAAATTCTTAGAGATAAAAATCTATGTTTTGCTTGGTGGCTGGCATGCTAGGATTATTTTGACAGAAAGTAAATAGCAAGGCCATATGTGAGATGCGAGAGAGAAAAATTTGGATCAACCCCTGTGTTATTTTGTGAAAAGATCCAATCAATTTTACTCCCATTGCCAGAGGAAGAAGTTATGTAGCCATGTTGGGTAAGGTTCTCAAATTGCTCTCCAATCAAGAAGTAAATAATATCTAAACCCTGCAAATTGAATTTTTATTAAGAAATTCATCTCTGGTTACCCCAGGGTTTATGAAATCTTTTAGTGGAGGAAGGCAGTATATCTCAATGTACAAAACCAGATTGATTGGGGTTAGGAGTTTTAATTTTTAGGGTCAGGAATATACCTCACCTTTTAAAACAGGCTTAATGAGAAAGGAGCAGACAAATGTTGCTTTAAAAGCCATTTTAATTCTTCTTGTGTTGTCCTTTATCTATATTACCACTTGTATTGCTAGTTTCGTGTACTTTACAAATTGGGATTAATGGCTTTTTTGCATAAGACTTTCAAGGTCACAAATTCATAAATTGGGTAAATAAATAAATCCCTCTCCAGATCAACTTGCTATGTACTTAACATCTATATATTCATTATTTTCTGCATTCATAAGATGCCAGTACTACTATTAGTAAAATTTGTATTTCCTATACAGAGCTTGTTTAGAAAATGTCAGTGTCAGTGCTTAACGTAACGTTTTTTAAGGATGGACACTTGGAAATGTTTATTTTGCTCTGGCAAGTCCATTTTCAGATACTCTTCTTTAAGAACAAGTGATAATAATAGCAGTTATTCTTTTTTTTTTTTTTAAAGATTTTATTTATTTATTTGAGAGAGAGACAGTGAGAGAGAACATGAGCGAGGAGAAGGTCAGAGAGAGAAGCAGACTCCCCGTGGAGCTGGGAGCCCTATGCGGGACTCGATCCCGGGACTCCGGGATCATGACCTGAGCCGAAGGCAGTCGTCCAACCAACTGAGCCACCCAGGCGTCCCAATAGCAGTTATTCTTAAACTATATTGAAATTTTACTGTGTGAAAGGTACTTTACACATAGGTTCTTATTTAGGAAAGATATTATTATCCTCATTTTTGTGGTGGAGGGAACTGAGGCTCAGAACTTGTATGAAAGAACTCGCCTATGTCATCAAGGGTAGGTAGGTATCAGAATCAGGTTTTAAACCAGGCCTGTCTCAGATTTTTTTTTTAAATTTTTTTTTATTTGACAGATAGAGATCCCAAGTAGGCAGACAGGCAGGCAGAGAGAGAGGAGGAAGCAGGATCCCCGCTGAGCAGAGAGCCCGATACGGGGCTCCATCCCAGAACCCTGAGATCATGACCTGAGCCGAAGGCAGAGGCTTAACCCACTGAGCCACCCAGGTGCCCCACCTGTCTCAGTTTTGAAAGGCTCGCTGTTTCTTTGGTTCCTACCTCTCTTGCCTTGCCCAGTGATAACCTCCCTGACCTCTGCTTGCTACAAAGCCCGTGTCCTGGTGCATTATTACAGTATGATTTTCTGATAGGGCACCAGTCAGGATATGCTCGATCATGCTGTGGTATATGAAGAACCCCTAAATCTCAGTGGCTTATAGCAGCAAATATTTATTGCCCATTGGTTGTGGGTACCACAGTTTGTCTCCAAGGAGCCTCTGATTCATGATTTTCTCACTCAGAGCACAGGGTACAGAGTTGGACATGGTGGCTGGGCAAGGGAATAGTCCAGTCAGGCATTGGCTCTTACGATGTTCTGCTGGAAGGGATGTGTGCACTTACTCTCTCACTTCATTGGGTGAAGCAATTCACTTAGCCCTGCCTAATTACATGAGGGCAGGGAAGTGTTAATACTACCAGGGAGCAGGAATGCAGGTGACAGGCAGTGTCAGTGAGTAATGTAAATACCATGTGTTTTCAAAAGAAACCTATGCTGGTCTTAAATATATTTTAGCTTAAAAAATTCTAATACATGTTTACTTTAATTTTAAAACATCCTTAGATCTATTAGAAGGTTCAGAAAAGACATCATTATTCAGAGATTGTTCTGATTTTCAGTTACCTATGTTAATAACTTCCTTGTAGAAGAATTCAGTGGTGGTATCCTTCATTTCCCTAAAAAGGCACTGTTAATAATGATTTGTTTGTTAGCTGGATTTTAAAGAACAGGCTGAAGTAGATTTAAAAGCTAGATTTAAAAGACTAGCTTGGGGGCTCCTGAGTGGCTCAGTCAGTTAAACTGCATTCTGCTGGGGTCATGATTTCAGGGTCCTGGGAGAGGTCCCTGCTCAGTGGGAAGCTGGCTTCTCCTTCTCCCTCTGTGATCTCTCTGGCTTTCCCTCTGCCTCTCCCCACTGCCTCCATGCTCTTCCTCTTTCTCAAGTAAATAAATAAAATCTTAAAAAAAAAAAAAAAAAAGTAACCAGCTTGGGTATGTTGAGAAAATAATTTAAAGGATAGAAAAATTTTCCATATTCATCTGAGTGTCCTCCTCAAGGGTTCCCATTTACATAATATGTAGTAGAGACTGAAAATCAAAATTTAGACTTCTAATTCAAATGGGAGAGATCATTTGGTACCTTCTTCTGGGATTGTTTTTATAAAATAGGAAGGTGTAAATTAACTCTCAAGTGTCAATTTGATTAAACCTGTGAGGCAGACGACAGGAAAATTGGTTAGAGAAATTTCTCCAGCAGAGGGGACTGTGTTGGTTGGGACCTGACGGCAAGAGAAATCTTAGCTGTCCTAAAATAAAAATTCTGTGCAGTGATTGCAATTAATAGCCTGTCACATAAAAATAGAATGAAATCATCTGGAACTCTGTCTTATAGTTTAGTCCAGAATTTGTGATTTTAACTTTGGCATTTGAATTTTGTGCTTCTTTTGACATTAACTAAGCATAGCAACCCCGCAAAGGAATAATATAACTACTGGAGCTCTTAGTGTCTAGCTCACAGTGCCCGGCAGTGCTCTTGTGTGCTCTGTGAAAGGTGCAATCACACAATCAAAATAATATTTTCCCTGAGGTGTCCTGGAGCGGGCTGGTTCCACAATTTTCCAGTAATTGTTTGGAAGAGACAGCCCTAGATTTGATCTTTCCCTTAATCTCCCCCAGCTCAATTCTCTGCCATGTGTCTCCTGGTTTCTCTTTTGCCATAGTCACTTAAGTACCTGTGATTGCGGTGGATTGGTCTCTGCCATTAATTACTGAGTGGGATTTTGTGCCTCCGTGAATGAACTTGCAGGCCAGTGCCCAAAATAGCCTTGCACAGTAGCAGTAAGGTTAAAGAATTCGTGAGCATTGGAACCTGTGAAGAGCTGAGGTGGCCTTTGAGGTCAACATACTTCTTTTGTCTTGAGTTCACAGCCCAGATAGTTTCTGAGAGATAAGTAAACTTTGTGCATATAGACTTTCTTTTCTTTTATTCATTAGCCTCAAGAGCAAAGCTGTGACGCTGAGGCACATGAGATTGCTATTTGGTTCTATTATTTTTTCCCTCCATTTCACTGGGGGGAAAAAAAATGGAGGCTCTGGGTTGTTGACCATGTCACATAGCTAGAAAATGCTGGAATCCAGCTTTTTAGACTTCAAGTCTTGGGCTCTTTTTCTATACATTGCTGACATTTTCCTGTTAGTATTCTAACCATGGGAAGTAACAACACAAAAGCAACAGTAATAGTCCTGCGTACTCCCTTCAGCAACACCGTAATTACCAGCCGCTGCACACCTGGACTCCTGTGAATTGCTGCTTGTGGATAGGGTCCTGCTTGTAATGTGGTCTGCCGCCCTCTGCTGGCGAAGTGGCTCACTTTTCTTGTTGCTTGGTTTCCTCTGGCCTTAATCTTGATCTTCCTAGAGCAACCTCTTTTCTCAGTGTATGCCACTCTTGTTTGAAGGTGAGAAAACATTCTGGTTGGCACTTCACGTAAGGAAAATATCAGAGAACATCAAAGAAAGCAGGACTTGATATTTCTTCAACAATACACTCCTATGTGTGAAAGCTCCCTTTTCTCCTGCCATCTATTGAATTACCAAGTATGGGTCTTGCCTCACCTCAGCTTTGGCATGCTTCTAACTCCCTTTAGAAGAGAGTAAGCATTCTCCTCCAAATCATGTCGGTGGGAGGCAGCCGAGAGGACTGATGCCAGAGATTTGTCACATACCTGTGAGTTCTGCGAACCCTGGATGGAGGTGGGCCAGAACTCCTCAGGGCCTCTAGGGAGCTAAGATGGAGAGGATCCATGATGAGATCGGAAAGGTAGGTTGGGTTCTAAGGGGGGCAGTGGGGAGGGGGTGGGTGCGAGATTCATGGTGGGAAGAGGCATGTAGGTCTTCATGTAGTGGGCCGCTGTCCAACAGACTCGCTAAGACTGCAGGCAGGCAAGTGGAAATTGAGTGAAAGTGCTTCCAGGGTGGGGAAGCTGAGAGACTTGGCTACTTAAGATTTGGTTAACAAGTAAAAGACTGGAGTTCTCATGTGCTAACTTGAGAGTTTTGTTGGAAAACAGCAACAAAAAAATTACTATATTGGGTGTTCTGACCACTCCACTATCAAAAAGAGTTGTCAGTTTGCATCATTTCTTTTTTTCTTTTTTTAAGATTTTTATTTTTAAGTAATCTCCATACCCAACATGAGGCTCATACTTAAAACCCTGAGATCAAGAGTCACTACAAACTGAGTCAGCCAGGCACCCCTAATTTGCATCATTCTAATAATACCATCTAGGGATTGTTAATTAGGATGCTCATTCTGATGAGTCTTAGAACAAATTACATAAATTACAACACTGGTCACTTTACTGGAACATATACCAGAGAAAAAGTGGCAAATTATCTTGTATTAGTGGTTCTCAGAGTGTGGCCCCTAAACTAGCAGCATCAGCATTACTTGTTAGAAATGTAAGTTCTCAGGGCACCTGGGTGGCTCTTTGGGTTAAGCCACTGCCTTCGGCTCAGGTCATGATCTCAGGGTCCTGGGATCGAGGCCCGCATTGGGCTCTCTGCTCAGCAGGGAGCCTGCTTCCCTCTCTCTCTCTCTGCCTGCCTCTCTGTCTACTTGTGATCTCTCTCTGTCAAATAAATAAATAAAATCTTTAAAAAAAAAATGTAAGTTCTCAGACCCCATCCTAAACCTACTGAATCAGAAACTGTGGGGGTGGGGCCCAGCAATTGGGCTTTTGACAAGCCTTCCAGATGATCATGGCACACACTCCAATTTGAGCAGCACTGCCTTAGATGATAAACAATTTTTTTTAAAGATTTTATTTATTTATTAGAGAGAGAGAGGGAGAGAGAGTGAGCACAGGCAGACAGAATGGCAGGCAAAGGCAGAGGGAGAAGCAGGCTCCCTACCAAGCAAGGAGCCCGATGTGGGACTCGATCCCAGGACGCTGGGATCATGACCTGAGCCGAAGGCAGCTGCTTAACCAACTGAGCCACCCAGGCGCCCCTGCCTTAGATGATAAATGTAAATGAGTACCATCAGATCATTTCTACTGAGGACGGATTGTAAATGATATGTTAAAGCAGCAGGAAGGGATGCAGAAAGGTGAGGCAAAGATTTGAAAGACCTGTATTTCTGCTGTGTTACGAATAGCAAAGATTTCTTGAGGTTTGACCACTGGATCAATCTGGGTCATAATACAATCTAGCTTAAAGGTGGATTGCTAAAATCACAAAAGGGCAAGGTGGAGAGTCTGAAAGAAATGATGACAGCTAGGATTGATTTGGCTCACTCTATCATTGTTCTGGGGCTTTGCTGTGAAGCATTGCCCTGTGTTCTGACTCTGTGACCTTTGATATAGACACAGTAAAATTATATCTTCCTGAAAAGGTCAAGACCAGAATTATTTCATAGAAATTAATTTTCTTGGGGAAAAAAAGGAATTGACAATGCCATTGGAAAATATTATTAAAAATATTTATTCAATTTAGGGAATAATAAATGATAAAGCATCAGCTTTTTCTTTAATCCTTTATTAAAACTATGATTCATAAAGCTTCAATTAAAAACATACAAGAGAACCATAAGCATCAGTCTAGTCTTCACCTTCTAGTTCTTTCTTTCTTGAAAAACCAGCATTTTAAAAAACAAGGTGTTATATGACAAAGTGCTTCTGGAGAATTTAGTCCTTATGGCTAGAATTCCTGAAATTGCAAAATAAGTCACTGATTGTCGTCTTGTGCCAGAGAGATGAAGGGAAACCTGTTCTCAATTACTGGGCAGCTGGTATGTTTTAATTGTTTGCTTTTTATAAGCAATAAAATAAAAGGAGTATTCCTTAAGTATCCTTATACACTATTAATGCAGTGCTTCCCACACTTACCATGCATCACAATCCCCAGGGAACTTGTTAAAAATGCAGATTGCCCACCCCTTGAGGCTCTGATTTAGTAGGGATATGATTTTTAACAAGCATCCAAATGATTTTGGTGCAGGTGTTTTGAAGACCACACTTTTCCAAACTCTGCCCAGGGCCTACTCATAATTTATGTGCTCATTATTTTAGCATATCTAAAAGTGATTGACAATTCATAAAAATCCAGTTTAGTGTAGATAAAGACTTAACTATGAGCAGCACATGCTTATTCCAACAGAGCTTTGTTATTTGGTATGTGGGAAAATGAGTCTTGCATAAAAAAGTAAAAAAATAGTAAATTTTATTCTTTTTCTTTTCTTTACTTTTTTTTTTTTTAAAGATTTTTCTTATTTATTTGATAGAGAGAGTGCAAGTAGGCAGAGAGAGAGGGAAGCAGGCTCCCTGCTGAGCAGAAAGCCCGATGTGGGGCTGGATCCCAGGACCCTGAGATCATGACCTGAGCGGAAGGCAGAGGCTTTAACCAACTGAGCCACCCAGGCGCCCCTAAACTTGATTTTTTAAAGCAATTTAGGTTTACAGAAAATTGGGCAGTGTATCCCATATACTCCCTCTCTCCCCTAATCAGTTTCCCTTCTTATTAACATCTTGTATTAATGTGGTATACAGTCTCATTAACTAAAATCTGTAGTTGATACATTATTATTAACTAAAATCCATAGTTTATATTAGGGTTCACTCTTTGTGTTGTACAGTTGAATGGGTTTTGATAAGTGTATCACGTTCTGTATCTATCATTGTAGTATCCTACAGAATAGTTGTACTGGTCCAAGAAATCCCCTGTGCTCTGCCTATTCATCCCTCTTCTCCTCCCCTCCCTGAACTCTTGGCAACCACTGATGTTTTTATTGTCACTATAGTTTCGGCTCTTCCAGAATGTCATATAGTTGTAATCATGTATATAGCCTTTTCAGATTGGTTCCTTTCATTAAGCAATATGCATTTAAGATTTCTTTATGTCTTTTAGTGGCTTGGTAGCTCATTTCTTCCTGAATAATATTCCACTGTATGGATGTCCCACAGTTTGTTTATCCATTCGCTTTTTTTGTTTTCCTAAAGATTTTATTTATTTATTTGACAGAGAGAAATCACAAGTAGACTGAGAGGCAGGCAGAGAGAGAGAGAGAGGGAAGCAGACTCCCTGCTGAGCAGAGAGCCCGATGCGGGACTCGATCCCAGGACCCTGAGATCATGACCTGAGCCGAAGGCAGCGGCTTAACCCACTGAGCCACCCAGGCGCCCCCTATCCATTCGCTTTTTGAAAGACATCGTGGTTGCTTCTGGTTTGGGACAACTATTAAAAAAAAATAAAAGGCTGCTATAAACATTTGTGGGCAAGTTTTGGTGCAGATGTATGTTTTCAGTTCATTTAGGTAAATACCTAGGAGTGTGATGACTGGATTATATGGTAAAACTGTTTAGTTTTGTAAGTAACTGCTAAGCTGTCTTCCGAAGTAGCTGAATCATTTTGAATTCCCACCAGGACTGAATCAAAGTTCTTGTTCCACATCCATGCCAGCATTTGATATTGATGATTTTTTTGAATTTTGCCATTCAAATGGGAATATAGTGATATCTTATTGATGTTTTAATTTACAATTCTCTGAAATATGATGTTGAACATCTTTATACGTGTTTGTTTACTATCTGTGTATCTTCTTTAGTGAGGTATCTGATTGACTCTTTTGCCCATTTTGTAAATGCATTGCTTGTTTTCTTATTGTTGAGTTTTAAGGGTTCTTTATGTATTTTGGATACAAGTCTTTCATTAGATGTTTTGCATATATTTTCTCCCAGTCTATGCCTTTTTTCTAATTCTTTGAACATTCTCTTTTTGCAGAGCTGAAATTTTTGAGTTTCATGAAGTCCAAGTTGTGGATTTTCCTTCATGAGTTGTGCTTTAGGTTGTCTATTTAAAAAACTCATCTCCAAACTCAAGGTCATCTGGATTTTCTTCTTTGTTCTAGAAGTCTTATAGTTTTGCTTTTTACATTTAGGTCTATGACCCAACTTAGTTTTGAGTTAATTTTTGGAAAGGTGTAAGGCCAGTGTCGATATTTTTTTCTTTCATTCCTCCTACTCTTCCTTCCTCATACCCATCTTCCCTCCTTTCCTTTCTTCCTTCTTTCTCTTTCTTTCCCTTTTCCTTTTCTTTCTTTCTTTCTTTTTTTTTTTTGTAGGTGGATGTCCGGTTGCTAGTTTAACAAACTACCATTTGTTAAAAACACTACATTTTCTCCATTAAATTGACTTTGTTTCTTTGTCAAAGATTAGTTGACTATATTTATGTGGGTCTATTTTTTGGCTCTTAATTCTGTCCCCTTAATCTATTTTACTCTTTCATCAATACAACACTAATTATTTTAGCTTTACAGTTATATAAGTATATAGTATATATATATATATATATATATATATATATATATATATACACACACACACACACACACATACACACACACACACACACACACATATGTATAAGTATATATATAAGTCAGGTAGTATCAGTCCTCAGACTTTGTTCTTTAATATTGTATTGGTTTTTCTGGGTCTTTTGTCTTTTCATATAAAGTTTAGTTTGTGTATTTGTTGATACAAAAAGTAACTTTTGAGAATTTTGATTGGGATTGCACTGAATCAATAGATCAAGTTGGGGAGAATTGACATCTTAAGAATATTGAGATTTCCTACTGTATAAAGCCACTTCTACATTTTGCTACTTCAAAATATGTCACTTTGGCATTAAGGTTATTCTAGACAGATTATTTTTTAAGACAAAAAAGTCTTTTTTTTTTTCTAAAGATTTTATTTATTTATTTGACAGAGAGATCAAAAGCAGGCAGAGAGGCAGGCAGAGAGAAGGGGGGAAGCAGGCTCCCTGCTGAGCAGAGAGCCCAACTTGGGGCTTGATCCCAGCACCCTGAGACCATGATCTGAGCCAAAGGCAGAGACTTTAACCCACTGAGCCACCCCGACGCCCCAAGACACAGAAGTCTTAAGATGTCATTCTTTTTACCTCTCCCTTAATTGCTTAAAATAATTTAGATAGATAAGGAGTATGTACCAGGAAAAGAGTTACCACCAAAGATAGCTTTGTTTTACGTAAGAAAGACTTCTCCACATAGCATGGCAAATATTTGATTACCAAAAATTTGTTCTTTTTGTCTCCTTGTGAATCACCTTCTTCTCTTTTGAAATCCCAAACCTCTGTCCCCTTCATCTGAGCTCAGGGAAACATATAGGCCTCATTTGCTTGACTACATGTGGGTCTTATATTTTTATGGGGCCCTGATAATGTACTTAAGTTTGTTTTTCTCCTGTTAATCTGTTTTATGTTAATTTGATTATTAGACCAACCAAAGAACCTAGAATAGTAAAAGGAAAATTTTTCCTATCCAACACTATCCAGGGAAATAAATTTTAGTAAGTAAAAAACATTTCTCTGGAAACTTTAAGTCTTTAGTTTATTAAAATATTTTTACAATAATATTTATAAAATAGAATGCTAATTACTCTAACTTTCTAAATGTATATGAAATGAAATTTGAACGTTTACTTCCTACTATGGGTCATCATTGTAAATTTCATTTCTCACTGGTTATCAGTATAGTTGTATCTACTATTTAATATTCTTTCTCTGTATTAGATATCTTAGTTATCATTGTGGTTCTTTGTTTGCATGTCTGTGTTGCCAGCCGGATCATGGGCTCCTTCAGGACCAGGATCAAATTTGGCCATTGCTGTTTCATAAGTCTGTAGATATTTTATAAATGTTTATCAGATGGATCATGACTGCTTGTAACACCCATTTCTCTCCTTTTAATTTTTGGCTTGTAATCTATTGTACTCAAGAAAACCCACTTTTTAAAGAATCTGCTTGCTCTAAACAAAGTTGTGAGTACTATCTTTGTGAGAGCTATTGTGTTTTTTCATGAAGTACAGTGCTATTCTGTATTTTCAACATACAGAAAATTTGAATGCCTATGTGCTCTCCATATAAAAAATAATTCTTAATATTTTTTCATAATTTCTTTATCTTGCTCTCTCAATATGATAACACATGCACACATGTATTGACATACACAGATGCATATGCTATACCATTTGAAAATAACAATGAGTTCCAAAGTCGTAAGTACATCAAGCATCATCTAAGAATAAGGATAATGCAAATATACTTATTTTTTATAAGTTATCATAATATAACTAAATATATTATTATATCTGTTTATTATATAAGTATATATTAAATATAAGTATAGTATATAATAGATACTTATTTATATAACTTATATAATCATGTATTATTATCTTGAATAACATTATTATAAGTTATACTTAAGAAAATTAACAATAATTGTATAACACTATTTGGTAGCGATTCCATATTTAAGACAAGAATGTCTTTTATATGATCCAATGTATGTTCCCACATTGAAGTTAACTGATGTGTTATGTTGTGTGATGTGATGTATTAAGTTGTAGTGAGTGGCCTCAGGTAAGTCCCTTCACATCTCTGGTCCATTTAGGATAATCTAATATTGCTCTGAGCTCTGAGAGTGTATAAACTATAATTATAGGTCATTTTAGGTTTATAATTTTATGATTTATTTTTAAGCAACATAAAGGTAGAAATGTTATGAAGTAATTTGAAAGGATCTGATAAACTACCAAATAAAAGAGCAATATATTTAAGTCAGATTTCAAATACTATCCAAACTCAGGCTTATAATGTTCATGGAGTTTTTAGTATTTCTTCTATGTAGAACTCTTCTGTATGAAAATAAAAATCTGTCTATTTATGGGAATTGATGTCTTTAAATACCACCAAGAACTAAGATAAGAATTGAGGCCATGGAATACAGATTGAAATTTTCCCAACACAATAACGTTCTAATCTAGTTTGAACCTGGTCAGAAAATAAAACCTTTTAGACAATTGAATTAATTTATGCCAAAATAGTAATAATTTTTAAGCATTTTAAAACATTTTTACATTTTCCAATTTGTAAAAGCTTTAGATTTTTATTTTTTAAGATTTTATTTATTTATTTGACAGACAGATATCACAAGTAGGCAGAGAGGCAGGCAGAGAGAGAGGAGGAAGCAGGCTCCCTGTGGAGCAGAGACCTGAGACCATGGCCTGAGCCGAAGGCAGAGGCTTTAACCCGCTGAACCACCCAGGTGCCCCTAGATTTTTAAAAAATTATAAAAACACGATCTCTATATACCCTCTGCCAGATCCCTTAGTTGTTTATATGTTTATTCTTAAAATTACTTTGAATTTCCCTTAAGGAAAAGAGTTGTTGTTATTGGTTTTTTTTTTTTTTTTTTTTACTTGTAGAATATCTCCATTTAGTTTCATATTAGACTTTCTAGTATTCTTGGACTTTAGAAATCCCATGTCCACTTTCCAGACTGGGTAAGCTTGTTCTCACATCCTTATAGTTACGTAAAAGTTCTAATTCCATCTCCAATGTTTTTCCTTATGAGGAGCTAGAGAACTGCTAAAAATGTTGTCGGGTGGATTCTGAGTACTTTGTGATTTTAAACTTAAGACTTTGTTCTGGGAAACTCTTCTTAGAACAGAACACAGGAGTGAAAAAATATTAGTTAAGCACTTGTATGGCAAAATTGGCTGCGAACTCCAGAAATAAATGTTGGCATCTTTGCTTCATCCAGGTTAGAATTTTTAAAAAATTGTAATTGCTCAGAAGTGCTTCAGAGATTATGGCCTTTACATTTCCTTTTAAGAGCTAAAAAGCCCTGAGAATAATTTATATTCACACTGCTTATTTTTGTTACTTTTGAGATGAATATGTAATGTTTAAATAGTGCTGGGTAGGTGCTTCCTCCCCTATCCTACAGCTGTAGTAAACTCTTGTATTTGTCATACATAGCATTTTATTTTTAAAAAATACATTCTAGACTAAATAAGCTTAACATCCTCAAGCAAAACATTTAAAATCTAAGTGTAATTAACGTTGACTTGTGTTATGATTTGTAATTAACGTAGGTCTTTCAATTGCTCTGGTTGATTTTATGAATTCTGACACTTGTCTTGATAAAGCTCACATAGAGGGACATTCGGAAATAGTGTTGGTGAAAAGATAGCTTAAATCCAGAAATTTGGGCAGGAAGTTATATAAATTCAGTGTGGATTCATATTTTATTTTTATGTTTACAATTTAATCATTTCAAAATTTAAATAGAATATTTCTTATATGAAGTCACCATTATGTTCATCTTCCTCAGGGGATTAGTGAGATTAAGGGAATAATATTAACTCAAAGCTGAGAAACTAAACTGTGAAAGCCAAATAGTCAGGCTTCAAGGAGTTGCTGTAATGAAAGTCTATCCAAAAAAAGTTTGGGATAGGAATTAGCTTCTGTGTATAGCTAAATTTTTTCTTTTCTTTCTTTTATTTATTTTTTTAATAGGGGAAAGGACCTTTGTTCAAAATGGGTATGTTCGGCTATCAAAAAGCATTGTAGTCTCCTTCTGCTATTTGCATGACCTTAAGAATAAAATCAGTACCCCATGGGTATGGTAACCAGATACATTTGATAAGATTCAGTTTCTTAAAGTAGATTGCCAAGGTAAAGTATAAAACATGAGGATAAATTTAAGTTTGTCGCTAAAGAAAGCCAAAATCTACCTACATGAAAATGTTAATACCAATTAAATTATGTTAAGAATGTTTAAAATGTTGGCTCAATGGAGGAAGAGAGGGATAACAGAGGGAACTAATTCATATGCGCCAATCTGGATGGATTTATCTGCTAAGTAACAGAAAACTGACTAAAAATGTCTTGAACAATGAGAAACATTTATTATCTCACTTAACAGAAATGTGAATATGGAACAGCTCCAGATTGATTGATTCATTTGCTGTACAAGAATGAAAACCTAAGTTCTTTGCATCTTTCTATTCTGCCCTCCTGCATTTGTTGACTTAGATCCCCACCTGATTGTCAGATGACTGCCACAGCTCCAGAAACCCTGGTAGACACACTGACCTCCAGCAGCAGGGGATGTTTATCCCCAAACTTTTTTTTTTAGTGTTAATAAGGAGAGCCTTTCCCAGATTTCCTACACATCACAGTATTCAGAATTATACTACATGCCCTTTTCAATCTAATCCTTGGCCATGGGAACAGGAAATCCGGGGATGTGGAGAGGGCCTCTTTTCTTCTCCTTAGTAGACACCCAAAAAACATGGCATCCTTCTAGCAAGGGGGAAGAGAGGACTGGATTTCGGTCACTTCTACTATGGGTAGCATCATTTCCCCCATCTTTAATCAATCTTCACTAGGTAGTATGAAGGGATTGGGAGATACATTCAGCTGAATTTATGGCAAACCAATGTGCTAAATGAACTCAGCTTAAAGACAGAGGGAAAGAAGGAAATAGGAACTAACATTGTCAGTGACTGAAATTTCAGCCATGCTCTAAGGGCTGAAGCACTTCAGTGCTGTGACCCACAAAAGAGCAGTCAAATCTTTCCATCTTAAATTTTCTCTAGCTATCCCTAGAAGAGAATTTCTGCTTTAAGCTGAAGAGCCTTTTGCAAAATACCTGACCATGAAGCCTATGAAAAAGATTCAGGGAAAATAATGCATTTCATGTTATCTTAATAATATGTACTATCCTGGGGCGCCTAGGTGGCTCAGTGGGTGAGCCTCTGCCTTTGGCTGGGATCAAGCCCTGCATCGGGCTTTCTGCTTGGTCGGGAGCCTGCATCCCCCCACTCACCCCTGCCTGCCTCTCTACCTGCTTGTGATTTCTCTGTCAAGTAAATAAATAAAATCTTAAAAAAAATCATATGTACTATCCTGAGGCTTGTTTGAAGTTGGTAAATAGAAGCATGTACATCCTGGGACACTTGGGTGGCTCAGTCGGTTAAGTGCCTTTGGCTTGGGCCATGATCCCGGGGGTCCTGGGATCGAGTCCCGTGTCAGGCTCCCTGCTTAGCAAGAAGCCTGCTTTCTTCTTCCTCTGCCTGGTTCTGCCTCTGCTTGTGCTCTCTCTCTCTCTCTGACAAATAAATAAATAAAATCTTAAAAAAAAAAAATAAAAAGGAAACATGTACTTCCCAAAGAGATTTTAGTATATATATCTATATGAGAAGTGTGACGATTTTAAGTACTTTTGAAATGTGAAAATATAATTCATATCTTAATCGAAGTATATTGAAGTCAAGAAATATGATTGATTTTTTTTTTAAGATTTTATTTATTGTACAGAGAGAGAGAGAGAATACAGCAGGAGGAACCAGAGAGGGAGAGGTAGATTCCTCGCTGAGCACAAGCGCCCAAATGTGGGACTCCATCCCAGGACCATGGGATCATGATTTGAGCTGAAGGTAAATGCTTAACTGACTGAGCCACCCAGGGGTCCCAAATATCTCTGGGGATATTAAGTGACCCTCTTCCAGATTAGGTCAGTTGTTTTCTTTGCTCATGTTGGTCCTTCTCTTCTGGATTGTTGCTGTTCCTTAGATACTGTTAATGCTGAATTGTCTGCTCAGATTTATGAAGAAAGAACAAGGTTAATTAATATACTTAGCTGAGGTAAGTTTTCTTTGTCTCATTGTGTTGAGACACTGATTTTTTAAAAACTGATTTTTTGGGGGGGCACCAGTGTGGCTCAGTTGTTAAACAGCTGCCTTCTGCTCAGGTCATGATGCTAGGGTCCTGGGATCAAGCCCCACATCAGGCTCCCTGCTCTGTGGGAAGCCTGTTTCTCCCTCCCACTCCCCTTGCTTCTGTTCCCTCCCTTGCCATGTCTCTCTCTGTCAAATAAATAAAATATTTTAAAAAATCCATTTTAATTGAAAAATTAATGTACACCAAGTCTAAAAATTAAAAGCAAAGAGGGATCTACCTCAAACCATCAGTCTCTCAGAAACCCCCTTAACTGTTAACCACTGTTTGTAGTTTCCCTAGTCTCCTTCTATAAAGTCTCTAAGTATATACGGGAATATTTATATCTCTGTGATTTTATAGTCTCTATTTTTTACAAAAAATGATAATAAGCTATACATGTTCTTCACTTTGCTGTTTTTTTGGAAAAAAATTCTTTTTTCAGAGTATTTTGCATATGGTTATATTCTTCTTCTTCATCACTGTAGAGTGTGCACTGAATTCATGTGCTGGAATTTACCAAACCATTCTCTTGTTGATGCAAGTTAGTTTTCATCTGATCATTTGTATAATAAATACTACTGCACCAAACATCCTTGTACAGATTTCTTGGTGCTTATTTGTAAACATTTTTAAAAGAGGCATTTTTGGCTTACAGCTTAGGTGTATTTGAGGCATGAATTAAGAATAATCCTGTTGATTAATTTCATGTATATATAATAGGTATTCACTTGACAAAAGTGCAAGGGTACCAAAGGACACAGTAAAAATTAAATCTTTTTTCAGCTGTCCTTGTTTTTCAACTCTGCTACTCTCATAGTCAACTACTGTTATCACGTATGTGTGAGTGACTCTGTGTGTGTGTATGTGTGTATATGTATCTGTGTATTTCTTCTTAGGTAGATTCCTAGAAGTAAGATAGCTAAGTCAAAGATTTGGAAAGTATTTATTTTTACAAGTGAATAAAATTTGTTTCTGTGAAAAATATTCATGTTAGACTACTTAAAAATTGAGCCATTTGAGCCCTCCAAGCAGGATGCCATGAGACAGGGCTCGAAAATTCATCCCATACCTCCTTTGTTCACTTCAGCTGTTCCCAGAACCTCCATCCCTCTTGGATACCAAGGGTTTTTCAAGGGACACATATTTATCTTCACCAGTATTAAAACAGAGTAGATTCTTATAGTTCTGTTTAATCTCTGCTCCTTCCTTCTAGCATTGGAATCCGTGGCAAATGACAGAAATAAAGAAATGGTGCTTGGCTCTTTTGTTCTCTCTATAGCACTGTGGGAGGTAAATGGTGCAATTAGATTTTTGCATGACAACATAAAGAGGCCAATATTTGATGATGGACAGCTTTCTTTGCGGAACAGTGTAATCACTGAAATGCTGTTTGTCTACTTACCTTTTCATTACTGTCTTTTTTGTTCAATTTCAGTGCCTTTTATAAGCTTTCAGTTCTCCATCTGTGGACAATCTTAGTTGAGTATATGAGGTTTCTAATGATGCAGATCTACAGAGAGGCATATTCTCCTTATTACGGCTTTGAAGGAGGAGTCAGAACGGTATCTAGAAAGCATTGAAATTCTCAAGGATAGGTAGTTTATCTTATTAATTTTCATTGTAAGTTTTGGTGAACAGTGGAGATTTATATCAGTAAATAAAGCAAGACTGGGTAGTAGAATGTCAATAGGATTTTAAAATCAGGACAAATGAGTTTGGGAACCATCTGTGCCACCTATAAACTGTGTGACCTTGGGAAAATCAAAATAATATCTCTGTGGGTCCATTTTCTCATCTGCAGGTGTTCGAAGGATTGTTGTGTGTATTAGAGAACATATGCAGAGTACTTTGTCAAGTGTTATCAAGGGTTATCTAAAACTATACTCATAATGTTGAAGTGAGAAATGGACAGAACTTCTTAAAATCAACAAGAATAATTTTGTGATGATCTCCAATATTTCTCATTATCCTGGAGTTTGTCTTTAGAACTGTGTTTTTATAGTTCAATAAACGGAAAGTTTGAAAGGCTATACCCTTCTTAGGATGGGACATCTGAGTGATTCAGATTCTTTGGCCTTAATGCATGTTGCAAATAGCCTACTGGGATCAGAGCAGGGGGTGGGAATAAAGGTGTAGTGGGAGATAAGGCCAGAAGGACGAGTGAAGCAGATTGGGAAGGACCTAGAATGACAGCTCCCAGGAGAATGGATCTTAATTGTTGAGTATTGGAGATCTGTGCAGCTGTCTTTTTGGGAGGATGATGTGAAATACAGAGAGATGCCAAGAGATGCAACAAGAGAATGAAAGTTCTTCAGTGTGAAAGGATCCAGAAACATACCCATCTGGAATTAACTACATAAAACAGGAAGCTGTTCGGCATGTTCTCAGGTGGAGGCATGGGTCCCCCAAAGTTCCTATAGAGGTCACTGCTGCTGTTGAATCCATTTCTGTGGGCAAAGATTTGGCCAGGGGTGAGAGGCTCAACTTTGCATTCCTGGGAGATTTTATAGCCACCTGCCTGACTATGCAATAGACTCTGGGTTGGGCCTGCCTGTTCACCAGGTACAAGAAACTATTCCAAAAGAGGCGTAGAACACTTCTGAGTCTTCAGTCAAGGGAGTGGGTGGAATAACATAGTTCCGCAGACCCAGGCTGTAGGCCTAAGTCTGTTCCTCCTGGGTGCAACAAGGTTTGTACGAAGTGAGAAACATAATCATGGA
Organism: Mustela nivalis; assembly: GCF_964662115.1. NCBI lineage: Eukaryota > Metazoa > Chordata > Mammalia > Carnivora > Mustelidae > Mustela > Mustela nivalis. Next base: position 26,666,304 of record NC_139024.1, read on the forward strand.
GTGCGATGGACAGTTTGAGGAATAGGCCGGGGGCAGTGAGAGTACTAAGGTCCATTGTCATATGTCAGACATGAAGTGTTACTCTCTTAAGTTGGAAGGTGTAGTGGGAATGGGGAGACACAGCCAAATGACAGTAACAGGGTGAGAGAAGAAACAGCATTAGCTGTGAAGGAAAAACTAGAAAGAGGAGTCAAGGATTGTGTCAAGATTTTACAGTCTAGTGGGCTGGAGAATGGAAAAATTATAATGGAGAATTGGAAGGAGGAGAAGATTTAGGTGGGGGAGAAGAAATGTAGTAACGTCGACCAAGTAGTTGGAAAAGCAGAAGTCAAGTCAATAAAGGTATTCAGAGTTGGAGAGAGAGAAAAAAGATTTGTAAGATTTCCATTTATAAGCCTAGGGAAAGGCCTTGTAATAAGAGACTTTTTTTTTTTTTTTTTACAAATTATATTCCAGTGGAAGAAATAGTTTACTTTCACAAAATAAGTTTACTCAGATTATACAGGATCTGTTCTGAGTGAGGATGTTCAGCAACCGGTGCTGGCTCTGCCAGTTCCTTTGCCTTCCTTGAGGCCCCTGGTGCAGGCACGCCTTAGCACCAAGTATACCAGTGTTCTATTTTGCTGCACTTTAGAATCACCTGGGGAGCTTCTTAAAATCCCAAGGCCAGATTACAACTCAGGCCAATGAAATCAGGGTGATTTTAGTGTACATCCACGGGTCAGAAACACTGCCAAATGTCCCCTTTGTGTGAGAAGCACAACTGATGCTTAGCCTGTATTACTGTCCTCTCAAAACCTGCCCTGTGGAGTTTGTTGTGTAGGCATTCTCTCCATATGAACCTCCCCATACCACCCTGCAAGTCCAGAAGGGTGTGGGAGGTGAAGAGAAGGAAGAGCGACTAGAGAAATCAGAGAGGGAAGAAGAGAACCAGGAAAACATGATGTCATGGATGCCAAGAGAGGGGACTTCCAGGAATGTGAGTTGGTCATCAATATCAGTGACCGACGTCAATGCTATGGCCATTTAGGGATGAAAAGAACTGAGAAGAAGCCAGAGAGTGTCATACTGAGTTTCAGTATAGAGATGTGGTTGGAAGCCAGACTGCAAAACAGGTACGGAGTAGGACACTGGGGCCATGGAGGTAGCAGGTGTAGACAGACAACAGACCCACCGCATAGGTGTTTCACAATGTGGTTTAACTGATTGCTGTGCTCCATGGTGTTCAAAGAAAAAAAAAATTAGTTTCCAACACTTAAAAATTGGGAGGTTTCATATAAAATGTAAGTTTATATTTCTCTTGAAAAAACTGGAAGATCTGACAGCAATGGCCTTTGCTTCCTCTTGGCAATAATTTGTTGTCTACTTCAGAAATAATGTGCTCTCTTGTGTCACCACACAGTCCCCATTCCTGATGGTTGTCCTTTCGACCTGCCCATTCCTTTCACTTGCATGACCTCTCTGGCCTCTGTTGGCAGGTGAGTTGGGGATTTGGATTTGATCCTGATCTGTCAGGTGGTTTGTCAGAGAGCCCTGTGCACTATTGGGGGAGGGCAGGGAAGACTGTGTTGAGGCTGTTATGGGGAAGCAGGGCTGGCATGTTCAGAGGTCAAGTGGAATAAAGGAGAGCTTCTCCGGGTTAGTCTGGAATAGGAAGAACACAAAAGTAAAGGGAAAGGAGGATGGTTGGCAGTAGAGATTTAGGGGAAGAGAAGAGAGAAGATGAGAGCGTGTTTGTTAGTCTCAGTCTCACAGGCTCTTCACTCCAAGTCTGGTGGAGGACACAGCATCAGGGTGTCGGCAATGTGGACACTGGGAGCAATTGTAATAGGAACTAAAGAAAAGACATGTCAACTTGGGGTGGGAGGTGGGAAACTGGCTCTGAAAACTACTGAGTACATAAAGATTTCTGGACTTATATTTTTTTTATAAGTTTTTATTTATTTGAGAGAGAGAGTGAAAAAGAGCACAAGCAAGTGTAGAGGCAGAGGGAGAGGGAGAAGCAGACACCCCACTGAGCAGAGAACCCGATGTGAGGCTTGATCCCAGGAACTTTGACATCATGACTTGAGTCCAAGGCAGCCACTTAACTGACTGAGCCACCCAGGTGCCCCTGGCCTTAGTTAGAAACAGCTTTTCCCTATTTATTGGGAGACACCAGTTTTAAAATAGAAAATTGTACTTTGTAACATTTGAAGTCATCTTATGTTATTTTTTTTTTAAGATTTTATTTATTTATTTGACAGACAGAGATCACAAGTAGGCAGAGAGGCAGGCAGAGAGAGAGGAGGAAGCAGGCTCCCTGCCAAGCAGAGAGCCCGATTCGGGGCTCGATCACATGACCCTGGGATCATGACCTGAGCCAAAGGCAGAGGCTTTAACCCACTGAGCCACCCAGGTGCTCCCATCTTATGTTATTTTAAAAATGCATCTTTTAAAAAATGTGGTTTCAGTGTGTGTGGTGGCTCAGTGAGTTGGGCCTCTGCCTCCGGCTTGGGTTGTAGTCTCAGAGTCCTGGGATCAAGCCCCTCATCCTGGCTCTCTGCTTGCAGGGAGCCTGCTTCCTGTCCACCCCCAACTGCCTCTCTGCTTACTTGTGATCTCTCTCTGTCAAATAAATAAATAAAATCTTAAAAAAAAAATGGTTTCAAGGGCATTAAAGAATAAGTCCCACCTAAGCCATTAATAGCATAATAAAGCTTAACTGTTTTTATAATGTTCACATTTTATGGTAACTTTATTGTATGTTGCAGAGTTTTCTGTTCCGTTATTTTCCAATGGTACTGCCATTTTTATTAAATTATGTAAAGGAATGGTTTAAAAACACCTCTGCCAAAATATTCAAATGTTGTGGTTCAATGCCAATATTTCTGTTTGACTAAACCCTTTCAGATAACATAAAAGCAATTTGTTCTTATTGAATGGAACAAATGTTTGTTTGTTTCTTAGGGATTTTTTTTTTATTGTTGTTATTCAGGTCTGCTTATTTTTAGAGATGGAAGGCATTGTATAAACTGAAATGGTGTTGCATCAAAATTATCCTTCATCAATTTGTTATACACCACTTATTTTTAATTGATGCTGGCAGCTCCTAGGTTGCTCATGGGTAAATTTGTTTTGCTGATTTAAGTATTTGGAGATTGTTGCATGGAGTCTGGAGAGCATTACAAATCCTGAGTCTGTATTTGAGGAGGCTATGGCTTATAGAAAAACAGGAGGGTAAAAAAATCACATTGTTTTATTGAAGACTTTATGAGCTAGGGATAAGATTAATTTTCATAGTTAGAGTTTACATCTCTATCCTTTTTTTTTTTAAACTCCTCAGAACTGAGTTATATATTCATTTGTACTTGTATTTGTATTCATAAATAGTTAACTAAATTATATAAGTTGAGGGATGTTGTGTGTTGGGGTTTCAAGGGGCCAATCCTTTCCATCTTCCCTCTGAGTTCTAAACCAATTGAGAAATAGATACAGGAAATGGACAATGAGAAATAAACATGGGAATTTTATATGCATAAAACTGGAGAATGTGGCTTAGATGTGGTGCTAAATGGGCTTCCTGCTCCCTCTCCAATAAGTTTAGGACATGAATGGGAGATGGAGTTGGGTCTGCAGAGTGATAGTTCCTCTGCCATCTTCTTGAAGGTCTATGGACCAACTCATACCCACTGGGCCCAGAGAACCTGAGTAAGAGGCCACTCAGCAGCCGTGAATCCATTGATCCACCCAGCAGTGCAAAGTGGACTAGTGGGTATCAGACTTTCATCACAAAACAGAAAAAAATGTTCCTCTACTAGTATTCAGGTAGCTACAGTGTTTACAGCTAGAGCAGAAGTTCTCATTATGTGAGCCAGCAAGAATGTGAAGATGTAAAAGGAAGGTTTCACTAATACTGGGAAGCTTTGTTCCTATGGATCTCTAACTCAGTACTATACTGCACCACGTTTTATAATTAGGGATTATTTCCTTGGGCTAACTATTCCTTCTTTTATTCCTGTGATTCATTAAAATGAATTTGATAGAAGGAGAAGGACAATTCTATGTAAAGTCATGAGAAATACCATAACGTGTGTCAGGTTGCTTTTTTATGTGTTGGGAGAGGATAACATAGCATGAAACACAGAATTCCTTGTTCTTTCCTTTCCTTCCTTCCTCATGTTGTTCTTTTCTACTTCCCTTCCTGGCATCACTGGTGAGTCGGGTAGCAGATCCACTACCTTCAGTGCCCTCACCTCAAACCCAAAGCTCATTTCTGTGCTTGAATAACTGGGTCATGGTATATTAAGGTGTTGGTGTTTCATCTTGCTCTGATTAAATAGTTGCCCATGGCTAAAAAAAAAAAAAGCAGTATGCTTTTTCTCCTTTTAAAATACATAATTTTATAAATTAATCTGTTGCCTGAATTTTATTTGATGAAACATGATCTGGTGGTTACATAAAGCACTCACAAATGAAGATCAGGTTAGCTTAGACTTATGCTATCTCCTGCCTGGACTAACGTACAGACTAGCCTCCTCCAGTTCTTCTCCATTTCTCTGGAAAAAATACCCAAATTATATGGAAAAGCAAGAAAAGGCTATTTGCAAAGTTCACAGTGGTTACCTTTGAGGTGGGTGGGTGAAAATGGTCAGGGGAGTAATTGAGGAAAATCTTATGGGCCATCAAAGGCACTGGTAGATACTTTTAAATTGCGTAGTAAGTACATGCATATTTATATTGGTATATTCAACCTTTCACAAATATTATTTATATCTTTTATAAATATTTTCTCATTCAAAATTATAAAACTGATTTTAAGAAGAACCCGAATCTCCTGTCTTCTTGACTCTCTAAAGCTTCTATTAAGCTTCTAGGAGTATGAATTTGAGAACTCCATATATGCTTAGCATACAAGGCTATGTTAGTTAATATTCTGGATGCAAGTGAAAGAAATCCAGTTCAGATTATTTAAGCACTTACCTACTTCCCCACCAAAAGAAAAAGAATTTGTTGGCTTATATGACAAAGAAGGATAAATGTGCCCTTAACTTTGGTCTCTCCACGCCCACAAGTTAAAATGACAGTATGGGTTCTTTCTTTTTGTCTTTCTCATCTATGTTATGCTTGCATTTGGGCTGCTGTATCTCTTACTGTAGCTCACTTCACACACTTGGCTATGGATGAGAGTCACGTGAAAGTCCAGCTCACACTGCCCTTCTAACTTGGGATCCTAGGGAAAAATAAACGTCTTTCCTAATAGGGAGGGCTAGTTATGTAATTTGTGGGGTCTCTTGTTCAAATACCAGGAACAAGTGTCATTAAAGGCACTAAAATATAAAGTGCTTTCAAAAAAATATTCTGTATGCTTTCAACTTGTCATTGTGTTTTTTATGTTTTAAAAAATCTCTTATGTAATGTTGTTCCAAGTAAAGAAAAACTAAAATTTTAAGAATGAGTATGACTCTCACCATTTGTCATTATATTGTGCAACACCAGTTTTTCAACATAAATATAAAAGCATTTAACTCATATATGGAAGCACTAAAATTATACAATTTATAATACATATAATTAATATATATTTTTTCTTACTAAACCAATGGAAATGTGCAAAATGAACTCAACTGTTTTTATTTCACTTCTTGATACTCCCACATTCTGCCATTTCTTCCTTCAGCATAACAATGAGTAAGGAATAACTGAAAAGAAAAGAACTATGGGTTGCCCTATCTTTCCTTTCCTTCAGTGTCATCATTTTTAGTGAGTTTGTCTAATAAAGGGAAGTGACACAAGTAAGAAAAGATATGATGAAGTTATTTGGTCTTGTTTCTTAAAATGCCACTGCATTCTTTCTGCTTTCTTCATTGGAAGAAAGTTCTGGTTCAAATGGAAAGTACGGTCTCATGGATCTCTCAGCAACCCCATTTATTCAGTTTTAAATGTAACGTACTTACCTTGTCCTTTGAGTCTTACAGAACTGCTCCACTTTGTGGGTCCACTGGAAGGCTGTGCTTACGGGCATCATAAATGCTATCCTGCAAACAGAGTATGTATTTTCTTTGCTCATGTGTATGCCCATTGTTCAGTGGGACTTCACTTACAAAACACAAGTTCAAGGTAAAATTACTGAGAATTTCAAAGCAGCAACAGCAGAGCATTAAACCAAGTGCAGGACACTCTTGAACTTACTAAAGAGGCCTTTGTCACTGAGCAGGTCATAGACCCCAAGCTGGATCTGCTGACAAGGATTATGATTGGCCAAGTTTGGGTTATACATCTGTTCTTTTTTTTTTTTTTTTCTTTTTTTTGAGGAGTAAGGAGAGGGGTTATGTATCTATTCTTGAACCTATCCCTTGTCCAGTGTATGGAGCTCTCCAGTGGTTCAGGGTTGGCTTACTTGTCCACAGCTAGGGCCAAAAACCAAGGTTTTGTCAGCTTCCTCAGCTAGAAGGATTAGGGGAGTGCTTCGTCAAAAGATCCAATAATAGGCAGACAATGTATGTTTACTTTAAGGGGCTTTATATCCGTCTGCCTCACTTTCATCTCCTACCAGGGCTTTAATCCTCAACACCCCCTTTTTAAATCATTCCTAGGATATACCAGCTTCTTGCGTGACTATGCTTTTGCGCATGGTCTTCCTTCTTGGAACACATTTCCTCTTCTGGAAAACTTTTACTCATTCTTTAACAGTTCCAATTCGCTTCCTCGGGTTGGCTCTGACATCCTCGGCAGATTAGTTGCTCAGACCTTAAACACTTACAGTTCCTTATTTGTTTCTGAGTCACAGCACTATTGCTTTTATTCCAAAGTATTTATTTTCTTGTCTACTTATCTCACTAGATTTTGGGCTCCTTGAGAGCAGGAATAGTCATTCTTTTTTCTTTCTTTCTTTTTTTTTTTTTCCCAATGCTCAGTGTAATGCAAAAGCCTGTTATGTAACTGGTCCTAGTTAAGTGTCTGTTGAATGAAACACAGTAAAAAGCTGGTGTTATAAAATAGTGTTTTCAAACTGTCTTCTCTGATATTAACCTTGTACCCCAAAAGGATGCTTCCATAAATGATTCTTACATTTTAGATATCATTGGGGGGCATCTGAGACTTTTCAGATTCTTTTTTTCTGAAGCACTGGGCTGTTTTTTGAGTAAAGTAAAAAACATCTCTTGGTTAAAACTCTCAGCGGGAACCAACTGAATGCAAAACTCAGAGACGTATTGTTTTGAATTCAGATAAATTTCCAGATAAATTCAGTCTATTTCCTAAGATCAAGCACACTGTCTAGGGGTTGGTCCTGGGGTACTATTTGTGGGCAGGTGGTGGGCACTGTTTTCCACCTTGCCCACTGAGCTGATCAGCCTGGACTCCAGAAACTCAGGAGTTCCACATATCATGGATGTGAAACTGGTCATATATCACCATTGTCATGGTATTTGTTCTCACATAATTATGCTCTTCTGTAGTGGCGCTGTCCTGGGGGTACTGGAAAACAAATGAGATGATCCTTTGCTTACCTTGAGATCCGCTTTCCAGTTCTGCATATTTAGAAGCTCTATTTTAGCACATGTCAAGAGGAGAGGATCCCTGCTCAGAACTCTACCTTTGAGAAATTTGCTCCAGAGAAGGAGCACCCATTAGAACAATGTTAGAAACAGAACTAAGCTGAGAGTCCTGAAGGTCCTCTGAAACTGAATGTGTGTAGTGACTGTGTTCCAACAAGAAGGACAAAAATGAAGGATAAACAAGATGAAAGTGGCAACAAACAAAATCACATAGAAGTAAATTAAAAAAATTAATCAGTTATCCATAAAATGATGGTGTGAATGTGTGAATTCATCTAAAGAGTAAAAAATAACAGAAGTATTATAATCATTCAAAATTGTCAGAGGAAACCTTTATTGTTACAAGCTCTAAGTTCTGCTTAGCAAAATCTTGATCTATTTCTTTTGACCATACTTTAGATATAATCTTTAAATCTTGATTGTTCTTCAAAGAAATAAAACATACACAGACGGTTTTATATAGTTCTACGTAAAATATTGTTTCCTCTGGATAGTTCATATAGCTAACTGTTATTTGCAGTTTGACATTGAATAAAGTGTAGAAACAGCTCCACGTTTTGAATTTGTTTTTCCATTACCCCATAATGATAAAAATAAGCTAATGAAAGAAACCCTTAATATAAGCCAAAATGAGTTTATAATTAAGAGACTGCTGGAATTTTGAAAACAGATACAAATTGAGCAGGTCGTGTGTTTGCTCCCTTATTTCCAGTGCAAATAGTTTTTTGCATCTATTGATTCAAAAAACCTTCGCTATCCATCATGCCTCTAAGAAAACTATAAACTATGATTAATACACCTTGTAAACATTATATTTGATAGGTCACGATGCTGTATCATCATAGAAAAATTTATCACTTAAATCAATATTGAATTGAGATATATGATTAGGATATTTAAAAGCCCTCTGTCTCTAATCGTTATTTGGTCATTTTTCTAATCCTGAAAGAAGATGAATGTTGTATCAGCTAATGACATCTGATTCAGGGCATCTTGTAACTGACAGCCCCCAAGGAGGGAAAGTCCACTACTAGAGGTTGTTATAAAGGGTAAAGGAAAAATGTGACAAAAAAAAATATTAGAAGTGCCAGAAAAAAGAGGCTGTAAATTGGTAGTAATGAATGTGAAGTTTTCTTCTTACATGGCAACAATAATCTGTCACCTCCCACACTCTTTTCAGATGAAAAAACCTAATTGGCCTCAGAGATAACATCTGCTAAATGTAGTGTTGAATAACAGGTGGTTAAAAATGTGTTAAATAGCACATTAATTAAATTGGTACCCATGCATTTTTAGACTTTAAAACTTCTTATTAAATGATGGCATATATTTGAAGAAATGTGTAGCTGTTTTTTTGTAAAGTAGATACTGTAAATCCAGATAAAATAAAAAAAAAACTGTCATTGACTTAAATTGAAAATAAAAAAAAGTAAGCTCATTTTTTTTAACCTTTTGATACTACATAACCAGAAGAAGAAAGAGAATTCTTGAGGGGTGGGGACAGTTGAGGCAAACCGTAAATATGCATGGACTTCGTATGAACTCACCTGCACATGGATATACAATCAATGAAATGTTCAATATTGTTCCACTATTATTAAATTTTATACAGACATGAACCCCAGTGATGCAAGAGGGTGTCTACATTCAATATTGGTCGCCAGTTAGCCTTGCCTTTATATTTTGGAATTCTGTAATTCAAGTCATTTGTTTATATATAAATCAAGTGTTATTTAAGTGTAGGACTTTTCGACTCTTCTATTTCAGAAAATATGTTTAAGAGGAAGTCTGAATTCCTTAATTCCATTTGGTTCTAAATGCAGAATGCTGGCCCACATATGCATTCATACTAATAGGTCCTCTGTGGAAAAAGGGTTCTCTACCTTACTGATTTTGCAGAAATACCTGGTAAAACAAAGTCAAACATGTTTCATCACCACAGGACTCTTTAGAACCTATGCTATGACTACCGTGCATTGTGACTCTCTGAGAGGTGGGCATAGTACTTAGCTTTGACCTTAGTGTTGTGACCATGAAACCCCAGACAGTAGATTCCATCGTAGGATGGAGGAATGTATTGCTTGAAGTCAGTTTCCCTATTTGTGAAGGTCATCATCTACCTCTGATGGGGGTTCGAATCTGAGATGTGAGTGCAGAAAGGGACCTGCTCAGTAGGCCAGGTCATGGGACCTCCACCCAGGAGTCTAACGTGTCCTCCCTGCCACACAGGATGGACCTTAGAAGCAATGGATGGCCTGGACAGGCATCCAGAACACCACAAAATCAGGAACGGAAGAGGCTGGGTGATGTGCGTGAGGACTCTCCCTTCATCATCACACTTTGAGTTGTTGTTTCAGCTTCATAGAATTTATTATGTAGTATTTATATTCACTGTCTATTTCTCTCTCTCTTTTTTTACATTAACCTATCAATTAATAATACATCAGTGAAGGGAGGTGAGGGCAAACCAGGCCTGATCCTAATGGAGGAACTGAGGCTAATTCCTTTGGTCTGGGGAGGTTGAACAACCTAGAACAGTCTTTCATTTGGTCTGTGGAGCTTTCCTGTGCCATGTACTCAGAGCTTTTTCATCCAACATATCACCTAGACATACTTTAAACTGCTTTTCACTCATTGCTGCTTATGTTTATACTCTTCACTAAGATCCTAAATGTTTTCCAGTGTTTCTCTGATATTAGTTCTACCCCTGGTGACAATATTTGTGGCAGTGATTTGTGTCCTTGGGTTATCTCTAAGCACAGCTCCCACTAGGCCCACTGCAGGAGCCTACTAAGGGCAGTTAGGGGGTGCATTATCTGTAGAGAATTTAAAAAGAGTAATAGAGCCAGGTTGCTCTGCTTTCTATCATTATGCTTCAGTGATTTTAAACAATGCCAGTAATAAAAATACTCCTCCTACCTGCAGGGGCAAATGCCACTGCATCTCTAACCCCCACCCCACTGCCATGCTCTCTTAAAAAGCCCTATTGGAGAAACTAAGCAAACTTTATTTATATATTTTATGCTTTCCCCTCCTAATTTGTCTCAAGGACAATTTAATTTCACTTATTTGGTTAAATGGAATTATTTAAAATCTGGAATCTTACCCACATAAATTTAAAACTGGTTTCTCACTGAGTTGCTTCTTGATTGCTGAAGGAAAAATGCCTATGTAATAAAAAGCACTAGACTTAAAATACATGAACTCCTAGGCTTTTCTTTTTTTTAAGAGAAGCAGCATCTCACCTGTAGAATTTAGTCTTGAATGCAGAGACCTTGTTGTAGTGGTAGCTTTGACACTGATAAACCTTAGGCATGGCATCAACGCTCTGGGCCTTGGTTTCCCTCTTTTTAAAGTCTGGCTGATGTTATCAGAGGTCATTAATGAAGAAACTAGACAGATTACTTCACAGCGTGGTCATTTTAGCTAAGTGTGCCAAGTTAAAATGATTTTTTAAAAAAATCTGAATTAAAGGAATAACAGTTGATTGTATAGCAATCACAGTTTTGTTCAATTTCAGAAAAAAAAAAAAAAAAACGAAAACAAAAGCATGTAAGATCTACTAACTCCTAAATACTAAACCCTGAATTTCTAGAACTCTCAAATATTAAACTCAGATTTCTGGAATTCAAATGGAAAGAGGAGGAATTCCTTCATGAACCAGAAGTTCTCCTGCAGACCTGAGGGAGTAAAAACCCCCATGACACATCTGGAAAGTTATGATGTTTGTAGATGGCAGATGCTTTATAATCAGGCTGAAATCGACTGTGGCGATGTTGTTACTCTTACTGCCTCTGTACCTCAACATTGTTTTTAAAAAGGGTTTTCCCAGGTCTCTTCCCAATGTTAAAACCCACAGAGTATACCAAAGTACTTAATGTCTATGGTGGACTGAATTCTCCTGGTTTTCACCTGGGAATGGGTATTTTAGACATGGTTCCAAAGAATTGTGAATGGCTTCTGCTTTTTCTAGCAGTTGAAAAGACTTGTTTTTCTTTATTCACTTAAGAATTCATTAAAAAAAAAAAAAGATTGCTTGTCAATGTCAAGTCTGTGTTACTGCCATTGTTAGGGCTAGGATAAAACAGGAAGTAAATTCTCTGACTTGAGGAGCTTTCCTTCCTCTCCTCATGGGATGGCAGTAGGAGAAAACAGATGGAGTCAAGATGTGTAGATGTAATTTTTTGATTCATTTGGAGTCCTTGCATACTAAATCTTTTATTCTAAACATTGAGCCCAGCAGTGTGAGAGTAATGTACTTTTGGGGGTCAAAAGTTCCTACGAATATTACCAGATGCCCAATTCAACCTTGGAGTTTTGACTTAAGACTGAGTGGTCTTTCTGTCTTTCAAGTCAGGCCAGTCCACACTCCCTAGGCCTGGTCCTTGTCACTTTTCCTAAGCCAGCACAGTCATTTCAGCTTCTATGGCAATGCTTTCCATGCAGGTTGTGCCTCAGAATCACATAAGAAATCATTTAAAGTACTAGTTAAAAAAAAAACTATGTATATTTTTTAATTACACATATAATAAAAAAGTTATATTCATTCTCTTAGATATACTCTAAGTCACTAGGAATGTGGGACTTGGGGTCTGTGGGATTCATAAAGTGCTCCAGGTGATTCTAATTAGGCCAGCTGGCCCCATTTTTCAAATCAGATCTTAGGCGCTACAACCAGTTTAGTCTCTCTAATGCAAGAATTTCTTCAAGGTTCTCTTCTGAATGCTGAGGACTCTATAGTATAAGGTATAAGATATTTGAGGAGTCTTCCCACCTTTCCAACCCCGTTGCTTCATTCTGGTACCCTCTGCATCAGTTCAACCAGCCTACTGACTTCTCCTTGGATGCCATCAACACTCCTGGGTCCATGTCTTCTCTGTGCCTTTCCTCAGGTCCTCAGAGTCCTCTTCACTTTTCTCCAGGTCTTCATTTTTCCAAAGCTCAGCGCTAGTCCTTTGTTGGACATGAAATCTCCATTTTTGGACTCACCTAGACTTTATCATTTGGGTCACTCATTTGTCTCTTGTAGTCATTTGTGACTGCAAAGTCTAGTTCAATTCTTGGGAAGGTTTCTAAGTGACTGATAACACATGACAGGCCATATATAGCATTTCATTAATGATGAACAAATAAAAAACATTTACCAATATTCTTTAGATACTGTGCTTCTGTGTTAGTATTTCATAAGACATTGTGTAAATACAGTGAAAGACATGCATTGTACCTGTGTTAATCACTAAAATCATGCTCAGTTGCTGGCATATAAATTATTTGTTGAACAAAGTTAGGAAAAAGCATGTATTATTGTCTCAAAATCTTTGGTGTTGCTTTTTGTTGTTTGGTGCCTTCTTTAATGAGGGTTTGAAGCTTTGCTTTTCACTCTTGTGTTCTCATTATTTCTTTTTTAACACACAGTGGGAGTTTAAGCTACCCACTTGACACCTTGCCTAGTTCCTGTTCCAGAATGAAACTTTATCACGACTTCAGAAGGCAAGTAGAGTAACCTGAATTACCCTGTTATTAAAGTAATGTATAAACCTAGAGGCCACTCCACAGTGAACATTCCAACAGCTCAAAAAAACCTCACTGTACTCCATAAAACTGATCCTGTTGGTTATGTGGGGTTGTTTATTATTAGAGAGTTTAGAGCAACTTTGAGGACCTGACCCTGGTTCACTAAAGAAATTTCTGTTTTATATTCTTTCCAAGCATACTAACTTAAATTCTTCTGATTTGAATTTTGTTCATACCTTATAATATACTCTCTTTTCACTGGATATCATCTTTCTGATAACTATCAGAAATAGCCCTTGTTATATCTCAAAGCTGACATTTCATTGATTCTCATAGTAAATCTTCCAGGAAAAAGGTACCTGATAAATCAGTAGCCTATACGTATCTGAATTTAGAAAACATCTTTTGCTGTCAACTCTGTGGTTGTAAATATTCTTTGGTAACACAAATGCCTGAGTGAATGACAGCCAGACTGCTTATTTTGGTGTAGATATTTACTAGAAGCTGAAAAATGGTTCCTTGACATATTTTACTAAACTACACAATGAATATAGTATGATTCTAAATGAACTGTTGAGATTCAGACTGTTTTGCTGAGATGAAAGCATAACCCTGGATATTTTTACTGGCAACAAGTATTGGTTTTGTATGTTCATTTATTCAATAATTACTCATTGAACATCTTTTCTAGGTCAGATACCACAGGAGGATGGGGTAAAATGTAGGTACATCTTTGTCCCATGGAAGTCATAGTTTACTCAGACAGATAGATATTAAGCAGAATATTATATTAGTAATGACTTTATTGTTGTGATAACGGTATAAAGTAAAAATCTAGTGTGTAATGAGAGAATGTAATTAAAGCCTCCGATCTAATCTGAGGTGGTAAGTTGGGTGAAAAGGTAGGAGTGGGAAGTGTTCAGAAAAGTCTTTCAAGAATTTGTCTTATTTAATATGAGATCTGAAAAAAGTGGGAATTAGCAAGACAGAGAGAGGAGTTGCCAACTTCACAAATACAAGAATATTGAATGCTAATAGAAATGACATACTTATGATAAAACCTCAATTATGCTCATCTAATCCTATTTTATATTTGTTCTGTCACTGATACTAAGTAAAAAGGACTGTATGATCTATAAAACCTGGTTAAAATAACTATATTATAAAGGACTAGAATGCTTTTAAGCAAACTTTGAAGGTCAGTAGATGAGACAGAGACTGAATGTTCACAAGGAGAAAATGCCCAACTAGAAACATCACAGGAGGATTCTAACCCATTTTAATAATCATTTACACTAAACAAAAGAAAATTTTTTCTTTGATGTACTTCTTGGTATATGAGGGTTATAATATATTTTAGCATTATACAGATCAAATTGTACCTGATAAATTATCCAGCTGTAAGAATATAGTTAGCATTTTGGGTGTTTTATAAAACTGTTGCATTGTCTTTATGTCCAAAATAACATAAGAAAGAAACAGAGACACTGGGAAGGCAAATCAGACTGACAGAAAGAAAAGAAACAAGATGTGTTAAATTTAACACAAGGTATGTTGTAAAAAGTATATTTAGAAATCAGGTAACCCTATTTTTTATTTTTGTTGCAGAAAGTTAAATGGTCATTAAGAACTGAAATTATTCCACATCGACCAGAACAATAAACAGTGTTGACTGGAGAATACTACCGAATTTTCTCTATCCCCTAGTCTGTAGCCACTGGTATTTTAGATGACTCTAAAATATTGATTGGGATTCAGTTGTGTTTCCTCCCAGTTAGGGACACGGTGGTGGGATCCAGTGCTTAGCATGAGGTAAAGGAACTAGCACTGCAATTGCCATCAGGTGTTGGGTGGCGCCGCAGTCTCCCGAGCTGGCCACTTGACTTATGCTACTGAATTTAATTCTGATAGCAGCTTTTTTTTTTTTTTTTTTTTAAACATGTGGGAAAACGTAGGCTCAGGGAGCTTAACTAATTTGCTGAAGTATTTGAACCATGATTCAGATGTAGTACAAAGCCCATTTTATTTCTTCTCAATTAGAGAAGAAATGTTTTTTCCCCTTTACAGAAAGAATGCCTGATTTCCCTTATTACTCTGGATTAGTGGTTGTCTATAAAATGCTGAAAGGTCTCATAAAGGTAAACTTACATCTGGTGTGTGGTTCAAAGAGAATTTTCTTAAGTAGATGGTAAAATGTTCCTTTAAAGAGCTGAGTGTAGAAACAGAACTTGGATTGCTAATGACTTTCTTGTTCATATTTAAAGTTTTGCTTTTTTTATTACAACTGTAAAGATGTTTAGAAAAACAGAAAAAGAGCATAAAGAAAAAAAATCACAACATGCCATCACCTAAAGACAACGATTTTATTAATATTAACAACTTCTACTAGCCTATTTTTTATGAATATGTATGCCCAGTGATGTAGTCATATTAAATATAAAATCTTGGGGCGCCTGGGTGGCTCATTGGGTTAAGCCGCTGCCTTTGGCTCAGGTCATGATCTCAGAGTCCTGGGATCGAGTCCCGCATCGGGCTCTCTGCTCAGCAGAAAGCCTGCTTCCCTCTCTCTCTCTCTGCCTGCCTCTCCATCTACTTGTGATTTCTCTCTGTCAAATAAATAAATAAAATCTTTAAAAAAAATATAAAATCTTGTCATTTTCACTTGACACTCTAGGATAAGGCTTTTTATTCCTTGCTAAAAACTACTCACAGAATTAATTTTTAATAGATCCTTATTATTCCATTGTGTAATGTAGAATCAAGCCAGTGAAATATTCACTTTGTATATATACAGCAATTATGATGCGTGTTCAGAACTATTAAGGTAAATATAAAGTTCAATAAAATTTAAATTTTTTCTTTCAACGAAAACTCTTCTAATAATGAGCTTCTTTAGATTAAGACATTTGCCAAATGGGATAAATTCATAGTCAACCTTGTAGGTCAAGCTGTGTATCTTTTAGATAGACGGACTTTAAGAGAAAATTTTAATTTAGTTCTTTAAACTTAAGTAGAATCTAGGAAGAGGCATTGCTCATTTTTCCTGCATTCGAAGATATATTTGGTAGGAAGCCTTTTTATTCTTTGCATTTTGATTTGATAAAACAAAGAATTCAGCAATTATAGAAAATAACAAACATATCCTTTTTCTTGACGTTTAATCAGTAAATATTTTATCTCAGAAAACCTGAAACATTAAGACTCACTTCATATATAGTTCTACCTGTAGTCTGACATTTTTCTACCTGGCTACTAAGTCAAGAGCATATATTCCAGAATCAGAGAGTCTGAGGTCAAATTCTGATTTTCTACTTAAGCTCTGTGTGAATTTGAGCAAATGACTCAAAGTCTGACTTCATTTTTCTCACCTCTAATGTGGGCATAATAAACATTACCTACCCCAGAGCATTCCTGTGAGGATTAAATGAATCAGTCCATGTAAAGCATTAAGAATGGTGCTGGTACACTGCAAGTTCTCAATAAATATCAGCTATTCTTTTTGTTATTTTTATGCCTTTATCTTTCATTTGGTAACAAAGATTTTGTTAACCAGAGTTTTGGTTAACTTGCCATTTTCGGATTAGAGCCTGATCTGTTCTGTAATGCCTTTAGGGGCACAGAAACTAGATCCCTCAGGAGGGCTACCTGTTCTTTTAGTTTATTACCTAGGTCAGGAGTCTATTTCTAGATGTTTATTTCTGAGGTTACTCGTTGATTCAGTTACTAATTTGATTATCGATAATATAATTTGGGATGTTCAAATTCACTGAAGGTTGTGTTATGGAGCTCATTCTGTAGCTACCTATAGCATAGCTGTGCCTGCCCCCATCTCTACTTGGAGGGAAAGAGGAAAGCATGAACTAAGGACAGTGATTATGCTAGTCTGGAACAAAGGGCTTTTGTAGGGAAGGTGAGATACGAGTTGGCGAACATAGGTTGACATTAGATTGGAGAAGGCCTTAAGTGCATGGGTAAAGCTTTGGATTCTGTTCTTTGGGTTATAAAGAATGATAGGATGGAAGAAGTTCTTTTATCCAGAGAATCGAGAGTAGGAGTCACCTGTCTTTTACCACATGTCCCCCAATTCTTGTGTTCTTTTTTTTTTTTTTAAGATTTTATCCATTTATTGAGAGAGAGAGAGACAGAAAGAGAGCGAGCATACATGCACATGAGCACAAGCAGAGAGAGGGGAATAGGCAGGGAGAGAGAGAATCTCAAGCAGACTCTACCTTGAGCTTGAAGCCCAGTGCTGGACTCAATCCCGTGATCCTGAGATCATGACATGAGCTGAAATCAAGAGTTGGATGCTTAACAGACTGAACCACTCAGGTGCCCATAATTCTTGTGTTCTGAGATTCATTTCTTTCTCAGAGAATGTAAGATGGCATTGTTTTTACATCTCTACCAATGATCAAGTAGTCTAGTCTTTGAGGAACATATTTTGGGTCAGGTAGGTTTTCCACAGTCCTTAATTCTCTAGCAGATAACTGCCTCTTCTTTTCCTATAGTATTGGCCCTGGGACCCAGAGATTTTTTTTTTTTAAGATTTTATTTATTTATTTGACAGAGAGACACAACAAGAGAGGGAGAAGCAGGCTTCCCAAGGAGGAGGGAGCCCCATGCAGGGCTTAATCCCAGGACCTTGGGATCATGACCTGAGCTGAAGGCAGATGCTTAATGACTGAGCCACACAGGCACCTTTAGTGACATTTCTATTCTTTGGAGGCTAAAAAAATTAAGATTTGACAGTCTTAGAAGCATGATTTGCTAAAAAAAATTTTAAGATTTGACTGTTTTAGAAGCATGATTTGAAGATTATCATTCTTTAATCTCCTAGCTATAATTAATTTTACTCTTATGAGTAGTTATTTGCTAGGGTATACTACATACACATGCAAAACAGATGCTATGTATTTTCCAAGTAATCAGAATCCTTTTGAGTTGTGCCCAGCAGCAAGTGGTGCCTTAGTCTAAAAGGTTAATTCTTTTATCAGCTAAAGAAGTTCTCAAGCATCTTCCAGAACATAATTGTCTATGTAACAAAGTTGCTGGATAATGAGGGGAAACATTTCCATTAATAATATAGTGCAGGAACTATAAGGCAATTGCAGTGAGGTTAAAGGGTAAGAACAAAATGCCAGAAGGAAGTTGTTAATCGAAAGGCTATCTAATGTTTATTGTGTTTTGCAACAAATTCTGTGGAGATTTTATGTACCGCCCCAGACAGAAATTAATTATATCCAGCACTGGATTTCTGTACTTTATTCATGCCCTCATTTTTGCACTTCCATATCATGTAATTAGTCAGTTTATACTGTCTTCCCTACTAGACTGCTGATACTTGACACTGGGAATGGGGCACTCATCTTCTGGTGTCCTGCACCTGACATAAGCATGCCACATAGTATATGTTCAATAAATATTAGATTCTTATTGAGTGAGAATCTGTTTATAGAAATCAGTGTAACGCAATAGATGATTGCCACAATCAGTGGCAGCTTAAAAGAAAACCAATTTCGTCACAGAGAGTCAGACTTAGTAACAGTATTCCAGAGAGACATGTCAGTGATGACAGGGGCTGAAACTGACACTTGACCTGTTGTCTGTGACCAAGACAGAGACCTACCAGATAATGTCCACAAGTTGTATTTTGTAGTGTTTTGGCAAAAAGTGGGCATAAATAACAAAGAAGATTGATGAATACTGTTTGGATTGATCATAGACATAGACCTAGGAGTGGATCTTAGCTGTTTTCTTTGCCAGGTGGCAAGAAGCAGCAGTGGGAACAGAAAGCAGCTTCAGCCTTGCCCCATGTCGAGCGCTACTCTAGTCCCCAGAACTCCTGGGTGGTAGTGTGGCCTTTGCTCTGGCTGGACTGAGATTAGTCTGAGTAGCCCAGGTGAAAGCTCACCCTCAGGAGAGCTTGCCTCAGCTCACTGTGTCCTGATCCAGATTATCAGTAGGTCAAGTCCCACTACATGGTGAAAATACATGTCTATCTCTAGCTGTGCCCTCAGCGTAGGCTTAGAAAACCTTAGAAAACCACCACCATAGCCTTCTAACTGGTCTCCCAGGCATATAGTTGTGTCTGTGTCCAAAACATATGAGCCGGAAAATCGCAGGATGCAAATCTGATTGTTACCACCAACTTCCCTTGCCTTCCAGTGCTTAAATTCCCATAAAGTTTCCTATTCTCCTAGGATAAAATCTCTAATCCTCACTCTGGTCTCCAAGCCCTGCATGGTGTGACACTTGCATACCTTGCCAGCTTCTTCTCCTATTATGCTCACCCTTTCTCCGGTCTCCAGTCACTTCCTCTGACGCAACATGCTCTCTCTCACCACAAGGCCTTTGCATATACGGCTCCTTTCCCCCCTGTCCTTATTACTTACTTAACTTCTCATTCTTCAGCTGTCAGTTCAAATGCCTCTTCCCCAAAGATTCACCTGTTTAGTTATGTTTTCATAAAACTGTTCCCTTTTTTCAATGCATATATCTCAGTTTATAAGTATACATTTATCTTTTTTGGTTGTTAGATTAATGTTTATCTTCCCATCAGACTCTAAATTTTATGAGTGCAGGGATTATACTGTTTTTGTGTCCTCAGTGACTAGCACAGTGATGGATTATTTAGTAGTTGCTCAATAAATACCTTATTACTAAATAAAAAAAATGGCAATTATCATTATAACTGACACTTGCTGCCTTCTAGAGACTCTTCTGGAAGTAATTTATAACTTATTCAGTCCTCACAATGCCATATTAGGCCTATTCACCATTATTATTCCCATTTTATAGATAAGGAAACTGAGGCACAGATAAAGAACTCAAGGTTGCACAGTAATTGGCAGCATGAGTATTTGTGCCCACACAATTTGTGCCAATTGCTGTGCAATCTTGAGTTCTTTCTGTATGCCTCATTTCTTCATTCTATCACTGTCTGCTGTCCTGCCTTTTAGAGTGAGGAGCTTTATTATTTAATCCAGACACCAAACCTATGAACTAAGTATTACCATGTCCATTGCATGGATAGGTTACCTGAAGTTAAGTGAGTTAAAGTAAATTACCCAAAGTCATGTTAAACAGCAAAGCCAAAATATGAGTACAGGTCCCCTAAAAATCATGCAGTTTCCTTTGTAGCAGTTCTTCTCTGGGGGTTATTACATACTGAGTGAGAAATTCTGGTCTAGAGAAAATAGCTAGAAAATCACTAATTATAATAATACCAATATGACTCATGATTTAATGCATACTTGCTGTGCGTGAGGTGCTGTGTGATGTTCTTTCTAGGGATTGCTGCACTGAATCCTGTCCGAGACCCTGTGAAGGAGAAGCACCCCAATACTTTCAGGGGCTTGGTAAATTGGACTGCGTGAGCCAGGGAGCAAATAGTCCCCCAAAGAATAAGAAAATAAAAAGCTAGAACGGCTTGCAATTTGTGTGGCTGGATGCTGATGGCTGGATTCATTTTTGAAGCTCACCTGAGGTTACAGAGAATGAAATACCAGTAAGGGATGTTTAAGCGGGAGAAAAAGCTTATGATTTATGTGTTGTCCTCTTTGCATTTAAACAGTGCAGACACTGATCAGGATAGAAACCACACAGGGAAACCCTGGTCTGCGATGTCATTTCACTCTAGTCTCTTCCGTGGTATGCAGTGTGGTTGCGAGATATGCTGAAATGGAAATTTCGGGCAGCTGTATTCTGAAATGTGTTTACACTGTGTTTTTGTAGTCTGTGCATGTACCTTCTGTTTATTACTAAATAAGCTCTATATTCATCGTTGTTGGTTCAATCGAAGACTGACATACTGACATTGAAAAGATGAAGCAAGATTATATCTCAGAGTAAAACATGCAGCCTAGAAAATGAAAGCTCAGAAGTAAATACGGATATCTGAATAAAGAAGCAATTTTCAGAGTTTACTTTACATGGTTCTTAAGGAGCCTATCACATTTATATCTGTGTATGTTATTTCTCACGACAAAACCAGTGAATGCTTGTTTAATACTTTCAGATAAGGGTGAGGTTTTGCTGAGGATTTGATTCTTCCAGAAAAGCCAAAAATCATGAAAAAAATACAAAACAAAGGTAACAAATTATTGCCTGCATTGATTACAATACGTTTTTCCCCCAAAAGAAGGTTCTGGTTGTTGTAATCCTAGTAGCAAAGAAGTGATTTGTGTAGAGCTGTCATTTACATTACTTGTTTCTAAATTGTGGGCTAACGATATATCAGGACATGAATGGAAATCTCTCTTTTTGTGAAATGCACATTCATGTTCCATATATGATATGAAACATGCCTATTATCCCACAGGTTCTTTTTCTCCATTAACCTCTTCTCTTTGCTTCAGAATTACCTGTAAAGAAATGAAATGGAACTGCATTTTCTTTTTCTTTTTTTTTTTCCTTTTACAGAATCAAAAGATTTTTTTTTCCACCCCAGACAGAAAGATTTGCTGCTACCTGTATCTTTGGGCTTTACCTAGCTGATAAACAGCCCATGGATTATACAAACATAACTGCATTTCCGTTATCTGTCTCAGACAAATTACAGCCTGCCAATAGAACTGCCATAGCAGAGAGCAGGCATTTGGTTTTAAACTGTCTTCTTTTGCTGAAATCCTTAAAACAAGGCCATGATTCTTCATATTTAGTTGAAATAGAAAATGCTCAGGCTCAATGCACACCAGGAAATTGCAACCTCCCTCTCTCCCTCCCCCTCTCCCATCTCCTTTCATTTATGGAGACCCTTTACTGCATTGCAGTCCTGCAAAGCTCTCAGGGAGCTGGAACGCTGGTGGGGGGTGGGACTACATGCCAAGCACCATGGCCTCTTTTATAGCCAAACCACAGAGCCTCACTTGAAGTCATCTTTACATTGTATTTCTATTGTATAGACCTGCTTTCAAAATAGAGAAGACAGACACATTGCTGAGATATGTGCAGCATGACAGTTTTATAAGAAGAAAAGAAAAACCCAATGGTTATTCAGTTGCCTACCAATCTTATCCAATGCTGCAGTTTTGGAAGAATTGGTGGAGAAAGAAAAGTTCTCACTTCAGTATGTGATGGTAGATACAGGATGCTCCTTTGGCCTGGTTAATTTTGTTATTTTTCCTTGAAAAATATTAAAAGAGAGAGAATGTACTCACCATCCTGTTTTTTTCTAAATTTTTTTGTGTTATTATGAAATAAATATCATATTTTGAAATGATTTTACTTGGTCTCTTTTGATAAAGTACATTTGTAAGAGGTTCTTCTGTTTTGCTGGGTGTCTACCACTGTGACGTGGGATATTTTCTTTTTTGGGTCCCAGGAGAAAGATGCTTGCTTTCACACTTACTGAAGGTTATTTAAGGAGGAAAATCCTGTGCTTAGGGTGTTTCTTAGGTATGGCCTCTGCTCTACACCTGTTGCCCAGCAAGGCAGCAAACTCCTCTCATTGTGAGGTTAATATGTTTGGTCTCTGCTGGGTTCACCCCAGTGAAGACTAGTCGCAGGGTGTTCATAGCCTGGGTGGTGGCACTTTAGGTCAGTGCCCTTACTCTCTGAGGCTTCGGTTTCCTGGTCAGAATATTCAGGGCAATAAAATCTGCACTCTCCCTCCCCCACAGGGCTGTGAAAATTCAGTAGGGTAATGCATGGGAAACTGGCCACAGAGAACACTCTCTGTGTTAGAAGCTGTTTCTGGTTTCATTGTTAAGGACATGGATGTTCCTCTCCCTACTTGCCCCATCTCCCTAGATGTATTCGAACTTTCTATCTAGTTTGGAGAACTTCTTTCTCAAATTCTTCCTTCCCACATTCTTCCTAGCCATTATCACACGGGTGACTCAAATACTTGGTTTGTTGTCTGCCTCTTCTACTCGGTGACAAGTCCAGGAGGAAGGTGCCGCATCCTTTGGTTCATCAGTGTTTGTAGCCTGGTGCTAGGCATACATGCAGTCAGCAAGTATTCGCTGAAGAACCATGAAGTATGCTTCAAAAGTTCATGAGTCCACTGTTTGGACTTCTTTTGTTATTCTCCTGGCCTCCTCCGGTAGAGGCTGCCCTCCTCAGGGAAGGTGAAGATGTGGAGATATTTTGGGCAAGTTCGAGCTTTAGTCTGGAATAGTCTAATGAATTCACATCGTATTAAAATATCCCCCATTTCCATTATAGTTTGATTTTTCTTGGCACCTATAATCCTTTTAGGAAAGCAGGCCAAATGCCTTTACTAAATCATTTGATTAAAAAAATGCTTCAAGGAATTAAATAGTAAGTGTTTTTATACTTGTTCATTGAAACCAGACCTCTAGCTAAAAACATTTGCTTATTTCATTGCTGACCTCTCATTTGAAGCTAGTTCAAGTGAAGTCTAGATTGTTTTTAGAAGCTTACAATTAACCTGAAGTTGTGAAAGTGAGGAGAAAATGACATGAACATTTATTTTATTTCAGTGCATACTCAAAACTCCTGGAGACCTGTGTAATGGACTATAGTCCATAAATGTAATACATTTATAATTTAATAGATTTAAAAAATAATAGAGCTTGAAGTTCGGAATTGTGATGCCACCAACTTTGGCTTTCTTTTTCAATATCCCTTTGGCTATTCGAGGTCTTTTCTGGTTCCATATAAATTTTAGAATTATTTGTTCCATTTCTTTGAAAAAGATGGATGGTACTTTGATAGGAATTGCATTAAATGTGTAGATTGCTTTAGGTAGCATAGACATTTTCACAATATTTATTCTTCCAATCCAGGAGCATGGAACATTTTTCCATTTCTTTGTGTCTTCTTCAATTTCTTTCATGAGTACTTTATAGTTTTCTGAGTATAGATTCTGTTCATTCCTAGGAATAAACCTAACCAAAAAAGACCTCGAACCAGAAAAGACCTCGAATAGCCAAAGGGATATTGAAAAAGAAAGCCAAAAGTTGGTGGTATCACAATTCCAGACTTCAAGCTCTATTACAAAGCTGTCATCATCAAGACAGCATGGTACTGGCACAAAAACAGACACATAGATCAATGGAACAGAATAGAGAGCCCAGAAATAGACCCTCAACTCTATGGTCAACTAATTTTCAACAAAGCAGGAAAGGATGTCCAATGGAAAAAAGGCAGCCTCTTCAATAAATGGTGTTGGGAAAATTGGACAGCCACATGCAGAAAAATGAAATTGGACCATTTCCTTATACCACACATGAAAATAGACTCAAAATGGATGAAGGAACTCAATGTGAGAAAGGAATCCATCAAAATCCTTGAGGAGAACACAGGCAGCAACCTCTTTGACCTCAGCCGCAGCAACATCTTCCTAGGAACATCGCCAAAGGCAAGGGAAGCAAGGGCAAAAATGAACTATTGGGATTTCATTAAGATCAAAAGCTTTTGCACAGCAAAGGAAACAGTTAACAAAATCAAAAGACAACTGACAGAATGGGAGAAGATATTTCCAAACGACATATAAGATAAAGGGCTAGTGTCCAAAATCTATAAAGAACTTAGCAAACTCAACTTCCAAAGAACAAATAATCCAATCAAGAAATGGGCAGAGGACATGAACAGACATTTCTGCAAAGAAGACATCCAGATGGCCAACAGACACATGAAAAAGTGTTCCATATCACTCGGCATCAGGGAAATACAAATCAAAACCACAATGAGATATCACCTCACACCAGTCAGAATGGCTAAAATCAACAAGTCAGGAAATGACAGATGCTGGCGAGGATGCGGAGAAAGGGGAACCCTCCTACACTGTTGGTGGGAATGCACGCTGGTGCAGCCACTCTCGAAAACAGCATGGAGGTTCCTCAAAATGTTGAAAATAGAACTGCCCTATGACCCAGCAATTGCACTACTGGGTATTTACCCTAAAGATACAAACGTGGTGATCCAAAGGGGCACATGCACCCGAATGTTTATAACAGCAATGTCCACAATAGCCAAACTATGGAAAGAACCTAGATGTCCATCAACAGATGAATGGATCAAGAAGATGTGGTATATATACACAATGGAATACTATGCAGCCATCAAAAGAAATGAAATCTTGCCATTTGCGACAACATGGATGGAACTAGAGCATATCATGCTTAGCGAAATAAGTCAAGCAGAGAAAGACAGCTATCATATGATCTCCTTGATATGAGGAAGTGGTGATGCAACATGGAGGCTTAAGTGGGTAGGAGAAGAATCAATGAAACAAGATGGGATTGGGAGGGAGACAAGCCATAAGTGACTCTTAATCTCACAAAACAAACTGAGGGTTGCTGGGGGGAGGGGGGTTAGGAGAAGGGGTGTGGGGTTATGGACATTGGGGAGGGTATGTGCTTTGGTGAGTGCTGTGAAGTGTGTAAACCTGGCGATTCACAGACCTGTACCCCTGGAGATAAAAATATATGTTTATAAAAAATAAAAAATTAAAAAAATAAGTATCTTTACTAATATTAAATTATTTATGTTGAAACCTTAATAAGGTGTACAACTTTTATGAACTGTGGAATTAGTCATGTTTTGAAAGTTGTTCCTTATTCTGTCTCTTCACTGATTCAGTGTGTGATACTGCAGAGAGTTTGTGACTTCTGCATTGAGTATTTAAAACTAAGATAATATACAGTACTTTTAGCTGCCTCTTTGGAGGATTTCAGGGTAAAAATGAAATATTTCCTGAAAAAGTTTTGGAAGAGCAAATATAAAGGCTAACATATACGTTTTGTATCGTGTAAATGTTTATGTACACATACATATGTATGGAAATGTCATTTTAGAACTTTCAGCAGTCCTTTCTCTTTTGAATTATGAAATATTTATATAAAATAACATCTGTAACATTTTCAGTGTTACTGATATAATAACAAACAAGCAGTTCTTAACATGGATAAATGTCAAATATTCTTTTTATTTTTTATTTTATTTTAAAGATTTTATTTACTTATTTGAGAGACAGAACACAAGCAGAAGGAGCAGCAGGCAGAAGGAGAGAGAGAGAGAAGCAGGCTCCCCGTTGAGCAAGGAGCTCAATGTGGGACTTGATCCCAGGACCCTGGGATCATGATCTCAGCTGAAGGCAGATGCTTAACCGGTGGAGCCACCCAGGTGTTCCTCAGATATATATATATTTTTAAATAAACGCTTCTTTATGCTCCTTTGAATCTGCTGACAATTGCTACTTTTATTTTAATTAAATTTTTAGAGGGGTGGGGAGGGACAGAGAGAGAGGGAGATAGAGGATCCCGAGTAGGCATCACACCCAGCATGAAGCCTGATGTGGGGCGTGATCCCAATACCTGGAAATCATGACCTGAGCTGAAATCAAGATCTGGTGCTTAACTGACTGAGACACCCAGGCACCTCCGCTACTTCATTTTTAATGTGAAACATAGTCAAATGATGATGTTTTAGTTTGGAGCACCCAGAAACAAGGTTTCATAGAGTAGCATTCTGCATTGGAGGGTGAATGGTGGGTCAACCTATAACCCCCTGCCCTCCTGGGCCCCTTTAGGCACAGAATGAATGCCATTGTCAGTGTGGTCATTCGGTCTGGTGACCAGGAAGAATCATGAAGACCTGAAAAGTTTCTTTAAATCAAGTTTAAGACAATAAATGTATCGAGAATGAATGAATGCATGTTGTGGGGTGTGAGTTGCACTTTATTATTATTATATATATTATTTTATATTATCATACTATTGTTTTAAGTGTAATTGTATTAAACAGAAATATCAAATGGTATGCCAAAGAACTCAGCTCTTCATTTCTGGCCTCTCCTGACGAGGCATTGATGACCTGTAATTTTGTATCTCTGCTCACCATGGAAACTATTTCTGTTCTGGTCTGGTTCCCATTTCTCCTGTTTGTTAGTTGTTCAGGCTTTCCATGTCCTCTTTTTTCCATGCTGTTCTGTCTTGTCCCATTCATTTGTGCTGGAGTCAGAACTCTCCTGGTAAAAGGATGCTTTTTATTACTTGCAGATTTGAGTAAAGTAAAGATTTGATCTGTGTTGCCTTCGTCATTTATAGATTCCATGGGTTGCTTTCTCTGGTACCCTGCAAGATATTTGTGTCCACTACTATTTCAATATAACTTTTTAAATTTTCTCAGCTATGAATTTTTTAAAAGATTTTATTTATTTATTTGAGAGAGAGAGAGAGAAAGAGGGAGAGGGAGGTTGTGGAGCATGAGCAGGGGGAGGGGCAGAGGGAGAAGAAGACTCTTCCCTAAGCTAGGAGTCTGACGTGGGGCTTGGTCCTAGGTCCCTGGGATCACGACCTGAGCTCAGGGCAGATACTTCACTGAAGGAGCCAAGGAAGGCACTGCTGTCAGCTTTGCATTTTCACCATTTCCATCTGAGTAATTTTCTTGTTTAGCTCTGTGGTAAAGTGAAGAGGTTTATGGGTTCCTTTGGCTTTTTGCCAGGAAGAATAATTTCAGTGCTGGGTTTGAGCTGACAGTGGGATTCTTCATTGGACAGATGTATAGACATGATCACTCTTTGGTGTTAGTGGGATTTTACTATTTATTAATGGATTAAATAATGTGCCTGCTGAACATAAAGACTTCAACATTCTCATGAGTCAAGGTAGATATTAGTTCTACATGGAATATTTCCATGTAAATAATGAACATATACAGATAAGCTCAATATTGTGCTTTGTTCTATGAATAGAATTTTTCATAATACCTGCTTTAAAAAATGCTTTCCTCATTAGGAGAATTTTAATCTAGAAATAACTGCTTCCTCTATTTTCTATGACTGAAAATAGATGTTGATTTATAGAGACTTTGAAAGGCTGTGGTCTGAGTGAGAATACAAATATATTGTGCTCATGTTGGTCATAACCCTGTTGCCTTAGTGTGGTCTCTAGATCTATAAAATAGTCTTAATGTCAGAAGTCAATTGAGAACACATGTTGTCTGTTAATTGCATGTTTATGAATAGGTTCCATATAAAATGTTAGGAGTTTTTCTTCTCCAAATGCCTATCATACTGAAATTCCAAATAAGATTTTTCTTTAAAAATATTTTTATTTTTAAATAATCTAAAATTTACAGAGGACTTGCAAAGACATTAAAGAGAGGTTCTGTGTATCGTTCACGCTGCCTCCCCTAATACTATCATCTTACATAACCATGGTACATTTATCAAAGTAAGAAATTCACATTGCTATAATACTATTAAACTATAGACTTTATTTGGATTTCACAAGTTTTTTTTTTCCTGTGAAGATAGACTTTTAAATCATTTTATTTATAGAGTGCAGAATTACTTTACTAAAAAAGCTTAATTCAATTATACCTTGAAGGGATTGGGAAGTCTAATGTAGATATAGTTTTGGGAACTTCTCAGGAAAGTTAATGAAGGATGTTAAATAATTTTATAAGATGAAAACATGAAAACATTTGGCATTTTAATTTCGATGCACAGAATTATTCTGACCAATATGCTTATTATTCTATATAATGAATATAGTATTTTTTATATGAATGCTTCTTTCAAATGAATGTAGTTTTGCTTTTCTTAAAGGTCAGGAGTGTGAATATAAGGAAATTTCTACAACAGTGTCTTTTTTTGTCCTGTAGTCTTTAAAGCTAGTGACTCTCTCACAGTTTTTCTCCTGTAAACATGATGAATTTTGTATGTTTTGGAAAATACTGCCAGTTTAGATGAAAGCTAGCATGATTTTTATTTTTAAAAGAATGCGTAAAAAAGCACCACAAACAATCTGGTGAATAAAGAGGTAAATTCAATGGTATATAGGGAAATAATATAAGTAATTTTGTTTTCTTCATAGAAAGATGTTACATTAACCCTTCTTTTTTTTCAATTTCATCTAATAGCTTAGCAAATTAATACACTTTATTTTATTTTTTAAATTAATACATTAAAATTTTTTTTTTTCTTTGTCCCACTTTGCTCTTTTGTGCTCCTTGTACTTGGTGTAGGTATGATACTTTTAATCTCTGGCTTTTCAAACATTTGTTTTCATAAATGCCTGAGAACTAGTGTAAATATACATAAATACCTGAGAACTAGTGTAAATGTGAGGGAAATAGATTTTTTTAAAAAAAGATTTTATTTGGGGTGCCTGGGTGGCTCAGTGGGTTAAGCCTCTGCCTTCGGCTCAGGTCATGATCCCAGGGTCCTGGGATCGAGCCCCACATGGGGCTCTCTACTGGGTGGGGAGAGAGCCTCTCTGCCTACTTGTGATCTCTGTCTGTCAAATAAATTAAAAAAAAAATCTTAAAAAAAAAATTTATTTGAGAGAGAGTGCACTCAGGGGGGAGTGGCAGAGGGAGAAGGAAAGAGAATCTCAAACACATTCTGTGCTGGGAGCCTGACCCAGGGCCTTATCTCAGGACCTCGAGATCATGACTTGAGTGGAAATCAAGAGTCAGATGCTTAACCAACAGCTACCCAGGCACCCTGTGTAAGGGACATAGATTAAAATATGTATGCTTGGGTAGTGGTGGGGGTGGTGGTGTCACAGACAGTTCCTGACTTTGCTTCCCTCACAAGAAAAACAACTAACAAGTATTAAAGAACAAGGTACCACTGAGAGCATCCTAAAATATATAGGTGAAGTTGAAGCATCTCCTATACCAAAGAGACCAAGAGACCTTGCATCAGAAGGGTAAGAGAAGTGGCTACAACTAACTGCAGTGCTCCTCACCCAAGCCAGTGCAGGACCACACGAACAGAACTCTGCTGAGCCTCCAGTCCTTCCATGGGAAAAGAGAACATTGTGGGGACAACCAGGTCTTCCCCAGCATTGTGGGTTGTTTTGTGGGATCCCTACTCAGATCTCACACCTCCAGGGATTGCAAGGGATCTGTGGTGCTCAACATGGGAATATGACTGTGATGGGGAAATGGGGAGGGGCTTGCAACAAACAGGACATGGATCTAGGCAGGCTGAGTTAATACCTATGGTGCCCAAGGAGTAATCTCAACAAGAGGTTTTGTTGTCTGATTAGGGAATCAAATTGGGTTGCCCTCTGACTAGGGAACTTAGCAGGGTGCAGTTCTAAGTCCTCAAATGAGTTTTTAGGTCCCTAGAGCCCTGTTTACTCACACACAGGTGATGAACTAAATCATAGCCCCAACTGCTGTGGAGTGTCTTCCAACCCTATTTGACCAGAACGGCTGGAGAAGACTCCTAAAAGATGGATGGTCCAGCAGCACTTGAGCCAAGAGATGGGTAGGTAGAGCCAATAGTCTGCAGAGAAAAGCCAATGACTCTGCTTAGGTCAGGAACCCTGGGGTGCAGGTCAGCATAAGTTAAGTCAACAAAGAACTTTACCAGCATTAGAGCTGCTTCTCCCACTGTGCTCAGGTAGGGAACATAGTCCTGTCCATTGCTGAATATAGCCTTTAGGCTGTCTCACCCAGGAAACTACCAGAGCACATGGGAAGCTATGTAGCTCACCAATAGTCCTATGCACAGCAGCACTTGAATAGAGAGCACAGCCATACCTTACCCTGTTTGAAGAGCAAGACTGTTGGCCTCCCCTGACTAGCAAATTTAGTGTACACTTTGGCCTGATTCAGGTTCACAAACAATGAGCTGTTTAGGCCCTGGGTTCCATTCTGCTGCCCTACAAGGGCAGGGAAGCTAATTCATAGTACTGTTTACTACTGAATCTAATACCCAGTCCTAACTATCTAGTGAGCGTGACCAGAAAATCCAGGCAACCATGGGGTCCATCCTACAGCCTCTCAGGTAGGGAACCAAGCCAGAAGTCTTATCCAATTGTTATCAGCTGGTGGCACAACCCCCATCCTTGTTCTCAGAGCTCGAATAGTTACTTTGCCCTTAAATAGACCATGATAGAAGGCTCTACTTGCCCAAAGATATAACCCAGAAGCCCAAACTGAGTGGAGTGGTGAACTGCCACTGCCAGAGCAAACCGGTAAAGTCTGGAAGAGGAGCCAGATTACTCAAATGTGCAGATACCAACAAAAGGAATCAAGGATCATGAAAAATCAGGTCAATGACACCACCAAGGAAACTAGTAAAGCTCCAATAACTAACTCTAAACAAATGGAGATCTATGAACTGTCAACGAATTCAGAATGATCTTCATAAGGAAGTTTAGTGAACTACAAGAAAACACAGACAACTGAATGAAATTAGGAAAACAATGCATGAACACAATGAAAAATTTCAGAAGGAAATGGTAACCATAAAAATCCTCAGATAGCCTATGGTTGAAAAACACAGTAACTGAACTGAAGAATTTGGTGGAGTCTCAAAAGTAGACTAGATCATATAGAAGAAAGAATCAGTTAGCTGGAGGATAGAATATTTGGAATCACCCAGTCAGGAGCAAAAGAGAAAAAAAGAATGAAAAAGAGTGAAGAAAGCTTATAGAGATTATGGAGTACAATGAAAAGAAATGGTAGTCACATTATAGGTATTCCAGAAAGAGAAGAGAAAGAGAAAGGGACAGAAACTATATTTCAAGCAACTTTGGCTGAAAATATTTTAAACTTGGGGAGAAAAATGAACATTCTGATTCTTGTGATATAAAAGACCTCAGATAGGTTGAACCCAAATAAAGCTACACTGAGACACATTATAATTAATTGCCAAAGACAAAGAAAGAATTTTAAGAGCAGCAAGAGAGGGATGCCTGGGTGGCTCAGTGGGTTAAACCGCTGCCTTCGGCTCAGGTCATGATCCCAGGGTCCTGGAATCAAGTTCTGAATCAGGCTCCTTGCTCAGCAGGGAGCCTGCTTCTCTCTCTCCACCTCTGCCTGCCTCTCTGCGTGCTTGTGTTTCTCTCTCTCTTCCTCTCTGACAAATAAATAAATAAATAAAATCTTAAACAAACAAACAAACAAAAAAACAAAACAGCAAGAGAAAAGAGAGAAGTTACATAGAAGGGAGCCCTCGTAAGATTATAGACAGATTTCTCAACAGAAACTTTTCAGGCCAGGGGAAAATGAGATGATGTATTCAAAATATTGATGGAAAATAACTGTCAGTCAATAATTCTGTACCTGGCAAAGTTTTCCTTCAGTAGAGAAGGAAGGATAAAGACTTTTCTGCACAAACAAAAGCTGAGTGAGTTCATTATGCCAAACCTGCCTTATAAGAGATGCTAAAGGGCATTACACTTACTAAAGTTAGTGGAAGTAAAAGAATGTTAGTTAATATAAGAACATACAAAGGTAGTGTAAATCTCACTGGTAATGTTAAATATATAGTCATAATTACATTCTGTAATATGGTAATAGTGATGTATAATTCATTTATAATGCTAGTTTTAAAGTTTAAAAAAAAGAATGTATTTAACTACAGTAACCTGTTATTAGTTACATAATATAAAAATGTAAATTATAACAACAGTAATCTAAAATGTGAGAAAGAAAAAACTATATGGTTTATAAATGCTGTTGAAGTTAAGTTGCTATTATGCTTAAGTTGCTTAAGTTGCTTAAGTTGCTTCAATGCTGTTGAAGTTAAGTTGCTATTAGTTTAAAATAGGGTGTTGTAAGTTTAAGATATTTTATGTAAGCTTTATGGTAATCAGAAGGAAAAATTTTATAGTAATTACAGAAAAGAACATGATAATGAAGTCAAACAAACTGATATTAAAAGACAGCAAAACACAAAAAAAGACAATAGGATAAGAAGGATAAGAAACAAGGATCTAGAAAACAAATAACAAATGACAATAGTAAGTCCTTACCTATCAACAATTACTTTAAGTGTACTGGATAAGACAAGATAGGTGGATGGATAAAACCCCCCCCCCCCCCCGAGATCCAAATACGCTGGCTACAAGAGGGCTCCCTTTAGCTATAAAGACACACAATGACTGAGAGTGAAGGGATGGAAAAAGATATTTCAAGCAAATGTTCACCAAAACAAGCAGGGTAGCTCTCCTCATATCAGACAAAATAAAGTTTAAAAATCATAAAAAGAGACAAAGAAGATATGACAGTTGTAAATATTTGTGTACCCAACTTTAGAGCACCTAAACATAGACCAAAATATAGCAGAGCTGAAAGGAGAAATAGTAATACAACAATAGTTGGAAACTTTATTACCCCACTTTTAACAATAGGTAGATCATCCAGGCAGAGAATCAGTGGATTTGAACAGTGCTATAGGCCAAATGGATCTTACAGACATCTATAGAACATTCTATTCAACAACAACAGAATACACTTTTTTCCTCAAGTGCAAATGGAATGTTTTCTAGGAAAGACCATATGTTGGGATACAAATCTTAGCGAATTCAAGAAGACTTAATAAATACTGAATATATCCTCAGACCACAATGGCATGAAACCAGAGATTAATAACAAGAGGAAGACTGCAAAATTCGTGAACACATGGAGATTAGACAATATTTTCCTCAAGGACGAATGGCCAAAAAAGAAATTAAAGGGGAAATCAGAAATTCCTTGAGGTAAACAAAAATGGAAACACAGCATACCAGAACTTGTAGGTTGCAGGAAAAGCAGTTCTAAGAGTGACATTTATAGCAGTAAACGCCTACATTAAGAAGCAAGAAAGATTCCAATTAAGCAGCCTAACTTCATACCTTAAAGAATTACAAATGAAGTCCAGAGTCAGCAGAAGAAGGGAAATAATGAAAATGAGAAATAAAAACAATAGAAAAGATTAACCAAAATAAGAGCATTTGAGCATCTCAATAGATGTAGAAAAGCATCCTGATATAATTCAACATATATTCATGATAACAACCTAACATATTAGGCATAGAAAAAACATACCTCAACATAATAAAGGACACATATGGAAAGCCTATGGCTAACATCATACTCAATGGTGAATGGTGAGATATTGAAGATTTTGTCTAAGATCAGGAATAAAATAAGGGTGCTCACTCTCATCATTTTTATTCAAAATAGTACTAGAAGTCCCAGCTAGAGCAATCAGGCAAGAAAAAGAACAGAAAGATATTAAAGTTGAAAATGAAGTAAAATTGGCCCTATTTGCAAATGATATGGTGTTATATATAGGAAATCCTAAAGGCTCAACCAAAAAACTCTTAGATCTAATCAATGAATTCAATAAAGTTGCAGGATACAAAGTTGACATACAAAAATCAGTGACATGTTTATACATAAACAGTGAAATTTCTGAAAAGGAAATAAATCAATTCCTTATAATAGCATCTAAAACAATAAAATACTTAGGAATGAATTTAACTAAGGAGGTGAAAGATCTCCACTTTGAAAACTGTAAGACACTGATGAAAAAAGAAAAGACACAAATAAATGGAAAGTTATCCTGTGTTCATGGATTAGCAGAAATATTAGAAAAATGCCAGTACTATCAAAAGCCATCTATAAACTTAATGCAATCTTTATCCAGAGTCCAATGTCATTTTTTACAGAAGTAGAAAAAAACAATCCTAAAATTTATATAGAGTCGTGAAAGACTTTGAATTGGCATCACACTTCCTGATTTTAGCTTTATTATAGCTGTAGTCATCAAAACAGTATAATACTGGCATAAAAACAGACAAATGGACCAGTGGAGCAGAATTGAGAGCCCAGAAATAAATCCAACCATATACAGTCAACTAATATTGACAAGGGAGCCAAGAATACTCAATAATAGTGTTTAGGAGAAAAGATAGTGGTTTCAATAAAAAGAGCTTGGATAATTGGGCGTTTACAAGTAAAAGAATAAAGTTGGATCAATATCTTACCCCACTCAGAAAAATTAACTCAAAGTGGATTAAATACTTAAATGTAAGACTTCAAATCATAAATGTTCTAGAAGAAAACATATGAACAAGACTCCTTGACATGGGTCTTGGTAACAAATTTTTGGACGTGATGCCTGAAGTACAATCATCAAAATAAAAAAAATAAACGAACCTGCCTATATCAAATTAAGAAGCTTTTACACAGCAAAAAAAGCCATCAACAAAGTGAAAAGACTGTCTACGGAATGGGAAAAAATATGTGCAAACCATAAATCTGTTATGGGGTTAGTATCCAAAATATATAAAGAGCTCATATAACTCAGTTATATGAAAAATCTAAATAACCCAATAAAAGCATGGACAAAGGATCTGAATAGACATTTATCCCAAACTATGTGAAGGGCCAATAGGTACATGAAAAGATGCTCAACATCACTAGTCATTAGGGAAATGGAAATTAAAACCATAATGAGATAGCCCTTCATGCCTGTTAGAATGGCTGTCATTATAAAGATAAGAGATAACAAGTGGTTCTGTGGATGTAGAGAAAAGGGAATCCTGTGTCCTATTAGTGGGATTTTAAATTGTTACAGCCATTATGGAATACAATATGGAGGATCCTTAAAATAGTAAAAATAGAACTACTATATGATCTAACAGTTCTACTTCTGTCAGTATATCCAAAGGAAATGAAGACACTAACTAGAAAAGATATCTGCACCCCCATGTTCATAGCAGAATTATTTACAATAGACTAGACACCAAAATAACCTAAGTGTCCATTGATGGAAGAATGGGTAAAGAAGTTGTGAGATATTTAGATAGATACACAAACACACAAACACACACAGAAACACTGGAATACCATTCAGTCATTGAAAACAAACAAGGAAATCTTACCATTTGTGACAACATGGATGGACCTTGAAGGTGTTATGCTAGGTGAAATGAGTCTGACAAAGTAAAAAACTATATTATCTCACTTATATGTGGAATCTAAAACAAAGAAGGAAGGAAGGAAGGAAGGAAGGAGGGGAAGAAGAAAGGAAGGGAGGGAGGGAGAAAGAGAACAAGAGCAAGGAAAGAAAGGAAGGAAGGGAAGAAAGGAGGGAGGGAAAGAAGGAAAGAAGAAAAAAACCACAACCAAACTCATAGAAAAAGAGATCAGACTTGGCCAGAGAGTGAGGGGAAGGGAGAGTTGGAGGAAGATAGTCAAATGTTATAAACTTCCATTTTAAGACAAATAAGTAGTAGGCATGTAGTGTATGGCACGAGGACTATAATTAGTGTGATATATACAGAAGTTCTAAGAGAGTAAATCCTGAGTTCTTAACATAAGGAGAATTTTTTTCCTTTTCTTCTTTCTTTTTATCGTATCTAAAGATAGGAGAAGGTGGATGTTAGCAGAACCTATTGAGGTAATTATTTAACAATATATATTAAAAATATATAAATATATGTATATATAAATCAAGCTGTCTTGCTGCATGCCTTAAATTTACACAGTGATATATGTCAATTATTACTCAATACAAGTAGGGAGAAAAAGATACATTAATAAACAACATGTGTTGAAGAGGATGAGGAGAAAGGGGAACCCTCTTACACTGTTGGTTTGAATACAAGTTGGTACAGCCACTTTGGAGAACAGTGTGGAGATTCCTCAAGAAATTAAATATAGACCTTCCCTATGATCCTGCAATTGCACTCCTGGGTGTTTACCCCAAAGATACAGATGTAGTGAAAAGAAGGGCCATCTGTACCCCAATGTTTATAGCCGTAATGGCCACGGTCGCCAAACTGGAAAGAACCAAGATGCCCTTCAACGGACAAATGGATAAGGAAGATGTGGTCCATATACACTATGGAGTATTATGCCTCCATCAGAAAGGACAAATACCCAACCTTTGTAGCAACATAGACGGGACTGGAAGAGATTATACTGAGTGAAATAAGTCAAGCAGAGAGAGTCAATTATCATATGGTTTCACCTATTTGTGGAGCATAACAAATAGCATGGAGGACAAGGGGAGAGGGAGAGGAGAAGGGAGTTGAGGGAAATTGGAAGGGGAGGTGAACCATGAGAGACTATGGACTCTGAAAAACAATCTGAGGGTTTTGAAGGGGTGGGGGGTAGGAGGCTGGGGGAACCAGGTGGTGGGTATTAGAGAGGACACGGATTGCATGGAGCACTGGGTGTGGTGCAAAAATAATGAATACTGTTATGCTGAAAAGAAATAAAAAATTAAAAAAAGGGTGTGGTGAAAAAATAATGAATACTGTTATGCTGAAAATAAAAAATAAATTAAAAAAAAAATACTTTTTTCTTTAGATAAAAAAAAAAAAAAAGAAAAAAAAAAAAAAAGAAAGTGTAGACTTGAAATTTTATTGAATCTGGCAAAGAAAACCTTAAAATCGAAATTGGATTTCTTTGTATATGAACTATATCAGGAGTGGTTTACAGGAAAAGCATGTTTTCCCACTGCTTCCCATAAAGCAGATTTTAAATGGCAGTGGGGAGGATCAGTGTTGTTATGGCCAAATTCTATTTTAGGTATTCCTATTTGGCATTTAGTGGTACCACAGCGGAGAGTTTGGCCTTAAATCTGTGGCTATTCCCGGAATGGAAGCCTATTTAAAAGAACTGCTGATGATAAAATGTTGACAAATGTATTGATTTTTATGTAGGCCAATGCTGTGGAAAGATTAAAACAAAGAGGTGGAAATAGGGACATTTTCTTAGCCTTTCTTCCTTTGGATTGTCCCGGTTAGACTGGTTCCCCTCAGGGTGAGGTCACGGGGCAAGGGAATAATGCTTTCCAAGGTCTATTAAGTGTATTTTTTGTCTTCATATTTGGAAGATCTCTGCAGTCCAGAACTGCCTCTTTGAATTTGGAAAACCTAGTATCACTGTAGTTGCTGTGCTCAAGAAGACCTACTGTGTAGTGTCTTATAGCTAATAGCCAGTGGCAGTACTCTAAGGGGCTGTCTGTTTTGATTAGTATTATATTTATTTTGGGATGATAGGAGCAACCTTACAGTGTTCTGGAGAAATTCCTTAGCTTTTCAAAGATAAGCAAGGAGAGCATTATTCATTTAGACATAATAAAAGCTCCTCTTTGGTTCAGCTAAATAAATGAGTTTATATTAGAGAAATGATAGTATTTAATCCAAAAGTAATTCAATTTGAATTATAAACTCTTAATGATCTTAATTAATTTAATTTTCTTTGCTGGTATTAGTTGGGAGTTTATCACATTTTATTTGGTTCTCTGAGTGGTTAAGTCAAGCTGAGAACTTCAGGGGGCTACCCGAGAAGAGTGGGTCAAGTTGAGACTGGCTCTGATACTTCCAGTTGGTGGGGGCCTAGGGATGTGCTTCTCTTCTTCAGGTGGAGAGGGTATGGTATCCCTTGGTTACCTGAGTTTAAGGATGCTCCAGACTAACCCCAGGAAAGAAAATCATCAAGTTCTGATGGCTTGAGCAAACTATTAAAATTATAGGCAACAGACACTTTAGTAGGGTTTGTTACTATCCCATGTCATATATTTATGGATTTATATTCAGAATGAAAAGGAATTTAATGGCTATTATTATTGTCCTTTAACTTGCCACCTTTGTAGGTAGCCTCATTGCATGCCCAACTTTCAGCTTCTCTTTTGCTCAAGAAGGCATCGAGAGATAGAATTTTACTATATAAGCAGTTTTGGGTAAAATACAAGATCTTCAAAGGGAGGTGGGACACAATTTTAAAGTGCTTTCTTGGTGTATAAGTTAGTTATTTATTGCTTTGTAACACATAGCTCCCAAAACTTAGCAGTCTCAAACAACAAACATCTATTACGTCAAAGTTTCGGTGGGTCAGAATCCAGACGTGGCTTGGCTAGAAACTTCTGCCTCAGTTTCTCTCACAGGCTGCGATTACAGTGCTGCCTGGAAATGCAGTATTTTTTGAAGGCTAATCTGGGAGACAGTCATTTATGTCATTTATGTGCTTGTTGGCAGGATTCAGTCCTTCAGCTTCTTCTTGCCCCATGGGCTCCTCCATGGCAGCTCACAGCATAACCTTTCACTTGTCTCAGAGTGAGTGAATGAGTAAGAAGGAAGCCATGGTCTCTTTGCAACTTCATCTCAGAAGTGACATCTCATCACTTTTCCTGAATTCTGTTTATAGAAGTGAAAGTCAAGGTCCAACCCACACTCAGGAGGGAAGACTATATAGGGCATGAATACCAGGTGGCAGGGAACATGGAAGATCACGGAGAGGCTCCCCCCAAGCATCCTACGGCTTTTTCTATTTCAAAAGAAAATTGAACTACTATTTGTTTATATAAGATATGTCTGTAGAAGTCACCGATTAGGTGAAAAAACTGCCTTCTCTGTAGTAAGGATATTATTGGTGAAAATGTGGCTAAATCTGGTGGAGTGTGCTCTAATAGTTGTGTTTCAAAACCTATCCCTTCAGTTTCTTGTCACTGTCAGGAAGTGTTTTCCCTTGCTTCCTTCTTTACCAAGGTCTAGGACCTGCTCATTAGTCCAAATCCTGTGTTCCTAACCCATTGTTTCCTTCCTTCATATGAAGCAGAATTTATTCTCTCTTCTTCTTCTTTTTTTACATAGTTCTATGAATTGATTGGATTAAAAATCTGAGAAATCAATTCAGAATGAGATTTGAGTAAATGATTATCCTTTTAATACCTTAACCTGTCTAGGGCATAATTCTAATTCCCTATGGACTCCTCATTAAGTCCTTAAATGTTACCTTCTCAGAATTGTCTTTCTTGATCATTTTCCTTATGTAGTCTCTGCACCCCTTGCTGGTTTTCCTCCATCTCATCCAGTTAATTATTTTTCTGATGCTTTCTATTACCTGAGACTGTCTGCCTCGTTTCTGTGTTTATTGGTTTATTGTCTCTCTCCCCTTCCTAAAGCTTAGGCTCAGTGAAGGTAGGGATATTATCTCTTTTGTTTACTGTTATATCACCAGTACTTAGAACAATACCTAGTTCAAAGTAGGGACTCAAGAAATACTTGTTGAATGAATGAATATAGGATTTCAGGAACCAAAACTAGAAAAGGGAGAACTATTTTTGGCCAGGGAAGCTTTGGGTATGCCTTCCACCATCCCAGTCTCCTTCAGCTGTGTGCTAAGTTTGACTTGGGTCTAGAGTAGACCGTAATGTGGTCAGTTGATATTATCCTAAATAGATTGTGCACTTCATGAGGGCAAGCAGCCCTTGTCTTGTTCACTGTTGTGTTCCTTAGTGCACCCTCTACCATTGTAGAGAGTCTCAATGGTTCAGACTTTTGAGTCTGAGAAATTCAGCTGTAACATTGTGTTAGTAATAGTTAGTAGGTACTTAGAATGTCTTCTAGCTTTAAAAGCTATGAATCTGTTTCTTCTTTCTTTCTTTCTTTCTTTCTTTCTTTCTTTTTTTTTTTACCAATGAAGAAAATATAAGGCTTTGGCAGAAGAAGCACTCAACCTTTGTAATCCAAGTGTCTTCTAATTTTTATAGTGATAGATGCTGCTATCAGGTATGATGGCTGTTTTCTGGAGACCCTTAAATAACTGTAGGATGGCATAGAAAATGGCAGAGAATACAAGCAAATCATAAGAAGCCACATTCCAATACATCTGGAGAAGACAGTTACTTAAGGTCAAGATTAAAAAAAAAAAAAATCATTAAGGATGGTTTGGCCTGAATAGAATGACAGTTTAAATTAAAAAAAAAAAAAAATCTTACTCTTTCCTTGCTGTGGTTTCATTTTCACCCAATGTGGAGCGTGACTTGATAGTTGTGTATTGTGGCTTAATACAGCTCATCGTCATGTTTCTTTTCCATTGCAGCAAACTGGGTTGAAAGCTTGAGGGATTTCTTCTGCAATAATTCCCCAGATCTCATTCCTGGTCAGCACCGTGCAGCTCATTTCCATTAAGCAGATAGTCCTTCTTTTTCTTCTTTGCTTCCAGACTCATAATTCTGTGCTTATCTGCACTGAACTTCATTTGCATTTATTAGCTGGGTAGGTACTTGAAATATCTAAAACCCTTTTATCTGCCTCCTTTGTTTCTCATTATTTGCTGTCTCTTCCAATTTAATATTAACTGCAAACTTGAAATGTTTCCTCTGAAACTGTTGTACAAATTCTTTGCATACCAATGTAGGGCCTGGAACTGATGTTTACTGGGATCCTAGTCAATAATGTGGTTCTGCCTTAAAAAGTTGTTCTTCTCACATTTTACTTTTCTTTCTTGATTCACTGAGGTATTGACTGTTTATATGGATTAATTCATTCAGTTTTTTATTGAACATTTTGAACCATGGAGACTTTACAAATGTAGAGGGTGCACTAAGGAACACAATAGTGAACAAGACAAGGGCTGCTTGCCCTCATGAAGTGCACAACCTATTTTAGGAAGGGAAATATATATTTAAATTTCACATCATTTTGCCTTCTACCAAATCCCTCCAATTTTCCTGAACTGCTCTTTTTGAGGCTTTGGGCCTTTATTGAATAATACTATACAGGTGATATTATGAAACTCAGAATTATTTTAAAGACATTGTTTATTCTCTTTCACATTTTTGTTCTTCATAAAGACCTCTGGGAGAAATTCCTTTCAGATCAGCATCAGGAATGTTTCTCCTGAAGCACTGGTTTGTTTTTATCTTCCACTCTGATTCAAGAATATATTCTACCTACTTTGCTGTGTTGGCTGCTAAGTAACTTGCAGGCAAATTTGTAATCTACTTTCAGAAAATGGACCAGCTCTTACAGCAGGGCTTTAAATTTTAATCTCACTTGGGATTTTAGCCTACCTCTCTTCGGCTTTCATAGTCCTGTCCACTTCACAGCTGCTGTTTTCCAGCACTGTACGACTTTTTCATTAGCCGTAAGAAAACTGAAGTCTTATGTTC
The DNA here is from genome assembly GCF_964662115.1 of Mustela nivalis. Taxonomy (NCBI): domain Eukaryota; kingdom Metazoa; phylum Chordata; class Mammalia; order Carnivora; family Mustelidae; genus Mustela; species Mustela nivalis. The sequence goes on from NC_139024.1 coordinate 26,707,968, forward strand.
TTTTAAGTACTTCTCCACAATGTCCAAGACCTTTTCTGTGACATGACAGATTATAAGTAAATACATTATTTATGTGAGTTTGGAGAATGATTATGTTCCAGTTTGAGACACAGGTTCAGATCATTTAACCTTTTCTAAACTGGTGTTCTAGGATGAGTCTAGACAAGAATAAGTTCTCATATGTAAGTTAAAACAATTGGATTAGACTTGCAAAGTTGTTGTCAGCACTACAATTTTATATTTGCACAAACAGATTTGTAATTGTACTGTCAACATGACTGCTTTTTAAGTTTGAACTTAGTTGGCTTTCTAGTATAGTTTTCCTTGTCAGGTGCCTCTTGGATACCATCTGGATCTGGTTATAGAACTGATAAACTCAACTCAGGAATCTCAGAGTCTAGTAAGTAAGACTGAGGAGCAACCAGCAGCAAGGGCTGTCTGTGAACCAGCTAAGGGCAGGCTGTGAGTGCTACCCAGGAGGGGCCTAATAGACTTCAGGAGCTGTCAAAGATGTGGAAAGAGGAGGGCATGAGCAGCATTTAGAAGGGCAGGAAGGGTTAGCGAGGAGGGTAATTTTGACTCCTGGAAACTGTGTTAGCCAGCATACAACAGAAACAAATGACTAGTTTCTGTTCGGGGCAGCAGTAGTAAATTTGTGCCTTTGGAGAATGGAAAGGTAGATGGTCAGACTGGAGAATCAGCAAAGACTGATGTTGAAGGGCTATGCCTGCTCTGTTTAACCACTTGGATTGCATTCTAAAGATCTTGGTGATCTACTGAGGGAGTTTAAATGAGGTGAGCAGGTATGAACAGATTTGGAATTTTGAAAGAGATCCCTCTTATGCAAGTACAGATGATATATTCTGGACGTTAGCTAAAAATTCCATCCTCTAGGGGAGTACATGTCTTAGGGGTAGGGATTAACCTAGATTTCTGATTTGAATGAATTGGTGAAGAGTGGCAGTGCCATTCACCATAAAAGAAAACAGAGGAGGAGCAGGCTTACAAGAGGAAATGAAGCCTTTGTTGTAGACAAAGGTTGAGTTTGAAGGGCTACTGGGCTCCAAATCCCACTTTTAACTACAACAATTTTCTGCCATGAGCTCAGGGGGAGTTCTGAAATAGCCATGTAGAACTGTTGTCACTATATTTGTCAGAGACATAGGTGAAGATGGAAGTCTGGGAACATACTGAGGTCCAGCAAAAGAAGAGGGGCCTGTGAAAGAGGCTAAGTAGAGGAAACAGAAGAAGAAGAGCACCGAGAGAGAAGGTACCACCACATGCTAACAGGGTCATTGATGGCAATCTACTTACTGTCTCTGAGCTTCATTTGTTTTTCTCTGTAAAATGGGGATAATATTACTTTCCAAGCTTCTCTCATATATTAATCAAGATAACATTTACCAAGCACTTAATCTGCTGTGTAGCACATAACAAGGGCTCAGGAAATGTTGGCTGCTGTTATTACTTCAAAGCAGAAAGCCACAAAAGGGTTTTAAGAGAGAGTAGCCACCACTTTTAAATGCTACAGTGAATTAAATTAGTAAGGGGGACAACATAGCATCTGGGATATAAACAGAGTAGAGTCCAAGAGTTTTAAAAGCCATAAAAACAGCAGGAAAAAATTTTCCTCAGTCATGCATCTGCTATTAATTTTACATTACAGAGAATAAGTACTTTGGTATCAGTTTTCTTCAAAATCAATCACAGTGAATTCTGTGAATTATGAATGCCAACAAAAATGAAATGAAATGTCGATCATTTATAATTACTTGAAAATAAAATTGCATTCAAAATGTTTAAAGGTAGCCTTATATAGAGTATTAAAACCTGCTGTACATCAAGATAAATGAGAGGATTTGGCTAACAACAAAGACAAATATAGTTCGAGATGTAAATTTTCCTTTGTTATAGCACTTTCCCCCAACCCCGCTTCATGGTATCATTTTACAGAAGCAGGGAGGTTCAGGAACCCCAAAACCAAAAGAGGTATTCATAGTTCATTAACCATTTTCCTCTTGATGGAGTCGTTGACGTTGGACAGTTTCCCTTGCCTCTTCATCCTAAATTTTCTCATCTGTGAAATTTGAAGGTTGCATTTTGGATTTGTGTATAACATTTCCCAGTTTTAAAAATCACGGCAACTAGTTAATAAAAATTCGTTGTGGCCCAAACAAGTCATGTTCATGGGCAATATTTGGTTTCCAGCCCACTAATTTGCAACTTCTGATTCACACAGATTTTCAATATAATTCTGAGATTTTAGTTAGAAGAGGTTTAGAGAGCTCTCACTGTGTGCATAGCCCACAAAACTGTGCCAGGCATCCTAAGGATAAGAGTGGGATGGAGGCATGCTAAAGATAGTTTCAGGCAAAGCTTTTGGCCTTAAGGAGGTTATAATCTTATATCTTGGAAAGACAGTATTTACCAGTAAAAAACAGAGTACAGAGTTCTGAAAGAATGCAGTTATCACAGGACTGAGAGATTAGTTAATCCAACTTTCTCTCTTTTATAGGGGAGAAATCTAAATCCCAGAAAGACCCAAATTTATAGGACTAGTGACTAGCAGAGTCCTGGGTCAAGGTCCCTTTCTAGTCTTCCTGTATATATCTTCCTGAGTATATCTCAGTATCTGAATATATCTTCCTGAGTATATCTTCCTGTGATAACCATACTGTTGGAGTTCAGAGGGAGAGAAGGGTTGGGGTAGAAGCCTTCATCAAGGATACATGACTAGAGTCAAGTCCTGGAGGATGAGAGAGGGGTGACTATTCATTTGACTTGAGGGGGAAACATGGAATGAAATCTAAACCAAAACCAAATCAAGAGTTAAGAGTAAGCTTGCTACATTAGGCTGTATCAGTTGGGGTCCAGTCAGATAGCAGAATCCGTACCACTTATTTAGCAGGGGAATTTCCTATAAAGAATTACTGACCAGGAGTTGGAGAACTGAAAAGGCAAAAGGGGATGAAGAGGTATCATGAGAGGCAGTGACTGCAGGAAACCACAGTCATCTTTAGGGTTGGTGGGACAAAGAGAAGAAGCTGATATTATTAGAATGTAGACATTTGGAGGAGTGATCCCAAGAAGGTAGGACTCAAACCTACCAGTGCTGATATCTGTGAAGGGGCATGCTAAAGTTGGTGCTGGAATTCTGGGGGAAAAAAGGCTAACTAAAACTGCCACGGCAACTAGAACCAAACTAACTGCCGTTTTTGGGTCAAAGAACGCTTCCTTATGCTGACCCAAGCAGAGAGCAAATAGGAAAGAAAAAAAAAATCCCTTCCCATTCTCAGTCCTTTCTCCATATGCCCCTTATTGCCAGAGCCTACCTGGCAAAAAACAGAGATATGATTTGCAGAGCCCAGTGCCAGCACCACAAAGCCAAGTTGAGAAGTCTGAGTATGAAGCTGAGAGACAAAAGCTACCATGGAAGGAGCACAGTGGGCACATTGGGCCAGCAGTGAGGAAGTTGACTGGAGTGGAGTGCTCATGTTGGGTGTGGTAGGAGGTAAGGCTCTAGGGGTTGGCTGGGACAGGTGACAGACAACTTTGAATGTTGGCAAGAGCTGTGTAGATTTGAAAATGTTAAGAAAATCATAAGAGAAAATAAATTTACAGTATCACATTCACTGAAAAAAATCTGCATAAGTGGACCCATGCAGTTCAAACCCGTGTTGTTCAAGGGTTAATTGTGTAATGCACTAGAAGGAAAGATGGGGTTCTGAGTCGCAATTGTGTCTGTCATTCAATTTTGTTCTCTTAACAAAACCATTTTTCTATTTAGGTGAAAGGATGGATTATATAGATGTTTGTTTTAAGGCAATGGATCTTTCTCAGGAGCCAACAGAAGAAAATCATAACAAGTTGGGTCTTAAGGCATAGGAGGAAGGCTTTGGTCAGAAGGCCTTAGCAGAGAGGTGAGGCCATAACTCATGAAGTATACTTTAATGAAGTATACTTTAATATACTTTAAAGTATACTTTAAAGCTCTTGTCATTCTATATGTTGACATGTATGATTTTCCTCTCTAGTCTGTTGGCTTTTAAATGGAGAAACTGTGTCACATTCATTTTTGTACATGCTGAGCTCAGATTGTCTGAAACACAGTGAGTCCTAAATAAATTTTATATAGCTCCACTTATATTACGTTTTGTAAAACACAATATCCACCACAGAGGCCATGCTGTGCACTATCTAGTTAAAAATGAGATTCATACAGCTAATGTATATTTATCATTGGTAGCATAAATGGATTGGATATGATGCATTACATAATTAACCCTTGAACAACACAGGTTTGAACTGCATGGGTCCACTTATGCAGATTTTTTTCAGTGAATGTGATACTGTAAATTTATTTTCTCTTAAGATTTTCTTAACATTTTCTTTTTCTCTAGCTTACTTTATTATAAGAATACAATATCCATTACATATGATGTACAAATTATGTAATGACTGTTTATGTTGTCAACATAAACAGTCTAATAATAGCCTAACTAATAGCCTAACTAATAGTCAACAGGAGGCTATTAGTAGGTAACTTTTTGGGGAGTCAAAAATTATAGATGGATTTTTGACTGTGCAGGGATTACTCCTAACTCATGTATTGTTCAAGGATCAGCTGTACTATCAAATGTGGCAGGCTTCACCAAAGTATTTGTATTATTTAACTTTTGCTAGTGATTTTTCTGTGTAATAACCCTCAAATCGCAATAGTTTGTGAAATAAATAAGGATTTATTTTTCTTCATGTTCTTTGTTAGTGGTGGCGGGTTTATGTTGGTGGCTTTTCTTATTTTTCAGCTCTGATCCAGATTGGTGGTTAGATTTTGATCTGCTTTATAAACTGTCTTAATTCCTGGGTCTAAAATAAAAGAAAGTCCTTTTGTGGAACAAACCCATTTTCATGACACTAGGAAATAGTCAGAATGAGCTATTCAAGTCATAAAATGAAAAATTTGTCTCAGGATGAGCTCCTATTCCATTTGCCAAAGCAAGTAATGTCAATTCATAGAACAGGGAATTTATATTCCTCTCACTGGGGATAGGAAGGAATGAATACAAATCTATCAGAGTCCTTGTGATGGTTAATTTGATGTGTCAACTTGGATAGACTGTGTTATCTAATGTTATTGTGAAGGTATGTTTGTAGATGGGATTTATAATCAGATGATTCTTTTTTAAAAAAATATTTTATTTATTTATTTGACAGAGAGAGAGAGAGAGAGAGATCACAAGTAGGCAGAGAGGCAGGCAGAGAGGCAGGCAGAGATGGAGGAAGCAGGCTCCCTGCTGAGCAGAGAGCCCCATGCAGGGCTTGATATCAGGAGCCTGAGATCATGACCTGAGCCAATGGCAGAGGGTTAACCCACTGAGCCACCCAGGCACTTCTATAATCAGTTGATTCTAAGTGAAAGAGATACCCTCCATAATATGAGTAGGATGCATTCAATCAGTGGAAAACTTAAAGATTAAAAAATGAGGTTTTTTGGGAGGAGACAGAATTATATTTCAAGATCGTAA